>NC_057801.1:634736945-635058012 GCF_018294505.1 Triticum aestivum
ACAGTCGGGCGTCTGAGCGACACCACATAAAGGGCTTTAAAAGAAACAATCATAATGAATATCCCGGAGGTAGAACCATCCCAGAGATATTCGGTAATAATAATAATAATCATAGATATCACAAGTCACGAGTAGTAATTCCATTTTCTGGTTAACGGTTTCACCTCCGAAGACTGACACTAAGACCGACACCTGACCCATCCCAGACTGTAATCCTTAACCATGGACACGGCTATTCGAATAGGTTTATTCTCTGCAGAGGGTGTACTCTTTACCCACGAGTAACGGATTTCTTTAGTCCAGCAGGACTAATTCCGTCTACGGTCTTTTTGTTGAAAACACACCTAACTTTCACACACCAGCTTATCTCACACGTGTCTGGAATCACCCACGACACCTGTTAAGCAAACTCTAAGTGGGGAGGCTACAACCTTGCGTAGCATGGGATCAAATTTATATCGCGCGCTCTAAGGGGTGGCCTCCCCTCTCGGTCCCAACCGGAAACACCCATGCCCCCGGACCAGGTGGCCTGCCTACCAGCTACAACCGGTATCTTCCACCATGGCCTCTCTGTACGATGTGTGCTGGAAAGGGGTTGACAACTTACTGAACCGTACTCTACTTGCTATAGAGACGAATGGTAGTACGAAACAAGTATGGGGGTTACTGGAACAAGGCTCGATCTATGGTCGACTCAGGAGGTTCAAGTATTCCCTGCATGATTAGCATGACGAATATATTTCATCCAACAGAGTCACCTCTCATATCACCTTACCATGCCATACCAGACATAACCGTCCTGACGGAGGCCGGCGACAAACTCATGCCTACCCAAGGCAGAGGTTTTTCCCGGGTTCCTGCCGGTATGCATGCAAGGCATATGAGGGTGATTATCATCACGAGTGTGTCCATTTCCAACAGCATGGAAATCAACAACATGCACCCTTGCATATGATCATATCACATGAAATAACAAGTCCTTCGAAATGCGATGGTGTTAAAAATGCATCAACGATCACACCAAAAATATTATGCCGGGGTTCAGAATGCTTGCCTTCAATGTGTGGAAAGGCAGGGTGCACTCCAAAACTTTTGAAAGTTTCTTCTCTCTCCCCAAAATCCTATTTAAAAATATGTTTGAATTAACACACATTTCAAAAACAGAACCAAAAAGTTGTTTGAAAATTTTTCAAATAAATCTTAAAATAAACTAGACCAAATTTGAGGAAGGTAGGAAAAAGAATCAACTCATTTGGACTTATATTTAAAAAGTTATAGCCAGTCAAAGATGTGGTCAAAATCTGTTATTTAAATTAAAACAGAAAAGAAAACGTTTCGGAGGGGAATACGCTTTTGCTACAGAGGAGGCGTACTTGAGGCTTTACGCCTCCACTTAACCACGTGGACGGCGCGGGGTGTCACTGACAGTGGGCCTGCCTGGCCCACTGGTCAGGTTTGACCAGTCGCCGCGCGTCGTCTCCCTCCTCTGCCCGAGCGGAGCGGGGCTCCGGCGATCGTCGCCGGCGTTTGGCTGCTCCTCGCGGGCCCCCGAGGGTGGGGATGGATCCGTAAGGTTGGGGCGGTTCTCCCGGTAGTCGTTGGGTTGGCGGGGACGGAGTGAGCTGCCGGCGGCGAGCTCCGCGGCGGAGGAAGCTTCGGTGACATAGTGATTTTGTGGCGGCGATGGCTCCCGAACAAAATTGAGTAGGGTGAATGGTTCATGGGAGGAAGAGGGGGTTCTTGGTGAAGAGAACGGAGAGGGGGAGATACTGGAGGTGCCGGATTGGCCGGGGCGGTGGCGGCGGCAGGAGTTGCCGGAGATGAGGAAGGAGCCCTCCCCCGGGTCGATTTGCTGCCATGGGAGGACTAGGGGAGCATTCTAAGGCTTCTTGTGTGCACGGGGAGGCTCGGGCGCCTCCTTTTATAGCTCGTCGAGGTCGGTTCCGCGGCGGCCGGATAAGCTCTCCGGCGAACCTCCTCTCTGTAGCTTGCAGGGCAACGTGGCGTGGCTGGGGATGACGGTAAGAGCTAGTGGACGAGAGGGCGCTGCTCCAGGGGCCAGGTGGCGAGCCGTGGTGGCTTGGGCGGCGCTGCACGGCGCAGGGCTGTCGGGCGGCGGCGGCGGCTAGCACTTGGCTTTTCGGGCGTGGCGGGGCTGCTTGGCATGTTGCGGCGTGAAGGGAAGTGCGTGGCGAGGTGCTGCCGTGTGGGCCAAAGCCAGGGGGGCCAGCGTGTCGGCTCGGCCGCGTGGCTGCAATTTGCGCGCTCTGGGCGCGCCCTGTGCACGCACGGGACATGCTCGACGAAATGCTATGGCATGTTAGGGGGCTCCAAACCACAAGAAAGTTAGTAGGGTGGGGTTATAGTTTAAGGAAAAACCATTGGACATGCTGGTCTGGTCAGGGGATTAAGTCCATAGTGCAAACAAGAACTCATGTCAAAACTGATCATGCCCGAAAGGTGTTTGACAAAATGCCAAGGGCACTTAGGCATTTGTTGGAGTGGCCAAAATCTCCAGATTAGTGTCTCTGTGGATGAAAGAGAGAGTGGTGATATTAGTTGGTCAAAAGCAGAAACTTGTTAGTGCAAGTTTCACAAAACTTCAATTCTGGACAGGAAATAAATAGCATTATTTCATGAACCAAAAATGATCCAAAAGGTGCATGCTCCTGGACTTAAGGCTTTAACATGGGGGAATACAAGTAGGAGAAATAATCAAGGGTTAAAGAGAAAGTAAAAACATGGTTGCTGTACAAACCATCAAGTTGGTCCAGAATGAAGATGAGGCTGATTCACTCAAATTTTTCAAAGAACATAAGTAGGTTTTTGCACAAAGTGAAATAATAGGCTCCTACTGACCTCCCTTAATTTTGGTAGAAGTTTTAAAGAAATATTTAAATAGGTTGTAGTGCAAAATGCACTCTGGACCAGAGAAGAAAAATTGAGTGTAGGGCTCAAAATATTTCATGAATGAAGTATATTTTTGCATAAAAGTGATTTAAAAACATCACATGACATCTCCAAATTTTTGTGGGAATTTTAAGTGAATTTATCAAATGGTTGTAGTTCAAATATGGCCATTTAACCTTAAAAACCATTTTTCAAGAAAACAATGATCAAGCAACTAAATTAGTTAATTAGTTATATTGGATAAGGGAAAGTTTTACTTGAGAGGTTAATCAAGTCCAATAACACATTTGAAAAGTTTTCTCTCTGGGAAAAGCTCATAATAACAAGGAAGGAAATGATTTAAAAACAAAATGGAGCTCAAAAATTCAAAGTTTTAAATACTGGCAAAATTTTATTCCAATAAAACAAGGCCAAATTTTTGGGGTGTCACAAGCCAGTTGCCCCGAAGTTCAATCCATGGTCCTCCTGCCCGATCACTTTTGACCGAAGGGACCACCCCACCAGCATCCGCCACGGCGGATTCGCCGCACTGGTCTTAGACCCAATCGTCGATGGATTTCACCTAACCAGAGTCCTGATGGACGGCGGCAGCAGCCTGAACCTGCTTTACTAGGATACAGTGCGCAAAATGGGCATAGACCCCTCAAGGATTAAACCTACCAAAACGACCTTTAAATGCGTCATACCAGGTGTAGAAGCCAATTGTACATGCTCAATTACACTGGAAGTGGTCTTCGGATCCCCAGATAACTTCCGAAGCAAGGAGTTAATCTTCGACATAGTCCCGTTCCGCAGCGGCTATCATGCCTTGCTCGAACACACCGTGTTCGCAAAGTTCAACGCGGTGCCGTACTACGCATACCTCAAGCTCAAGATGCCAGGCCCTCGAGGAGTCATCACGGTCAACGGAAACACTGAACATTCTCTCCGCACGTAGGAATATACAGCGGCTCTCGCGGCGGAAGTGCAATGCAGCCTCTTAAGGCAATTCTCGAGTCCGGACTTTAAGCGGATGGACACAGCTAAGCGCACCCGGAGTAACTTACAACAAGACCACCTGGCACGTTCCGAGCACACGTAGCAGTGCGGCCCCAACCCCAGCTCCTGCGAAACGTTAAAGCAGATCCTTCGCGTACACCATTATGCTCTGAAGATACCATGAGCATGGGAGAGGGGCACGACCACGATAAACCCAGACTACGGCTCAACCGCACCAGGGGCTCTCCAGTGTGTCATTCTTTTTTTTTCTTTTTACCTTTTTATTTTTATACACATGACTCCGTTCGTCAGAGGCCCTGTCCGGCAGCAGATCTGCCGAACTCACGATGCAACAGCCAGGGAAGGATAAAGGCTACAATGAACATACAGGTGGTCTCCGTTACGAGCATTTTTATACACCAATCTGTAGCCTACCCCGGGAGGGGGACATGTTTAACAGTCCCATACCTTGCTTATCGCACTATTTGTATCATTCTGCATTCGTAGCAGCACTTATTTAATAAAACAATGCAGCACCTTTTTGCTTATAATTGCATTTCCTTTTCATACATATGTTCATTCACGGCATATTGCATCCGTACACTTTGGTACGGCTAATACACACCAGGGGCTTATGTTCCCCACGTCATGGTGTGATGAGTTCGAACACTTTCACAAGTGCGGCACCCCGAACTTATAGCACTATATGCATCGGCTCCGAATCATGTCTTGGGTCAATAGTTGGGTTTGCCCGGCTCCCATGTTTTGGTACCTTATGTTCCGTTATATCGGCTAAGGTAGCACTGGGAGAACCACTGCGATTGCGCCCCAGTTGAGCTGGGTTAACGCCTTAGTGGAGAAAGCTAAAACTGACCGTCATGATGAGGCGAGAGTCGGTCGCTGTTCGAGAGGTTTTTTGCGAGTCCTTAAAGACTTATGCCGCTTAGAGCGAGGAGCCGGATACTGTCCGGCCAAGGCATGGATAGCGCCCCAAATTCGGCCTTCCAAAGACTAGGGGCTTCGCCGAAATTTAAAATTATAGAATTCTATGGCTAAGTGAGAGTGTTCAAGCATTATAAGTCCGGTTGCCTTGTTCGCCCTGTCGAGCGCCTCCCTAGATGGACCCAAAAATGGGAACAAGAGCGCTCGAGTTTATCCCGAACACCCCAGCACTCGTGGCATGGGGGCTGAAGCCGATGACTTGCCATCTCTCAGATTTGATAAACAGCCGCACAGAAGGTAATATTTTAAATTAACAAGCGTTGCTTAGCGCATATGAACCAAGTTTTCAGCGCACAAGATAACAAAATGCGAGTCTACTCAAATATTACATCTTTGGATCACTCACCCGCAATAGTGCGGGCGCCCTTCAACACACTCTTATAATACATCTCAGGCGTGCGATGCTCCTTGCCCTCTGGTGGGGGGTCCATCACAAGCTTCTGAGCATCCATCTTGCCCCAGTGCACCTTTGCGCGGGGAAGGGCCCGACGGGCACCCTCAATACAGGCAGAGTGCTTGACAACTTCAACCCACGGGCACGCATCCACCAGCCGCTGCACCAGGCCGAAGTAGGTCCCAGGCATAGCCTCCTTAGGCCAGAGCTGAACTATGAGGCCCTTCATGGCCTGTTCGGCCGCCTTGTGGAGCTCGACCAGCTATTTCAGCTGGTCGCTAAGGGGCACCGGATGTCCGGCCTCAGCATACTGAGACCAGAAGACCTTCTCCGTCGAGCTCCCCTCCTCGGCCCGGTAGAATGCGGCAGCATCGGACACGCTGCAAGGAAGATCTGCGAATGCTCCTGGAGAGCTCCGAATTCGGGTAAGCGACAGGTAATTAACACTCACATGCTTACTTTGCATGAAAAATGCCTTACCCGCTGCTATTTTCTTTACCGCCTCGATCTCCTGGAGGGCCTTGTAGGCTTCGGCCTTAGCGGCTTTGGCACTCTCAAGAGCCGTTGAAAGCTCAGACTCTCGAGTCTTCGAGTCACGCTCCAGGCTCTCGTGTTTCTTCACGAGATCCTGGAGCTCTTGCTGTACCTCCGCCATCCGCACCTCCTGTTTCTCTTGCTCGGTGCGCTCCGCAGCCGCATTGCGTTCGGCCGCGGCCACCGCCTCTTTCAGGGTCGCCACCTCGTTAGTGGCCCCTGCAATACCCAAGTTATCCTTGTCATTTTTCTTGCAACTAAATCATTTCCTGTAAGGTACAATTTTCATAAGGTGTTACTCACCTTCTTTTTCCTCGAGCTGCTTCTTGGCACGGTCGAGCTCGTTCTCGGACCGCTCGAGGTTTTCCTTCAAAGTATTGACCTCTGCAGTCAGTGCGGCGGAGGTCAGCAGCACAGCCTGCAATCCCATATTGACATATTTTCATGACTCCTGCGTTTATCTTTCTAAAGATCCTCAGTCCGGCTTTTCTTTCCGAACATCGAACCGAGCATCAGGGGCTACTGTCTATGCGGTACCATTTTACATATATTGAAATTCTTACCTCAAAGCCTGTTAGAAGGCTGCTGCAGGCTTCGGTCAGCCCGCTCTTGGCGAGCTGAGGCTTCTGAATCACCGCACTCATAACAGTGCGGTGTTCCTCTTTGATGGAGGCGCTGTTGAGCGCCTCCAGCAAATTGTCCGGCACCTCCGGTTGGACGGAGGTAGCCGGCGTCGCGGTCTTGCCCTTCTTACGAAGGGGTCGCCCGCCGGACTCCGAAGCCACTGTGGCCTTCGGGGCTGAGTCCGGTGCAAAGTACGGGAGGTTGTCCTGTGACACCTCCGGGGCCTTCTCCTCCTGGTAGGTCCCTTCCTGGGACCTCACCTCAGCGTCATCCGCGGCACGGGGGGTGGAGGCAGTCGGAAGGGAATCCATATCCGACGCACCCAAGGACCCGCTCGACAAAACGGGAAGATCATCCTTGGGCGGACTGCATTGTTGTATGCGGCATTAGAAAGACATTATGTGGCGAAAAGAAAAAACCTTGAAGTTATTCGGGAGTCCGGATACTTATGATCACACCAGGGGCTTGGCACTTGGAGGCCAGTCCTCGTCGTCGTCACTGGCGTTGGCGGAGCGGTCTGGGGAAGAGTTTTTCCCCTCTTGGACCCTTCGGCCTCCCTTGTTGGGGAGGCCTTCCTTTTCTTCCCTCCCCCTGTTGGGGGACAGGCTTTCTACTCCTCCTCGCCTTGGTGGGAGGAGTCGGCCTCGGATTCATCATCCAATAGCACCTAAAAATGGGAACTCTTCCGAGTCCCCGTGGCCTTCTTCTTGGCCTTCTTCTCCGGCACCACGTGGGGTGCCGGAGCCAGCAGCCCCGTTTAGCGGGCGTCCGCTGGGTCCTCTGGCAATGGGGCCGGACAGATAGCCTGTGCGGCCTTCTTCAGCCAGTCCTGTCAAAGGAAAGGGGAGTTTAGATCCCGCATAGAGTCAAACTATGGAAAACACGCGTCCCTTATAGGCCGAAATCACTTACCTCGTCAGCCGGACGCTGCGAGCGGAACCCGCGATCTTTGGTAGCGGATGCGGGAGCTTCGGCGCTCTTGAACAGCACCTTCCAGACATCTTCGTACATAGTGTCGAAGAGCCCGCTCAGGGTCTGGTGCTGCGCCGGATCGAACTCCCACATGTTGAAACCCCGTCGTTGGCACGGGAGAATCCGGCGGATGAGCATGACCTGGACTACGTTGACAAACTTGAGCTTCTTGTCCACCAGCTTCTGGATACAGGCTTGGAGTCCGGTCAGCTCCTCCGAATTCCCCCAGATCAGGCCACTCTCTTTCCAGGAGGTGAGCCGTGTAGGGATGCCGGATCTGAATTCGGGGGCCGCTGCCCAATCGGCGTCACACAGCTCGGTGATGTAGAACCACCCCGATTGCCACCCCTTGATGGTTTCCACGAAAGTGCCTTCCAGCCACGTAACGTGGGACATCCTGCCCACCATGGCGCCTCCACACTCCGCTTGGCTGCCCTTCACAACCTTCGTCTTGACACTGAAGGTCTTGAGCCACAAGCCGAAGTGGGGCTGGATGCAGAGGAAGGCCTCGCACGCGACGATAAACGCCGAGATGTTGAGGATGAAATTCGGGGCCAAATCATGGAAATCCAGGCCGTAGTAGAACATGAGCCCCCGGACGAAGGGATGAAGTGGAAAGCCCAGTCCGCGGAGGAAATGGGGAAGAAACACTACCCTCTCATGGGGCCTGGGGGTGGGGATGAGCTCTCCCTCGTCGTGGAGCCGATGCGCGATGTCGCTGGAAAAGTATCCGGCGTCACGCAGCTTCTGGATCTGCCCCTCCGTGATGGAGGAGGCCATCCACTTGCCTCCCGCTCTGGACATAGTTGGAGAAGGTTGAGGTGAGAAGTGCGGACCTGGGCGTTGGAGCTCGAGTTCGCAGAGATGGATAAGCCAAGGAGGAAGAAGGCGCAGGTAAAAAGGTTGGATCTTTATCCCCTTATATGGGCGGACGGAAACACGCGTCCCCACCAGCCTGGTAAAACTCGCTTATCTCCCAAGCGTCACAATTAATGGCGCAGTTGGGTTACCCACATCCGTATTGATGGGAATCCCGGAATAAGGGGAACACGATCTCTGCTTCGACAAGACGTGCCAAGGAAACCGCCTCGCTAAACGCGCTGAGGTGGAACAATAAAAACAATTTGAGTAAAGGCTTGGAAGTGGTGTGACGTCACGCCACAGAATACGTCAGCAGATTGATCTTGTGTAATATTATTCTCTCTACAGTGGTATGTGGAATTTATTTTTGCAGAGCCGGACACTATCCTGGTGTTCACAATCTTCTATAAATTATTCGGAGGAGGAAACCGCCTTGCAATGCCGAAGAAAATATGCGCGCCGGACTCGTCGTCATTGAAGCCTGGTTCAGGGGATACTGAGGGAGTTCCGGACTAGGGGGTGTCCGGATAGCCGAACTATCATCATCGGCCGGACTCCAAGACTATGAAGATACAAGATTGAAGACTTCGTCTCGTGTCCGGATGGGACTTTCCTTGGCGTGGAAGGCAAGCTTGGCGATTCGTATATGTATATCTCCTACCTTTGTAACCGACTCTGTGTAACCCTAGCCCTCTCCGGTGTCTATATAAACCGGATGGCTGTAGTCCATAGGACGAACAACAATCATACCATAGGATAGCTTCTAGGGTTTAGCCTCCTTGATCTCGTGGTAGATCTACTCTTGTAACCCACATCATCAATATTAATCAAGCAGGACGTAGGGTTTTACCTCCATCAAGAGGGCCCAAACCTGGGTAAAAACATCGTGTCCCTCGTCTCTTGTTACCATCCGGCTAGACGCACAGTTCGGGACCCCCTACCCGAGATCCGCCGGTTTTGACACCGACAGCGATGAAGCTGTCTTCCGAGCTTTAACTGGGATTGACTGGGCAACCATTGACTTCCAGCCGCTGGGTGGAGAGGCGGAGGTTGAACCGGCGCGGAATGACCCACAACTGTCAGGCCGGCATGAGGAAGAATCATGATCCGGAGGCCGGTTTAGCTGCTGCATAATGAAATACCGGTGGTAAACAATTATTCTTTTGGGCGTCTGCTGCCTTGCAATAGGCTAGTTTTAAACACTTGGTTTGTTATGCCGTCGTGCATATTGACATTGCATAAAACTGTTATTCCACCATGACTATGCTTATATCTGCTTATGATCCTTAGCAGCTTTATGCAATCCTATTTCTGCATAAACTAAACTTGCATTGTCCAGGCGGTTTACCACCGGACGGGTCATAACACCCAATTACAAAGCCAGGGCTTATAACCAAGGCTGTATTTATCAAGAGTAATTAAATATGAAATACATCATACATGTGACATTGAATCACATCGTTGATTTATCAATTTGATTGTAGTAAGGGTGATAACCCAAATCTTTGAGTGCGAATAACTCCCACCATGCTTTGCTGGTTTATGATGAAGCCATGCCGGGTTATAATAAACACCGAATGATCATTCTAGCAACTTATAGTCAAAGCCAGACTGGTTTAACAAATACCGGATTATAATTGATAGTATACTGACAACTTATAGTTGAAAGTCAAGCCGGGTCAATTAACACCGGTCATCTTATAAGTTTGCACTTGGCAACTCAAAAAATAGTCCGGGTTAGCAAGTACCGGATTGAATATAAACCTCATCAAAATAAACATCAAAAAAGAAAGATTTGTGAATAAAATATGCAAAAAGGCGAGGCTTTTCATGGGCTGCCAGGCCACTGAGTTAAACTATTTTACAAAGCCTTTTAAGATGGACCTCACATTAACCAATCGTCATTTTAACTTTGACAAGTTTAGGGTCTATATAAGATTGACTTGCCAAGCATTCGGCGGGTCATACCAGGATTACCTGGGCGGAGTGACTTACTTGATGAAGGCAGGTTAACCCGAGGTTTTAGCTGAATACACCTGGCTTCCAAACCTAGCTTTTATGGCCTATTGCAAGGTGTAGATTCTTTGTTCTTGTAGAAGCAAAGATCCCCCGAGCAATATTTTGAGTTGTGCTCAATGGGCGCCTATGTTTGAGTTATGCTTTGCAAGAAACTCTCTTTGGCTCTTATGATGTTGGGTATTAAGCCCCCAAGCTTATGTTTGAGTTGTGCTCTTTTTTGTAGCTTTATAAGCCGGATCAATGGAAAATCAAACTCCGCTTTATAAGCAGAAGCCCCCATGTAACCAAGAAATACTTTTTAAGAAGAACGGCAAAGGCCCTGCTTTAGCAAGGATGCCGATTTATTATATTGATCATGATATATACATTGTAAAAAATATGTACATAATATGAGCCTATGGCTCAGGTGTAGTAAGGCCGAAGATGAGCAATATTCCACAGCCGGCGGGTCTCCTCCTCCGACTTGCGTGAGTCTTTGTGCTCCCGAACATCGATAAGGTAGTATGACCCGTTGTTCAGATTCTTGCTGACCACAAAGGGCCCTTCCCAAGGTGGGGATAACTTGTGCATGTCGGTCTGATCTTGGATAAGCCGGAGCACTAAGTCGCCTTCTTGAAAAGCTTTGGTCTTAACCCAGTGGCTATGATAACGCCATAGGTCTTGCTGATAAATCACCGAACAAGCTGCCGCTATGTCCCGTTTTTCATCTAACAGTTCCAATGCATCTTGGCCTGCTCTTTCGTTGTCCGCTTCAAAATAAGCTGCCACTCGGGGCGAGTCATGGCGAATATCACTTGGGAGAACTGCTTCTGCTCCATAAACCATGAAGAAGGGAGTATAACCCGTAGATCAATTGGGGTGGTATTAATGCTCCATAACACAGAAGGCAACTCTTACACCCAACAACCCGGCGTCCTCTACAAAGGGACCATAAGCCGGGATTTGATGCCCTTCAGGATTTCCTGATTATCTCTCTCAGCTTGACCATTAGACTAGGGGTGAGCCACTGATGAAACATCAAGCCGGATGTGCTCATGTTGACAGAACTCTTCCATAACACCCTTGGAGAGATTCGTGATTTATCTGTTATGATGCTATGTGTAAAACCAAAGCTGAAAATTACTTTCTTCATAAATTGAAGCGCTATGGCTGCATCACACTTGCTGACTGGGTCTGCCTCCACCCACTTGGTGAATTTATCAACTTCCACCAGAAGGTGTGTCTTCTTATCCTTGGACCTCTTAAAAGGCCCAACCATATCCAGCCCCCAAGTTGTAAACGGCCAGGTGATTGGAATCATCCTCAATTCCTGGGCCGGAACGTGGGCTCGGCGTGAAAATTTCTGACAACCGTCACACTTCCTGACCAAATCCTCAGCATCAGCATGAGTTGTGAGCTAGTAAAAACCATGCCGGAAAGCCTTAGACACAAGGGATTTTGAACCGGCATGATGACCGCAATCCCCATCGTGGATTTCATGCAAAATCTCACAACCTTCTTCAGGAGAAACGCAGCGCTGAAACGCCCCCGAGACACTGCAGTGATGTAACTCGCCATTGACAATAGTCATGGACTTGGACCGCTGGATTATCTGTCTGGCTAGAACTTCATCCTCGGATAACTCACCCCAGCTCATATACACCAAGTAGGGCACCGTCCAATTAGGGATAGCATGAAGAACCGCCACTAATTGAGCCTCCGGGTCGGGAACAGCCCTCCTCCATTGGTATTTTGACCGACTGGTTATGTAGAACGTCAAGAAAGACATTGGGCGGCACCGGTTTACGCTGAGACCCGAGCCGACTTAAAGCGTCCGCTACTTAATTCTTGCACCGATCAATGTGCTCAACCTGGTAACCCTTGAAGTGACCAGCAATGACATCGACCTCGCGCCGATAAGCCGCCATGAGTGGATCCTTAGAATCCCAAGTACCAGACACTTGCTGAGCCACTAAATCAGAGTCCCCGAAGCAACGTACCTAGATTAAGTTCATCTCCTTAGCCATCCAAAGACCATGGAGCAAGGCCTCATACTCAGCTGCATTGTTAGTACAGGGAAACATCAATTGGAGAACATAACAAAATTTGTCACCTCGAGGGGAAGTAAGAACCACTCCAGGCCCCGAGCCCTCCAATTGTCTGGATCCGTCGAAGTGAATAGTCAAGTATGTGTTATCCGGATTATCCTCCGGCGCCTGCAACTCTGTCTAGACATTGATGAAATACACGAGTGCTTGGGACTTGATGGTCGTACGAGGCATATATTTTAACCCATGAGGTCCAAGCTCGATAGCCCACTTAGCAACCCGGCCAGTTGCTTCCCTATTCTGGATGATATCTCCTAAAGGAGCAGAACTGACCATAGTGATGGGATGGCCCTGAAAGTATTGCTTAAGCTTCGAGCTTGCCATAAAAAACCCATGCACCAACTTCTGCCAATGTGGATATCTCTGCTTTGACTCAATAAGCACATCACTGATATAATAAACTGGCCTTGAACTGGATACTCCTTACCGGCCTCCTTGCAATCCTCCACAATAGCCACGCTGATAGCCGGGGTGTTAGCAGCCACATATAACAGCAATGGTTCCTTATCAATGGGGGCAGCTAGAACAGGCGGCTCGACTAGCTGTTTCTTCAGATCCTCAAACGCCACATTAGCAGTTGTCTGTCTTTTTCATCATCTGATATAGAGGGATGGACTTCTCCCCTAACCGGCTGATAAACCGGCTTAGTGCTGCAATACGACCAGCCAGATGTTGAACATCATTGATACACACCGGTTTAGCCAGAGACGTAATAGCCTTGATCTTTTCCGGGTTAGCTTCAATGCCCCTGTTAGACACCAGAAAACCCAAGAGCTTGCCTGCCGGTACACCAAAAACACACTTGGCCGGATTAAGCATCATCTTATAAACCTGGAGATTATCAAAGGTTTCCTTCAAATCAGCTATCAATGTCTCTGCTTTCCTAGACTTCACCATGATATCATCCACATAAGCATGAACATTGCGCCCAATCTGACTATGAAGACAATTCTGCACAGATCGCTGATAAGTCACCTCGGCACTCTTGAGCCCAAAGGGCAAGGATACATAGCAGAAGGCTCCAAAGGGAGTTATAAAGGTTGTGTCCTCCTGGTCCTTAACTGCCATTTTAATCCGATGATAACCGAAATAAGCATCCAGAAAGCTCAAACACTCACAACCCATCGTAGCATCAATAATTTGATCAATATGAGGGAGAGCAAAGGGATCATCAGTACAAGCCTTGTTCAAGTCTGTGTAATCCACACACATGCGCCAAGTGCCAATCTTCTTGAGTACCAACACCAGGTTAGCCAACCACTCAGGGTGAAAAACCTCCACAATAAACCATGCTGCCAAGAGCTGGGCTACCACCTCACCAATGGCCTTGCGTCTCTCTTCATTAAAGCGACAAAGAAACTGCTTGACTGGTTTAAACTTAGGATCAATATTAAGAGTGTGCTCAGCAAGTTCCGTCGGTACACCTGGCATGCAGAAGGTTTCCATGCAAAGATGTCCCAGTTCTCATGGATGAACTCAATGAGCACGCTTTCCTATTTCAGATCCAAGTTACCGCTGATGCTAAATTTCTTGGATGAATCGCCAGGAACAAAATCAACCAACTTAGTCTCATCAGCCGATTTAAACTTCAATGCCGGATCATGCTTTGTAGTTGGCTTTTTCAAAGACGTCATATCTGCTGGATCAACATTGTCCTTATAGAACTTCAACTCCTTTGTCGCACAAACCGACTCAGCATAGGCTGCATCGCCCTCCTTGCATTCCAAGGCGATCTTCCGACTTCCATGTACTGTGATGGTCCCCTTATGACCCGGCATCTTGAGCTGTAGATAAACATAACAGGGCCTTGCCATGAACTGAGCATAAGCCGGACGTCCAAATAGGGCATGATACGGGCTCCCGATTTTCACCACTTCAAAAGTCAACGTCTCAAACCTCGAATCATGATCATATCCAAAAGCAACTTCCAAAGCTATCTTATCGACCGGATAAGCCAATTTACCTGGCACCACACCATGGAAAATGGTGTTTGACGGTTTGAGATTCTTATCTGTCAACCCCATACGATGGAAGGTTTCATAATACAAGATGTTGATACTGCTTCATCCATCCATGAGCACCATGGTGAACTTATAACCTCCAACCTGAGGTGCCACCACCAAAGCCAGGTGACCCGGATTATCAACTCAGGGCGGATGATCCTCTCGACTCCACACAACAGGCTGTTCAGACCAGCGCAAAAAACGGGGTACCGCCGGTTCAACAGAGTTCACTGCCCTCTTATGAAGCTTCTGATCACGCTTGCACAGGCTAGTGGTGAAGACATGATACTGCCCACTATTCAACTACTTCGGGTGACTCTCATAACCTGGCTGTCCCTGCTGCTCATTTCCCTATTGATTATAACCACCCTGGTTGCCCTGATTGCCTTGATTGCCGTGCCCGCCTTGATTACCTTGAAATCCTGAACCGGAATTACCTCCACCATAACCCGGCCCATGAGACCTCGGTCCTGAACCGTCGGACAGTCCATGGTCATATCGGGAAAGATCCGAGTTTTTGAACTCTCTCATAATAAAGCAATCCTTCCAAAGATGTGTGGCTGGCTTCTCTCGCGTCCTGTGCCTCGGGCAAGGCTGATTTAACAGGCGCTCAAGATTGACACCTGATCCTCCACTCCGCGGGGGCGGTTTACCCTTACGATACCGGCTATTGTCCTACGCATTGGTGTTAGACAGAAAATCTGAATTACTATCCGCATTACGCTTACCATTGTTCCCATGGCCCGCCTGGTTATGTTGCTACCCTTTTGCACCACCGTTCTTCATTCCCTTCCCTGGCTTCTCATCGTCAGACTCGGGATCCATGGTACTATTAGAATCGGCATACTTAACCAGAGCTGCCATAAGTGTTCCCATGTCATTTCAATGACGCTTGAGCCACCCAACTTCAGCTTCAACGGCTTAAATCGGCAATTGCCCTCCATTGTTATGACTGCTAAATCAGCATTGATGTGGTCTGATGAATGCAAGATCTCTGAAACCCGGTGCACACAATGGTTGTTGATTCACCTTCTTCTTGGACACATGCGGCTAGATCCACAATTGACATGGGTTGCTTGCACGTGTCCTTGAAATTCGTTATAAACCGGGCTTTTAACTCGGCCCATGACCCAATGGAGTTAGCCGGCAAACTTTTCAGCCAGGTACGAGCCGTTCCATCCAACATCATGGTGAATTACTTTGCGCATGCCGCCTCATCCACATCCAGCATCTCCATTGCCATCTCATAACTTTCGACCCATGATTCGGGGGGTAAATCAGTGGTGTAATTGGGCACCTTACGTGGACCCTTGAAATCCTTGGGTAGCCGCACATTTCCTAGAGCCGGGGTGAGACACGACACCCCCAAGAGCTTAAAGCAAGACCTCGTTCCACTGAAGTCGTCGGACGAACTGGAGTAAGTTGAGTAAGCCGACGGTCCGCATACTGCGCCGCTAACTTGGCTTCTTGATGCGCTCTACCATTATCCACCACATCCTAAGCATTTGCACCTCCATGTGCCGGATTAGTCCCTCGAGGGGCGTCACGGTTCCGTGCACTGCTTGACACAACTGGTTCATCAATGTGCCTATTGTAACTCCTGCTTGGGCGAGGGGTTGAATGAATTCTATCTCGACTATACGAATAAGCCTACTGCTGAACCATAGCCGTTTGAAGTAGATCCCTGGCCCATCGCGTCTCAACCACCGCTGGAGACTCGCCCTCCATTGAAATAGCCGCCAATCGTGATGCCGCAACGATCATGTTATCCAAAGGGGTGGAGAAGTGACCCGGTGGCATCAGCATATATTGCGGTGGGTCATGAGTCCGTCGAGGCGGGTCCATTGCCCGTGGTTCATTCGGCATTCCTGTCCCAGGTGCTTCAGTCCGGTTTACCACTGCTGGATTACTGGGTCCTGCTCTTGGCGTGTGGAAGAGATTCATTGCTTCATAAACCGATGGTAGACGAGACCGATGCCTCCTCTTCAACACGTCGTTCGAAGCGTTTTGATCCAGCATGAGCCGGTAATTTTCTGCCTGAATCCGCTGTGCCTGAGCATGTAAAGCGGCCCACTAATCAGCCATCCTGGTTTCCTCAGCCGCCAAGTCCTCCTTGGCCTGAGCTATCTGATCTCGCAGCTTTGCGACCTCCGTGTTATGGTGATCTTGATTATCCGGGGTAACCTCTGTGGTCAATAATGTCGTCCAGTCGTCAAATAAATCAGACAAAACTTGAGCCGGCCGGCGCACGGGGCCTCCTTCCCCGGCTGCCGATCAGGAAATCATTGCTACTGCAGTTGAGGATTGCAACGTGGGCTGCGTACCGTCCATGAATATCGCAACCCAGTTCGGCAATTCATGGGGGTCCGGAATACTATCGCCATCGGAACAGCTCCCAAACCGGCCATCTTGTAGTTGTTACAGTGACTCGGTCTCACCGGTGGATGATTTGCCATCTGAGTAAACGACCGTCTCACCATCGGACACCGGTTCAGACTCCGCACCATTGATGAATCCTACGAACGCACGCTTCATGGCAGGCTGAACCCGGGCAGGGCTTGCACGCCGAGCCGTCTCGACGAGGTCGGTGCAGGTGTTCGGATCAGGGCTAGGTTCGACGATCTTGCCGATGAAGACGCGAATTCCTCCAAAGGGGACTCGGTACCCATACTCGATTGACCTGGCATTGGGGCCCCAGCCTGCATCGTCGATGTAGAGCTTGCCGCGACGACTCTTGTTCATCCGTCCCACTGCATATCCCTTGAGTCCTTCGAAGTTGCCCTTTAAGAACTCAAAACCATCGTGCGATAGCCCCACGGTGGGCGCCAACTGTCGTGGAATTATCACGTGAGATCTCCTCGTGTGAGGACTTAGTCATGGAGCCATCGCAACGAAATTAGCTTAAAGGGGTTAAACCGGACAAAGGATACAGCGAGTTTAAACTGGTTCGGCCCTTGCGGTGAAGATAAAAGCCTACGATCCAGTTGTGGTGGAATTTACGGGTCTCTATGAGCAGGGAGCGATCCACTTTACGTATCTCTCAAGTTGTTGTTTCTTGTCCCTGAACCGCCGTCGGGTCGTCCCTTTATACACACAGGTTGACGCCCGACAGTTTACAGAATCCCAAGGCTGGCTCATACACATGCCTGGCTCAGTTTCTACCTTTTCCTATCTTACAATACAAGTTACATATCTCATGGCGGTTTATGTCTACGGGCCCTAATCTGCCTTTGGGCTCTGGGCCTTTAAGTCTCTGTAGTAAAGCGCCAAACTCCTTGTCTTCATGGGCTTCAATACGGATGACTCCTTACGAGTATAACCCGGCCCCTCTTGGGCGGTTTATACTCAGTAGTTATATCCCCAACAGTAATGATCTTTCTTAGTAGCTTTATTTAATTTACGGAAATCAATTACCATCCTATAACCTGTAATAATTCTTTGCGGAATCAATTCATCTTTATCATTAGGAACAACAGTAATACCTCCCTTCTTAGGGACGTAATAGACAAGACTTACCCAATCACTATCAGCAATGGGATAAATTATACCTGCCTCAAGGAATTTTAGTATCTCCATTCTTACCACTTCTTTCATCTTAGGATTTAATCGGCGTTGATGATCTCTAACTGGTTTGGCGTCTTCATCCAATTTTATTTTGTGTTGGCATAGAGTGGGACTAATGCCCTTAAGATCATCAAGAGTATATCCAATAGCAGAGCGGTGCTTCTTCAGAGTTTTCAATAATCTTTCCTCTTCCTGCTCTGAAAGGTTAGCACTAATAATAACAGGATATATCTTCTTTTCATCAAGATAAGCATATTTAAGAGTATCAGGTAATGGTTTAAGCTCAAACACGGGATCACCCTTGGGTGGAGGAGGATCCCCTAGGATTTCAATAGGTAAGTTGTGTTTCAGAATAGGACCCTGTTGAAAGAATACTTCATCTATCTCCCTTCTTTCATTCATAAACATACCATTTTCGTGCTCTTGCAAATATTGTTCTAAAGGATCAGTAGGAGGCACAGCAATAGAAGCAAGACTAATAATTTCATCTTTGCTAGGCAATTCTTTATCATGGGGTTGTCTATGAAATTTGGCAAAATTAAACTCATGTTTCATATCCCCTAAGCCTATCATAACAACATCCTTTTCACAATCAATCTTAGCATTAACAGTATTCAAGAAAGGTCAACCAAATATAATGGTACAAAAGCTATCTTGTGGGGAACCAAGAACAAGAATCAGCAGGATATTTAACTTTCCCGCACAAAACATTGTCACCTCTAACAATCCCAATTTGTCAAATGGTATCTCTATTGGCAAGCTTAATTGTAACATTAATATCTTCTAAGTCAGCAGGTGCAATACATTGCATAATTTCTTCATATAAGGAAATAGGTATTGCACTAGCACTAGCACCCATATCACATAAGCCATGATAACAATGATCTCCTATTTTAACAGAAATAACAGGCATGCCTACAACAGGTCTATGTATCTTAGCACCGGGTTTAGCAATATTAGCAGATTCCTCATAGAAGTAAATAACATGCCCATCAATATTATCAGCCAAGAGATCTTTAACCATAGCAATACTAGGTTGAACTTTAATTTGCTCAGGAGGTGTATATGTTCTAGTATTACTCTTACAAACCACAGTTGAAGCTTTAGCATGCTCCTTTATCCTAACAGGGAAAGGTGGTTTCTCAACATAAGTAGTAGGAACAATAGGATCATTATAAGTGATAATCTTTTCTTCAACTGTAACAGGTGCAACTACTTTTACTTCAATGGGAGGATTATATTTAAATCACTTCTCCTTAGGGAGATCAACGTGAGTAGCAAAAGATTCACAGAAAGAAGCTACTATCTCATAGTCAAGTCCATATTTAGCGTTAAATCCATGAAAAGCATCGGTATCCATAAAGGATTTAACACAATCAAACTTAGGTGTCATACCTGACTCCTTACCATCGTCGGAACCCCAATCTTCAGAGTTTCGTTTAATTCTTTCCAATAAATCCCACTTGAAGTCAATAGTCTTCAGCAAATAAGAACTAGCATAGAAAGTATCGAGCATGGTGCGATCATTGAGATAAAGCTGAGCATAAAAGTTTTGAATAATCATTTCTCTTGAGAGCTCATGATTGGGGCATGAATATAACATTGACTTAAGCCTCGCCCAATATTGAGCGATGCTTTCTCCTTCGCGAGGCCAAAAATTATATATATAATTATGATCACAATGAACAAGATGCATAGGATAGAACTTCTGGTGAAATTCCAATTTCAATCGTTTATAGTCCCAAGATCCTGTATCATCACATAGCCTATACCATGTCAATGCATCTCCCTTCAAAGATAAAGGGAAGACCTTCCTCTTGACAACATCATCGGGTATACCTGCAAGCTTAAATAATCCACAAACTTCATCCACATAGATAAGGTGTAAATCGGGATGCAATGTTCCATCTCCTGCAAAGGGATTAGCTGGCAGTTTCTCTATCATACCCGAAGGAATTTCAAAGTAAACATTTTCAATAGGTTCAGTAGGTTGAGGAGAAAGTCTTTGCTCTACTGGTCGGGGCGAAGATGCCCCAAACAAGCCCCTCAAAGGATTAGTTTCCATAGTAACAAGTGACAGTAAATTTCAGCACACTATATAAATGTTTCCTTACCAAGTTCCACTCACCAAAGGAAGAAAAGAGTCTTGATGCCCCACAAAGTGTAGGGGATCTATTGTAGTCCTTTCGATAAGTAAGAGTGTTGAACCCAACGAGGAGCAGAAGGAAATGACAAGTGGTTTTCAGTAAGGTATTCTCTGCAAGCACTGAAATTGTAGGTAATTGATAGTTTTGTGATAAGATAATTTGTAAAGGGTAAAAAGCAATGAAAGTAAATAAGGTGCAGCAAGGTGGACCAATCCTTTTTGTAGCAAAGGACAAGCCTGTACAATTTCTTATAATGAGAAAAGCGCTCCCGAGGACACATGGGAATTATCGTCAAGCTAGTTTTCATCACGCTCATATGATTCGTGTTCGTTACTTTGATAATTTGATATGTGGGTGGACCGGTGCTTGGGTGCTGTCCTTCCTTGGACAAGCATCCCACTTATGATAACCCCTATTGCAAGCATTCACAACTACAAAAGAAGTATTAAGGTAAACCTAACCATAGCATGAAACTAGTGGATCCAAATGAGCCCCTTACGAAGCAACGCATAAACTAGGGTTTAAGATTCTGTCACTCTAGCAACCCATCATGTACTTATTACTTACCAATGCCTTCCTCTAGGCCCAAATAATGGTGAAGTGTTATGTAGTCGATGTTCACATAACACCACTAGAGGAGAGACAACATACATCTCATCAAAATATCTAACGAATACCAAATTCACATGACTACTAATAGCAAGACTTCACCCATGTCCTCAGGAACAAATGTAACTACTCACAAAGCATATTCATGTTCATGATCAGAGGAGTATTAATATGCATAAAGGATCTGAACATATGATCTTCCACCAAATAAACCAATTAGCATCAAGTACAAGGAGTAATCAACACTACTAGCAAGCCACATGTACCAATCTGAGGTTTGGGTACAAAGATTGGATACAAGAGATGAACTAGGGTTTGAGAGCACATGGTGCTGGTGAAGATGTTGATGGAGATTAACCCCCTCCTGATGAGAGGATCGTTGGTGATGACGATGGTGATGATTCCACCTTCCCGGAGAGAAGTTTCCCCGGCAGAACAGCTCCGCCGGAGCCCTTGATTGGTTCCGCCAAGGTTTTGCCTCGTGGCGGCGGAGTTTCATCCCGTAAGCTTGCTTATGATTTTTTTTCAGGGTAAGAGACTTCATATAGCAGAACATGAGCACCGGAGGGCCACCAGGGGGCCCACGAGGCAGGGGGTGTCGGTGTCAAAACCGGCGGATCTCGGATAGGGGGTCCCGAACTGTGCGTCTAAGGCTAATGGTAACAAGAGGCGGGGAACACAAAGTTTACCCAGGTTCGGGCTCTCTCTATGGAGGTAATACCCTACTTCCTGCTTGATTGATCTTGATGATATGAGTATTACAAGAGTTGATCTACAACGAGATCGTAGAGGCTAAACCCTACAAGCTAGCCTATGATTAATATGGTTCTTGTCCTACGAACTAAACCCTCTAGATTATATAGACACCAGAGGGGGCTAGGGTTACATAGAGTCGGTTACAGAGAAGGGAATCTTCATATCCGAATTGCCAAGCTTGCCTTCCATGCAAAGGAGAGTCCCACCCGGACACGGGATGAAGTCTTAATCTTGTATCTTCATAGTCCAACATTCCGGCATAAGCATATAATCCGGCTGTCTGAGGACCCCTAATCCAGGACTCCCTTAGTAGCCCCTAAACCATGCTTGAATGATGATGAGTCCGGTGCGCAGATTGTCTTCGGCATTGCAAGGCGGGTTCCTTCTCAGAATACTCCAAAGAAGATCTTGAACACAAGAATGGTGTCCGCCTCTGCAAAACAAATTCCACATACCACCGTAGAGAGCACAATATTCCACAAATCTAATCTGCTGACAACTTTTCATAGCGTGACATCACGCCGCGGCTCGGTCATTATTCGAACAGTTTTCTCAACCTGCTACTGCACATCTTGCGAGGTTGTTTTATCGGCACGTCTTGTCGAAGTAGAGATCATGTCCCCTTATCACGGGATTCTCATCAATACAGGCATGGGTAACCCAACTGCGCCATTAATCACGACGCTTGGGGGATAAGCAAGTTTCTAGGGCAAGTGGGGAGGCGCAGGATCCCTGCTGCCTTTATAAGGAGATAAGGACTCTCCTTTTTCACCCACACCTTCTTCTTCCTCTGCTCATCCATTCTCTCTCGCTCGAGCTCTAGCGCCCAAGAATTCGCCTTCTCCGCCCACAAAGGCCCTCCGAAAATGTCCGGATCCAGAGCAGGAGGCAAGTGGATGGACTCTACCATCCGGGAGAAGGACATCGAGAAACTTCCGGAGGCAGGGTATCTGGCCAAGAAGGTCAGCCATCGTCTCTCGACGGCGGGATAGATCATCCCTACTACAGAACCCCATGAGAGGGTTGTAATCCTCCCTCACTTTGTCCGCGGGATAGGGTTTCCCCTCCACCCATTCGTTCGCGGCGTTATGTATTACTATGGGATCGATTTTTATGATCTATCCCCCAATTCCTTCCTCAACATCTCGACATTCATCGTCACGTGCGAGGCCTTGCTCCGCATCCTTCCACACTTCGGCTTATGGCTGAAGATTTTTAATGTGAAGCCCAAGGTGGTGAGCGGAGAGCATGCTGAGTGCGGAGGAGCCATGGTGAGCAAGATGCCCAACGTCACATGGCCATCAGGTACCTTCAATGATTCCGTTAAGGGATGACAACAACAGTGGTTCTATATCACTGAGCCACGCGGCACAAAATGGGCCGCAGCTCCCGAATTTCGATCCGTAGCTCCCTTGCAGCTTACGTCCTGGCCCAAGAAAGCCTGAACTGGTCTTCACCCGATGAGTTATCGGTGTTCCAGACGTGCGTCAAGGGTATGGAACACAAGAATATAAAACTTGTCAACGTAGTCCAAGTGATGTTAGTTCGCCAGATTCTCCCTTGCCAACACGGGGCTTGTAATTTATGAGAATATGACCCGGCCAAGCACCAGACCCTGCTAGGGTTCTTCGACTCATCGCACGAAGACATAATTTTTAAGTCCGACAAATTGTGGCCGGACTCAGCCGAGGACTGCGGGTATCAACTGTCCCGACCTGCGAGTTCGGTAAGTCTCCGTATGTTGGCAAGTCACATGCTTTATCTGTATAATCCAAGGGAAATGATCAATGTATTTTTCCGCAACTCTCTTAGGGCTGGACGAGGAAGGCAGGGCGGATCTACTGCCCGGTCCGGCTGCCAGAAGAACTAGCCGGCCCACTTCTGACGAAGATGCTGGTCCCGGCGCCTTACAAGGTGCCGAAGAAGAGAACCGAGAAAGAGGTTAAAGAGACCAGGGGCGGCCGTCATCATCGAGGAACTTTGGACACAGTATCCGAAGACTCTGAGGCCCACTCTTCCTCCAAAGAGGACGAGGAAGAGGAGGAAAGCCAATCCCCCCCAGCGAAGGGAAGAAAGAAAAGGATGACCTCCACACAACTGGAGGCCGAGTCGCATAAAATGGGAAAAACTCCCTTTCCGGAGGAATCCTCGACCGCCACCGATAGTAGCCCGGAGTGGGATCCCAGGGCCCAACCCCTGGTGAAATTGTGAGTATATAAAATCCGGACGTGTTTATGTATCCAGACTCACCAGCATATAGCATTCAACTCCTCTAGTTACACCCTTTTTGCAGTCCGGCCAGGTCCCGTGCCGAACAATCCTCATCGGAGGATTTACAGGGTTTGGATGCTATGGACAGCGGGACACCCTCGAAGGCCCCCTCCCCAAAACACGTGAACGACATCGAGGCATCGTCCTAGAGGGACCCAGGCCAAGGAGGGGGTGAGAAGACCGTCAAGGCGGCGCCAGGAGGTCAAACCTCGCCAGCCGGACACACGGGAGAAAAGGCTCCCATGGATACCGATAGTGGGGGCTATCTTGAATTCGCCCCCCAGCCGGGCACAATTCCGGAGACCGACACGGCTCTGGAATCAGGCAGGCAGCCTCCCTCAGCGGGAGGGGGTGCTCCTATTCCACCGGCAACTTCTTCCCAACAAGAGGTGCCAGATACCTTATCAGCAGCGCTGAAGAGCGCCTCCATCGTTGAAGAACACCGTGCCCTTATGGGCGCGGTGATTGAGAAGATTCAGTCCGCCGAGAGCGGGCTGAATGAAGCCTGCATCAACCTTATAACGGGCTTTGAGGTATGTTGTGAGGTTTCAAAGAGTGTTATAGTATAGGTAGTAGCCCCTGATACACTGTTCGGTGTTCGAAAGAAGGAACCAGATAGAGGATCAAATATACGTTCGCATGACACTTACCTTGTGGGACCTCTCCCTCTTTTGTTATTTATTTTTATAAGCAGGCATTTGTGGCGACTCCCGCTTCTCATACTGCGGAAGTCTCCGTACTGAAGCAGAGTCTGGAGCGGGCCGAAGAAGAACTTGGCCAGGTGAAAAAGCAGCTGGATGATAACCAAGGTAAGCAAAAACCTTGTTCACATTCAGCGTGAGTTAATAATTGAGTATAATGAAATTTTTTCATGATGTGCTCTAGGGGCGACGGCCGGAGTCGAGGCTCTTAAGAAGGCGATAGCTGAGGCTGAGAAAAAGGCAGCCACAGAGCGGGCTCTTCGTGAAAAGCACGAGGCCAGGGTTGTTGAAGTTGAGCAAAAGGTCCAAGAGGCCGTGGAGAAATGCGAGACCTTGGAGCATAGTTTAACGAAGAAAGAATCCAAACTCACCAAGGCTCGTCAAGCCGCACTTGATGCCCGGGGCGAAGCCCAAGGCGCCCAACAGGAAATCCAGGAGGCCGGGAGGATTGCGGCGGGTAAGGCTTTCTCTATGCAAAGAGCATATTTGAAGGGAGAAAATCACGTTACTAATTTTGAAATCAGATTTCTCCAGGGGTATTTGCAAAACTGCCGCGCAGCATATCTGATGCCGCACAATTCTACCAAGCCAGGAGAAGCTCTTCTGGTCGCAGTATGTAGCGCCAGAGTATCCGGTGCCCTTTTCCGATCAACTGAAGCAGCTTATCGAACTGCATAGGTGAAGGATTTAATTATCTGGCTGTGGCCCGCTGAGGCGATTCCCAGCAGCTACTTCGGGCTCGTGAAGCAGCTTGTAAGTTCCTGCCCTCGACTTGAAGTCGTCAAGTGGTTGGTCTAGATGGAAGGTGCGCGAATGGCCTTCGCCCGCGCAAAGGTGCACTGGGCGAAGATGGATGCCAAAAAGCTGATGACCGAAGGACCGCCTGTGGGGAAGGAGCACTGCAAGCCCGAGTTATATTATGATAGTGTGCTGAAAGGATCCCGCCTTGTAGCGGAGAAGTGTGCCAAGGACACTATATTCCCATGAATACATTCATGTCGTCCTATGTAATGTTTGAACAAGGTCAGTTAAATGATATAATGCCTGTTATTTGGAAATTTTACCTCCTGTGCGGCCGTTTTATATATTAATCCTGAGAGTTGGCCAGTCGTCGGCTTTTGCCCCCATGTAGGAAGTACGAGGGTGTTCGGGATGAACCTGAGCACTCTTTACCCCAGTTTTGGGTCCTTGAAGGAGGTTTTCAGCACAACGTACCAGGCAATCAGACTATAAGGCTTTAT
The DNA here is from genome assembly GCF_018294505.1 of Triticum aestivum. Lineage (NCBI taxonomy): Eukaryota > Viridiplantae > Streptophyta > Magnoliopsida > Poales > Poaceae > Triticum > Triticum aestivum. The sequence continues at coordinate 634,762,619 of NC_057801.1, forward strand.
CGCCCTCACTTAGCCATAGGAGTTTGACAAAAGAAAGGTAGGCGCAGCCCCTGGTGTTCGAAAGACCACACTAGGGGCTCTATAAGCACCTGATCGGAAGGAGAAAGCCGATCCATCATACACTGCATTAGTTATCGGATAATGTAGAAGAAATCCTTAAAGATTTGGTAACCTCTTGAACAGCTGACCAACTCTCGCCGTATCATGACAGTCAATTTTCGGCTTTCTCTACTGAGGCGCTCGTCCGGAAGAACCGGGACGCAATCGCAGTAGTTCTCCCTTTACTACCCTAGCTAATATAGTAGAACGTAGGGTAGCAAGCACAGGAGCCGGGTAACCCAACTATTGACCCAAGACATGATTCAGAGCCGATGCATATATTGCTATAAGTTCAGGGTGCCGAACGACCATGAAGGTGTTCGGACTTTATTGTCATTTTATGGGTACAACGAGGCCCCTGGCATATTAAGGAATATCGTAGTGTACGGATGCCATTTGACAAAGAGTGTCAATAATAAACAACAGCAAGTAGTGTCATGTAAAGCCACGTGTTGTAATTCAATAATACGTCGATGCGTGCGAGTACAGGTAATATGATAAAAAGAAATATGACTTTGGAACCTGCTGAGACCAGGCGGGGGAGGCTGTGTGTGGATCCAGGTTCTAATCGGATGGTCATCGAGGGGAATATATAAGGATTCCTTTACGCGTTCGAGCTGTTTCCTTCCTTGGTATATTCGTCCGTTCATGGGTCTGGTCGCCATGTTGCCAGTCATGGCCTACACAAAAGTGGACTTGCAAAGAAAAATGCAAAAAACATTTGTGTAGCACTAAGCGGTTTAGCCGCATTGTGTGGCCTATCCTAGCTTTGCCTTCGTCTACTGCCGGAGTGTTTAGTTAATCTCTTGATGAGCCGGGCTATCCTACCGCGAAGTAGTTCAGACTCCTTTGACGATGTCCGGAAGCTTGGCTGTCGACTCAAGGTTCAATTGAAAGATGACACTCTATGCTTCTACTGTTAAGGCGGCACTGTACTCTTCGGGACGGAGGGAGCATTCGGCCTTGCCATTAACTGTTGTGCCGCAGCGCGCACCGGGCATCTTGAGCTTATGGTAGGCTTAATGTGGCACGTGTTGAATCAAGAAAACGCGGTTCATCCGAGCAATGCCAGATAGCTGCTGCGAAAAGGGACGATGTCAGAGATTAACTCTTCGTTGCGGTAGTTATCCGGTGGTCCAAAGACTACCTCCAGAGTGATGGAGCATGTACAACGGGCCTCCACACCTGGTATAACACCTTTAAAGGTGGTTTTAGTGGGTTTGATCATTGAAGGATCGATACCCATCTTGCGCATTGTGTCCTGATACAGTAGGTTCAGACTGCTGCCTCCGTCCATAAGGACTCGTGTGAGGTGGAATCCGTCAATTATTGGGTCAAGGACTAGTGCGGTTGAATTGCCCTGACTGGTATTGGCCGGACAATTCGTACGGTCAAAGGTGATCGGGCCGGACGACCATAGGTTATATTTTGGGGCGACTGGCTCCGTTGCGTCGACATTCCTAAGTGTGCACCTCCGCTCCCGCTTGGGAATATGGGTGGCGTTTATCATGTTCACCATTTTGATTTGCGGGGGAAACTACTTTTGCCTCCTGTTTTCGGTGGCCGGGGCTCCTCGTCGTCGTCATTGCTTTGCGACACCTTCTCCTTGTTTTTGGCACTGACATGCCGGCTTGTTTGAAGACCCAGCATTCTCTGTTGTTATGATTGGTTGGTGTTCCTGGGGTGCCGTGAATTTGGCATGGACGGTCGAGTATATGGTCCAAACTGGACATGCCCGGACTGTTTCTTTTGAATTGTTTCTTACTTTGACCGGTAGTAGAGCTGCTGAATACGGCATTGATGGTCGTGTCTTTGGCGTTGTTGCCATCATTACGACGCTTGTGTTTGCTGTGTCTGGGCTTGCTGTTGTTATCTCTTGGTTCAGAAGTCCCAGGCTTGCTTGAGACGATGTTGGTACGAGCTAGCCAGTTGTCCTCGCCCGCACAGAAGCAAGTCATGAGTGTCGTAAGGGCTGCCATGGATTTTGTCTTCTCTTGGCCAAGGTGTCAGGAAAGCCACTCATCACGGATATTGTACTTAAAGGACTCTAGGGCTTCGGCATCCGGACAGTCAATAATTTGGTTCTTTTTAGTTAAGAACCGAGTCCAGAATTTCCTGGCTGACTCTTCGGGCTGTTGGGTTATGTGATTTAAGTCATCAGCGTCCGGTGGTCGCACATAAGTGCCCTGGAAGTTGTCAAGGAATGCGTATTCAAGGTTCTCCCAACTGCTGATGGAGTTTGCCGGCAGACTATTCAGCCATTGTTGAGCTGGTCCCTTGAGTTTGAGTGGGAGGTACTTGATGGCATGTAGATCATCGCCGCGGGCCATGTGAATGTGGAGAAGGAAATCTTCAACCCATACCGCGGGGTCTATTGTCCCATCATATGGTTCGATGTTTACGGGTTTTAACCCTTCTGGGAACTCATGCCCCATTACTTCGTTAGTGAAGCATAGGGGGTGTGCCGCGCCTCTATGCCGGGCTACGACGCGATGCAGTTCCAATGAGTCTGGTCTGCTGTATTCGACCCGGGCGGATTTGTCTTTAGTATATCCGGCGTGGCGGTCATCGTCGTGCGTTGGGGCGTGCCCCCGCAATCCGTAGATCGATCTTGACTGTCCTGCTTTGTTTTCCAATTCATCTCGTAGGTCATGTGTGTAGCCCCCGGCCTTCGTGTTTTTATTTGTTCGGCGACTGGGTGCGGGCTGGTGTTCGGGTTGGTACGCCACTTTATCTTGGCCATGAGGTGGTCGGTCAGCCGCGTTGTGCGTTTGTAGTATAGGCTCTAGTGCCTCGTCCTCGAATTGAGGTAACAACCTGCGCCTCGAGTAGGTTTTGGCTGGGCGTTCGAGTACGTATTCCTCGGCCACCAGGACCTCAGTCCATCTACTAGTTAGCAGATCTTGATCAGCTTGAAGCTGTTGCTGTTTTTTCTTCAGGCTCTTTGAAGTGGCTATGAGCCGACGCTTGAAGCGCTCCTACTCGACGGGATCCTTAGGCACGACAAATTCGTCATCACCGAGGCTCACCTCGTCTTCGGAGAGGGGCATGTAATTGTCATCCTCCGAGTCTTCATCCATTGCCTGTTCATCAGGGCTAACTTGCTCGTCCTCCCGTTCGGCCTTCTCGAAGCTTGGCTGGTCGGGATTGTTTTCGTCTTCGACATCATCTGGAGTACTATTGTCTCTTGTGCCGATATCGCTGTTTTTGCTATGGCGGGATTTAGAGCGGCGCCACTGAAGTCGGTGCTTTGGTTGCTTCTCAAGAGGATCACCCTCCGTTGCATCCTTTTGACCCTCGCCATTGTCTTCTTTGGGTGTGTCCACCATATATATATATATATATATATATATATATATATATATATATCATATGATGAGGTGGCAGTCCAGCGCCCTGTGGGAGGTGGTTCATGTTCTTCTCCGACATCGTCGTCCATACCATCAATGTCTTCGGAGTCGAAATCAAGCATGTCGGTTGAGTCGCCGACAGTGGCTATTAAATAGGTGGTGGGTGGGCAACGAATTCCTTCATTGTCTGCTTCCCACTCGAGCCGGACATTGTTCGGCCAAGAATCTCCTGACACGGAGAGAGATTTTAGTGAGTTGAGCACGTCGCCCAAGGGCGAGTGCTGAAAGATATCCGCGGAGCTAAACTCCATAATTGGTGCCCAGTTAGATCCGATGGGCATGAATGCACACAGCTCAGAGCCTATGGCCGGAGACGAGTCCGAGGGTCTGATGATACAGGTCTCCTTGGAAGTGAGACCTGTGTTCGGCTCTACCGCCGCTGAGTGTGCGGCCTCCGTGGTGGGTTCCATCCACCCATCCTCAGATGGCACGATCTGCTTTCGATTTAAAGCCAGGGCAGTTGCAGGTGTGATCTCCTAAACACCGTCCGACGGCCGATCTAGGTCATGATCGTCACGACTGTAGGGTGTACCTGTCATGGGCTCGAATCCGTCGAAGATCAAGTCTCCGCGGATGTCGGCAGTGTAGTTCAAGATTCCAAACCAGATCTGATGGCCAGGGGCGTAGCTATCGATCTGCTCCAGATGTCCAAGCGAGTTGGCCTGCAGTGCAAAGCCGCCAAATACGAAGATCTGTTCGGGGAGGAAAACCTTGCCCTGGACCGCATGGTTGTGGATGATTGAGGGAGCCATCAAGCCTTACGATGATGATACGGTGGAACTCTCAATGGAACCCCCAATGTCGGTGTCAAAACCGGCGGATCTTCGGTAGGGGGTCCCGAACTGTGCATCTAAGGCTAATGGTAACAGGAGGCGGGGGGTAATACCCTACTTCCTGCTTGATTGATCTTGATGATATGAGTATTAGAAGAGTTGATCTACCACGAGATCGTAGAGGGTAAACCCTAGAAGCTAGCCAATGATTATGATTGTTCTTGTCCTACGAACTAAACCCTCCGGTTTATATAGACACCAGAGGGGGCTAGGGTTACATAGAGTCGGTTACACAGAAGGGAATCTTCATATCCGAATTGCCAAGCTTGCCTTCCACGAAAAGGAGAGTCCCACCCGGACACGGGACGAAGTCTTCAATCTTGTATCTTCATAGTCCAACAGTCCGGCATAAGCATATAATCCTGCTGTCCGACGACCCCCTAATCCAGGACTCCCTCAGGGGGCGCGCCCAGTAGGGGTGAGCTAGCCCCCACCCTCGTGGCCAGGGTGTGGGCCCCCTCTAGTACTTCTTTCACTCAATAATTCTTATTAATTCCAAAAATGACTTTCATGGAGTTTCAGGACTTTTGGAGCTGTGCAGAATAGGTTTCCAATATTTGCTCCTTTTCCAGCCCAGAATCCCTGCTGTCGGCATTCTCCGTCTTCAACCTTGTAAAATAAGAGAGAATAGCCATAAGTATAGTGACATAACGTGTAATAACAGCCCATAATGCAATAAATATCGATATAAAAGCATGATGCAAAATGGACATATCATGCCCCCACTCGGCTGCTCTCATGGCGGACGCTCGTCGAGTTCGTGCCGAGCACCAGGTAGCCCTCGTCGCACACGTCACTCAGACGGCGCCCGTGGGCCAAGGTGCTCCTCGCCGCTCCCCATCGTCCATGGCCAATGCTGCCACTGGCCCTGCAGCCCACGAGCAGCAGGGCTCATTGTTGCTGCCCTCCGTGCATGCCCCTATGTTCGAACCTTTCTTGGGTCTACGGAGCCCGGAATCCGACAATATGAATCAATGGCACTGTTTTTCATGTCTTGTGAAATTTCCCATTAAGATAAGTTGCATCTTTTCGTTAGAAATGCAACTGTACGGGCCCGCCTACTGTCTCATGCCCAAATACCAACGCTTTAGCCGTTGTTAATGTAATGTTGTTGGTAAAATGAAGCAATGGCACCTTCAAAGTAATGTCGTATTTAATGGTTGTCATAGTTAATCCTAATGCCCACACTAATATATAGCAATGTTGTTGCTTTAGAAATTGCTACTATCCTTGTAGGATCACAATTCAGATAAGGAACATGCTTCTTTTCGTTTGATGTTTGTTTCATCACTTGTTAGTTACCCTCCTTTCCACCTTTTTGTTCAAACAGAGATATACATTTCATGCTTGATCTTAGTTGAGCTGCACAAATGATATCCAAATTATAGTTGAATATTCCATGAGCTTCACAACCAACCTTGATCTTGCTCAATTTATTGCAACTAATGAAGAAGTTGCTAGCTCATGGGACATTACTTCATTTTAGGTGAACTACACAAAAAGGTCCCACGAATTGAATCATCCATGTTGGTGACTGGTGTCATCCCTTCTACGATGGTGTTGACTGCAGATATGGTTCCCATCACGAGGTATGTTCCTTTTTGGTTCGACCGTTTGCCAAAGATCCTGCATGTTGAGTCTGCTCTTGTGCAACTATTTTGGCACTGCCATGATAAAGTAGTAACTATTTTGCACCTTCATCCAGTGGCACTATTAAGTTGAGGCAATGTTTTGGCACCGCTAGTGCCATTGATTTTTTTTATATATCAAAAAAGGGGGGTTTCCTCCGATTTCATTAAAGAAACCCAACCATAGAGAACCACTATCTGACAACATCTCAGTGTATACGGGCAATTATGCAACTATTACTAGAAGGACTGAGGACTAGTAGGAGACAAGTTCACCACATAAGCTAGGCCGGTAGGGGGACACAGCACCAGCTCGACCAAGTTTGGATTACAACCCAAATGCTACCATAGAAACATCAGGGGGGAAGATAGGGATTGAATGAGCCAGCTTTAGCATCCCAGTCTAAGCACCCCTGGCCTCCATCCTTGCGATGCACGGTACACCTCGCTTGCCACCTGTTTGACCCTAGTGCCACTGATAAAATGAAGTAATAATGTAGTTAAAATAGAGCAAGTGTCCTCTCTATCATTTCATTTCCAATGTAGATAAAGAAAGTGCTTCTCTTTCTTAGTATATGTTTCATCAACTAGTCCCGTTGTTAATGTTTAAGTGTTTCTGCAAACTGGGGTGCTTAATTTTAGTTGGCCTGCACATAAAATAGAGATTGGAATGTCTCAAGGCCCCTCATTGTACTACCATTGTAAACTGATGTTCATCACTGGCAGAAGGTGTATCGGGGAGAATTGGGTCGATTTCCAGTATGAGGCCTACCATATGAGGTGTCGCATGGCCCATCTCGACCTCGCAGCATGGCATACTATGATACTATCACAATATTTTCTTCTATTTATTACTTTATGTTTCATGAACTAGTGCCACTATAATGTATTCATGCTTTCTCATTATCTGTGCAAACAAGGTTATTCAACAGCATTTTGGTGGAACTGCACAAATGTACGGATGGAACCGGCATATATGCAGATTGCGAGGTGTGCCAAGTAAAACTTACCGACACCAACCATGCTACATCAGTGGACTGATCTTTGTGTGGCGCTCTCTGTGGACTGATCTTTCTCGGCAGAAAATCCTCTAACCAAATACTAGTAGCTTATATTGGCACTTTTCTAGGGAGTACTCTTTACTGAAAGAAGCACCAATCTATTTTTCTTTATTTGTACACAGTGTCACAACTTTTCTTTTGGTCCACAGCTATTTTAGTGTGATTGGCATAGTACTCGAAGGCTGATTGTAAGCATGATTTTCAATAGCCGTCACACTGATTGTAAGCATGAGCAGATGGAAGATTAGGTTAGTGCGAAGCTTACCTTAAACCCTACCGCCGCCGTTGAAATGAGGCGGGCAGCGAGGGAACCGCGGAGAATGGCGGGGAAGTGATGTCATGCCATCCAGCCTCCTCTTGCATTGGGAGAACGAATACTCCTGTGGCTCCGGCTGGCTCTGCACCCTCACGAAGGGCACACCGTACTCGATCAATTCGTTATCCTCTAGATTCTCGACCTTTGACCTGTACGCCCACCACCTCCGCTTGACTTTCTCCTCGGGCAAGTCTGTCTGCTCCATCGCCCAAAGAAGACATTCAATGAACTCAAAGGACTGCGGTGTGACTGCTGCGGAGGAGTACATCGCCGCCCTCATCACCACCGTCTCGCTCTTTCGCATACATTTCCATATGGCCCTCACCGTCCTTGAAATCTCCCACTCATTGTCAAACCAAGTAAGGATCTCCTTCCACCTGGCTAACTTCTCTTGGTCACCACTGACGGTCTTCCTGGTTCGCTGCTGCATCCTCTCCATAGATGTCCTTCTGAGATGTTCGATGCTAGCTTTAAAAGTTGGGAGAAGAGACGATGGTATTGCAATGGAGAAGAGGGAGAGGCTAGACGGTGGTTTTGCAATGGAGAAGATGGAGAGGAGAGGAGGTGGTTTTGCAATGGAGAAGAGGGAGAGGCGAGATGGTGGTCTTGAAATGGAGAAGAGGGAAAGGCGATACGGTGGTTTTGCAATGGAGAAGATGGAGAGGAGAGGGGGTGGTTTTGCAATTGAGAAGAGGGGGAGGCGAGACGGTGGTTTTGGAATGGAGATGATGGAGAGGAGAGGGGGTGGTTTTGCAATGGGTAAGAGGGAGAGGAGCGTGCGTCAGTGATTTAGGATTGGACAAGAGGGCCCGTGTGCTGTGACTGGATGAAAATCAAAATCAATTTACCCTTGAATTAAGAAAGCGACCCCATATTAACTAGTCTCCCTTTTATTCTGGGTCATATTTGATCATGATTTTCACAAATAATATATATGTTATACGTTGCAAAAATAATATATTTTGGAAGTACATTCAGATACGAACCAAACGATGCAATTTTTGGTACATGCATTCACATTTTGCATGTCAAATACAGTACGTGGTCAAACTTTGACCCAAAATACACAAAACAAAAAATACTTCCAAGACCAGCGCCGCTCCTCTCCTCTTAAACCACCGCCGCTCCTCTCCTGTTCCAATCAAAATCCACCGCCGCTCCTCTCCTCTTCCATTTCAAAACCACCGCCCTCCTCTCCTGTTCCAATCCAAAACCAGTGCCTCTCCTCTCCTGTACTAATCCAAAACCAGCGCCCTCCTCTCCTTTTCCATTCACCGCCAACAAGTGAAGGTGCTGTGGAGAAGTAGATCGATGGAGGAGTACAACCGCTACGTGAGGATCACTAACGGCGACCCTGTGAAGTTAGGTAGGATGTTAGAGATACAGTCTTGGCTTGACAACAAGGACCAACTAGCAGCGACGGCGACATCCATGGCCAAATATCTGCAACAGAGCGAAAACATGGCGATACTCCCGATGGAAGTTGCACGGGAGTACATAGAGTTGCTCCTCTGGGCCATGGAGCAAACAGATTCACCAAATCTGATCGTGGGGTAGCAGTGTTGGGAGATTGATCCAAGATGGAGTATCCACCAGAGATTGAAGGATCGAGCATCTACAAGGCGCCATTTGTGAGGGTGTTGTGCTAGAGCGAGCCGGTGGAGTCTTCGTCGACCGAACCCAACTATAAGAGCAGAAAATCAGTTGGCTCGACGATGCTTCCCCGCCATCCTCTCCCTCGTTGTTCACATCGTCTCACGGAGTGACTATGTGCCACCGAGGAATAGGAGTGGACTTACCCCAACTCAATAGTCGGGCCGGTTGTGAATTGTCAGGAGGAGCTTAGGGTTGTCAGTATTTGTAGGTTGTGAATTTTGTTTTGTGTTGTGTATTTTGAGAGTACTTTCACATATGAATGTCTTTTGAATTTCAGATTTGCGGTATTGAGCATATGAAGCATTTTATGAATTCTAGAGATCCATTTTAGCACTTAAAACAAATTTAGTTTCATATAAAAGTGCAGACGATGTGATTCTCAGAGAAGAAGCTGCAAGTTTCAGAGGTAGAGCATTTACATTAACACGCCCTTTTCAAACAGGATAACATCATGTTGGAAGTTTTATTCATGGTCGAAAATGGAACTACTCACCAGTTAACATCATGCTGATCAACATTCATGCATAGCACATCTTCATATGATGCACAGTCAAAAAGATCTGCTATTTTCAAAATGCCCAAACAATGTCGAGCGTGTGAAAAACAGAGAAAACTAGGGACAAAGTTTTGGCAAGTGTTGGACGTGGTGTGCATAGATGACAATGTGGACCCACATGTCAATAATGGTAGCGGCAAAAAATTTGGAGATATTTTCACTGCATCCGGTGGAATTGAACCCGGGCGAAACAGCGGTCTGGTAGTGTCACTTGGACACTAGGCTAGTTCAGTAGTTTTGCTAGAAATAAGGCACAACATCTACCATTACTGTAGCATGCCTTCCCCGGCTCTAATTCGTTCTCGTCCTCCGCCTTTGTGTGCTCGTTGTGGCACCGCTGTCTGCCGTTGTGAACATGCTAAACAAACAAGAGGAACCTAGAGAGGACTGTACGTGGAGAGGCGGACAGTCGGGACCCACCAGGTGTATGGTCGTACGCATGCAAGTGCCTCATTGAAAGAATACTTCCTCCTAATGCTATACTCACGTTAGGGCCCACGGGTTTGTCAAAATAGTTACATTTTTTGAAGTGCTTCAACGTAGTTACTAAAGGAGATAAATTTTCGACGAAGCCGGGGAGCTGGCAGGTATCATTTATTATCAGTGGGCCAGCAAGGATCAGATGTCTTGTGGGCTGCCCGTCTAGGCTTTCTTTTTTAACATGCGCAGCCCACGACATGCCGGTTTGTATCTTCCCGCGGGCCGTCATGTATCGACCGTCCTATGGACATCCCATCCTAGGAAAAATAAATGGGCTGCATGGAGGCTACATTATTTGTTCAGCCAGCCCAGCAAATTCGTGTATTTCGAGAAAGTGAAAATGGGTTGTAGTTTTTAAAAAATGGGCCGCATGGACGCCACATTATTTGTTCACCCAGCCTAGCAAATGGACGGTAATTCTCCAAAGAAAAAATCAAATGGATTGTAAATTCTGAAAAATGGGTTGAATATGTGCCACACTTTTGGAGGCTGAAATGTGGGCCAATAGGTCGAAGGCAATGCAAGTCGTTGTCAACTTAGTCAACAAATGATTCTGACATTGATAGCCGTTGGATTTACATCCAACGACGGGCATCCATCTTCAATCTCTCGTCTTCTTCCTCCAGCACCGCCAGGACCACCTGCTCCTGCCTCCTGTGCTAGCAGCTCTGCTTAGCATGATTCGTTGTGAAGCGCTACCCCATTGCCTGCCAGGCCATCCCTCCACCCCTCCACACCTCCTGTTCTTCGCCACTGACTACCGAACCACGCCTCACCAGAACCAGTTAACCCTCCTTACTCCTCTCCGTCTACGACTCCACTCCCGCATCTTCCCATATCTAGCTAGTTCCTGTATGGGGCCTCGCCGTCATCCACCACCTTGGATGCGCTCGGCGCAGCGTGGTCAACATGGTCAACAAACGAGAGTAATCATAAGAGGACTGTACGTGGAGAGGCTGACAGTGGGATCATGGACGCACGCATGCAATCGCCTCCTTATTACATGAAAATAAAATTATTCCTCCTCTTGAAAGATGGGACCCACCACATATATCTTTGCACGGAAGGAAGTGCCTCCTTATTCCTGCCACTGACAGCTGGGACCCACCAACTACATCTTTGCACACAAGCAAGTGTGTCCATATTACCAAAAATATGATTCTCCCCCATAATAGTTGGGACCCACCAGCTATATCTTTGCATGCAAGGAAGTGCCTCCTTATCCTCACTTACAGCTGGGACGCATCCGGTTGAACCGTACGTAGGGATGTATGTATAGTCGCGAATGTGTATGTACATACTGGTCAATCGGTCTCTCTGCAGCGATGAATTGTGACCGAGTAAGGAGCGGCACGTGTCGTAGTAGAGGCGCATATGTAGCATGTCACACAGTCCCTTCTATATCGTGTACAAGTAGGTACAGCCATGCTGCAAGAGAGTAAATACGGATACACACATACATATGTGTGGGGTCACGAACGCGTACAACGACGGCGTCCTGTTCATTGGCAGCCAACCGACTAGATCCAAATGAAGAACCTACGTCGTGTTCATCGGGAGGCATCATAATTCGTCATGTTCATTGGGAGCCAACCGGCCTGGATGGAATAGTCGAAACGAGGCCAGGTGTACCGTAGAACGAAGGAAACGGCCTTCTATTCGATCGCCTATGGTCGAAATAGGATCCTGTTTCACCGGGTGGGGTCTGGAGTACCGCAAAACAGAGGAAACGGACTTCCCTTCGACCTCCTATGGTTGAAACAGGGTCATGTTGATCGGGAGGGGTGCGGCGTACCACAAAACGGAGGAAACTGACTTCTCTTCGACCTCCTATAATCGAAACGGGGGTCCTATTCATCGGGAGGGGTGTGGCGCACCACAAAACGAGACTCCACGAGCTACTATTCGTCCACCGTCTACTGCCTCATGCCAGCTTCCACGGGCTACTGTTCATCCACCATTGACCTCCTCCATCCCCCACCTACGACTATTCATCCACGACGTCTCCCTCCTTCCTCCACCAGCTACTGTTCATCCACGGGGTCCTGTTCATCCAGCCTTCACCGACTACTGTTCAACCAGCCCTCCACGGGATACTGTTCATCTAGCCCTCCACCGACTACTGCTCAACCAGCCCTCCATGGGGTCCTTTTCATCCACCCCCAACCAGCTCGATCGGGGTCCTGTTCATCCAGCGGCAACGACCTCTACTACCACGGGGTGTTGTTCATCCAACCCCACCAGGAAATCTTCGTCCAACTCCCAACAATGCTCACTATTCATCAAGAGGCAGCAGGGTCGATCGGCTTCAGTTAGCAGCAGTAGCGAAGGAATCGCTCGATCGGGTTCAATTAACAGCCATGGATCGATCGCTCACTCGGGTTCAGTAACGCGTAGCTAGTGCAATCTCTCGGGTTCAGTAGGCGAACGCCTTGCTCGAGTTCACTTAGAGCCCAACGCCTCGCACCCACGTGCGTACGTGTACGAGAGAAATGCGCAATCCCTCCGTGCATCGCTTGGCCCCGACCCCCCACCGTAAAAAGGAATTCCCCGATATTTTCCTCGCCCTCGTTTCTACCATGGTTTTTCCCGTCATGGATGGCCCAAAGAATGTCATGCAACTGCCTCTCCGGCCCGCCCAGGACGAAAATCCCATTTTCGGTCATTATTTTTTGTCATAGAAGTAGGATCCCACCACATCTATGATGATACCGGGCTTTGTCACAATTATCGTCATAGAACTGTCATAAGCATGAGAGGAAAAAATCCGTTCGGCCCCAAAAATGTCACAGATGTGTGTTTTTTGTATTGTTTCTCCTTGCTTAGGTCTAATTCGACTGTGGCTTCTACCATGCCCCTATCACTGTGACTCTAGCAATGCCAAGGAATGTCAAGTGTCATGGGACCCTGGCAGGAATTCGACAACATCAGCTTGGGGTCAAGCCAAATCTCAGCAAGGGAGGATTGTCAACGGCTCTTCTTTGGGTTACCAATGTGGGCCATGTGCCAGCATCAGAGTGAAGTGGGATCCAGGTGGGCATCGGCTTGGGGTCAAGACACTTTTCAAGGAGGGGGGATGTTAGGTGCCCTCCGACCTATACAGTTTACATTGGACCAGCTCATGGGCCTGGCCCATTTGCGAAGCTCCAATACTACAAGTATCTGAGAGGAGGCAACGAACAGGGTATCCAGTGGATCAACGGCGAAACAACACCCCTCGACTACGTCCTTCCCCTACACCTATTGTCGTGGAATTATCGCGTTAGATGTCCTAGTGAGAGGACTTAGTCGTGGAGCCATCGCAACGAGATTAGCTTAAAGGGGTTAAACCGGACAAAGGACATGGGGAGTTTATACTGGTTCGGCCCCTTGTGGTGAATGTAAAAGCCTACGATCCAGTTGTGGTGGAATTGATGGGGTCTCGATGAGTAGGGAGCGAATCCGCTTTACCTATCTCTTGAGTTGTTGTTTCTTGTCCCTGAACCGCCGCCTGGTCGTCCCTTTATATACACAGGTTGACACCCGGCGGTTTACACAATCCCTAGGCCGGTTCATACATGTGTTCGGCTCGGTTTCTACCATTCCTTATCTTACAATACAAGTTACATATCTCATGGCGGATTATGTCTATGGGCCCTAATCCGCCCTTGGGCTCTGGGCCTTTAAGTCTCTATAGTAAAGCGCCATACTCCTTGTCTTCATGGGCTTCAATAGGGATGACTCCTTGTGAGTATAACCCGGCCCCTCCTGGGCGGTTTATACTTAGTAGTTATATCCCCAACATTAGGCCCCAGATTGATTTGAACCTGTTCTTGTCAATCTTCAATACTTTGGAAAATTTCTTCTTGAACATCTTCGTGTGAACCTTGTAAACCGCCATGTCGTCATCTCCATATGAACCTTGTAAACCGCCGTGACGTCATCTTCCAAGATTGTAATAAATCGCCATGACTTCACCTACTTATTAAAACCTGTAAATACTTCCCTTTTATTAATGAACCTCCGAAAACTGAGGCGACAGCTGTGTCACATATCCATTTTTGAGGTTCCTCGATTCTCGCGCCTGTCACTTATCCCTTCGCCGTATAAATAGGACCAGGGGTCATTTTTTCCTTTTCCCCTTTTGTGCATCTTCTCCTCGTCGTCTTCCTCGCATCGCCTCAGTGCTCGAGCGCAGCTGCCGCCGTCGACCTTCGCCTCTGCTCCAACAACGGCAGCTGCATCAACCTGATTTGATCAGAGAAACACGGCGCCTCTCCGCTACTCCTTCAACCTCTGTAAGTTTCCTTTCCCTCTTCCCCAGATCTACTGCTAGGGTTTCAGTGTTCTTCGGTGTTCGTCGGTGTTCTTCACTTGTACCTTGCTGTCACACGAGTATTTGATGAGACTTGGCATTATCCCTGTGCGGCTGCAACCATAATCCATCTTTCTCATCACGGCATCAATTTTTTAGGGAAACAATCACATCTGGACCCTTGCTGTTCTGCTGTCACTACTTAGGGTTTTTTGAATTTTTTTCCTTTTTTGAATTGCGGTAGATCCAGTATTATAACACCAATTTGTACAACCTGTTTGTGCAACACTTTACCAATTTTTCAGATCTGTAACTAACACCATTGTAGACAGTTTAACCTTTAGAAAATGATAACCCGCCAAGTACCATTAGCCCTCTCTAAAACCGCCAACTTGACCTTAATGTCAGAATCCGCTTTATCATATACATATGTTACAATATTTTCTCCCTCCGTCCTTACACCGGTTTATCTCCATCAGTCATGAATCTTAAACCGGCATTGATCCTTTTTTCCAGCTTTCCATTGAAATGGCCAAAACATTCTATGCTTGCAATTGGGTTCCTTCCCGAGTTACTGAAGAACAGTTAACTGGGTTTGTTGCCAATGGCATTTTAGGAAAGAAGTCATACACTAGAGAGTTCCCGGTCCAGAAAATCCTCCTGAGCCCAAGGATGGAGAGGTGGTTGTTTTTGCTGATCATCTGGGTCGAGGATTTAGCCCGCCCGGTTCAAAGTTCTTCCGTGACGTTCTTGCCAGCTTCCAAATCCATCCTCAAGATATTGGTCCTAACTCTGTATCCAATATTTGTAACTTTCAAGTTTTTTGTGAGGCTTATTTGCAAGAAGAACCCACTGTTGAGTTTTTCAGAGATTACTTCTATTTGAACCGCCGTACCGAGTTCATTGATGGACCTAACACTGAGCTAGGCGGGGTTCCAATCCAGAAGAGGAAAGATGTCAGCTTCCCTCATGCCAAACATCATAGTCATCCCAAGGACTGGAATCAGACTTGGTTTTACTGCAGTGATACATCTCCACCTGATGAGAACCCTGTGTCGGGTTACTGTGCACACCGGCTTACCAGAGAGTATCCAGTTCCTCAGCGACTGACTGCCAAGGAACGATCAAAATACGCCCCTCAACTATCAAAACTCAGAGCTTTTGTTGCAAACGGTCTAACAGGCATTGACTTTGTTCGGTACTGGGTTTCTTGGAGTATTATGCCTTTAAGCTGGCGCCCTGGTTTAATGTGTGAATACACAGGGGATTTGAAAGACCCTCAGCGTCATGTTGATATCCAGCTCACTAACGATGAAGTCACTGAATCTGTCAAGAAAATGCTTGATGAACCAGTGACTGTATGCAGCAAAGTAGGGCTCAGTCCCTTCTGTACTTCCAACAAACCACCAGCTGTAAGAATTGCCTCATTTTTGTCTTAATCCGTCCCCTCTTAAAAAATCCTTTATAATTCGTTGTCCATCTGTGCGGGGTGATGATCTGTCACGCCCACTATGCGACCCTATCCAAAAGGAACTCGAAGGTCCCACCAAGGATAGACCCGCATATTGAAACGCTTTTGCAAGGTGGATATCATTACATCAACATTTCATAATAGATGGGGATACATACAAGAGGCATACAATGCCACACGAATACAACATCACAATACATCAGAGCTTCATCCGACTACGGATGAATCACAAACAGAAACTCAAACGACATCCACCCTGCTAGCCCAGGCTGCCGACCTGGAACCTATCCCTGATCAAAGAAGAAGTAGAAGAAGAACTCAATGCAAGCAAACATCACTCTCGCGTCATGATCATCGCATAACCTGTACCTGCAACTGTTGTTGTAGTAATCTGTGAGCCACAAGGACTCAGCAATCCCATTACCATGGGTATCAAGACTAGCAAAGCTTAAAGGGAAAGGAAGGGGTAAAGTGGTGAGGTTGCAGCAGCGACTAAGCATATATGGAGGCTAACATACGCAAATAAGAGCGAGAAGAGAGCAAGCAGAACGGTCGTCAACTAGTAATGATCAAGAAGTGATCCTGAACTCCTACTTACGTCAAACATAACCCAGAAACCGTGTTCACTTCCCGGACTCCGCCGAAAAGAGACCATCACAGCTACACACACGGTTGATGTGTTTTAAATCGGATCTGGTGTCAAGTTATCTACTACCGGACATTAACAAATTCCCATCTGCCTATAACCGCAGGCACGGCTTTCGAAAGATTATACCCTGCAGGGGTGTCCCAACTTAGCCCATGACAAGCTCTCACGATCAACGAAGGAATAGACCTTCTCCCAGGAAGACCCGATCAGACTCGGAATCCCGGTTTACAAGACATTTCGACAATGGTAAAACAAGACCAGCAAAGCCGCCCGATGCGCCGACAAATCCCGATAGGAGCTGCACATATCTCGTTCTCAGGGCACACCGGATGAGCAAGACGTCGGGTTGGCATAGACCCTGGTTGCCCAGGGGGCGCCGGACATCGCTCGGTTCAGACCAACACTTAGACAAGCACTGACCCGGGGGGGCTAAAATAAAGATGACCCTCGGGTTGGCCGACCCAAGGGAAAGGTATAGGTGGTGGTGAGGCAAATGGTAAAACCAAAGTTGGGCCTTGCTGGAGGAGTTTTATTCGAAGCGAACTATCAAGGGGGTCCCATAAATCACCCGACTGCGTAAGGAACGCAAAATCCGGGAACACAACACCGGTATGACGGAAACTAGGGCGGAAAGAGTGGAACAAAACACTAGGCAAAAGGCCGAGTCTTCCACCCTTTACCAAGTATATAGATGCATTAATAATATAAGAGATATTGTGATATCCCAATAAAAATCCTGTCCACCAAGGAGAAATCTTCAACTTCACCTGCAACTAGCAACGCTATAAGAGGGGCTGAGCAAAAGCGGTAACATAGCCAAACAACGGTTTGCATAGGAAAGGTGTCAAAGGTTAGAGGTTCATGGCAATTTGGGATGGCTTGATAAACAGGTGGTAGGTAGCGCAGCATAGCGATAGAACGAAGAAACTAGCATAGCAAAGATAGTATTGAGATCCAGGGTAGCGGTCATCTTGCCTGAAGTTCCGCAAGGAAGAAAAACGAGTCCATGAAGAAGATGAACGGATGAAGTCGAACCAAGCGTAGACGAACGAATCCTCACGATCGCAACGAAACAGGAACTATCGAAAAGAAGCACACAACAAGGTAAACACACCACACATGAACAAGGCATGATGCACAACAATCATGATGCATGAAAAAGCTAAATGAAGCTACTCATGGCAAGAGATGATGCAAACAAGAGCAACACATCAAGGCAAGTTTAAATGACGCCGGGAACAACATATAACAATTCCTGTAAGTCCTCATATGCATATTTCGAAATTGGTCCAGATATGAATAAACATTATGTTCAAGTAGTTAAACATCAAGTTAAGATGCACAACGATGATCTACATGAGATTCTAGTCAAGTTACATATAAAGTTCATTTAGTTCGGTGCTACGGCTTAGAAGATATGAGCAAAACAAGTTAAACATGGCATTGATGCAAAATGCACCCAAACATCAAGCAAACACCTCAAAACAAGGATGCAACATGATAATATGAAACTACATGCAATTCTAAGCAAGTTTCGTATAAAGCACACTCAAAACGGAGCAACGGTTCAACACACACACATGAAACAAGTTATAACAACAATCTGTCCAAAACAGCAACTAGGCATATTGCCAGCATCAAAGCAACATGCTACAGCACCTCAACATAATAACAAAAGACATGGGCATGTTGTACAGGTAAAGCATTACAAAACATGAACACTGAGCTATCTCCAGAAATCACTAGAACATGCTCAAACACACATGGTAAGATTGCAAGTAATAACAATTCAGGCTTTGCAGTAAATAACATCACGATGCAATGTTTAGAGCTATCAAACAACATGTTACAGGAACTTATCATGGCAAACAAAGGCATGGCATGGAACTACTAAATGCATAGATCAAAAGTCCTTTACTGACCAAAAGCCAAAAAGGATCAAAAGATACGATGGCACCCACGTAAACATAGCAGGTTATATTACAGATTCAAACATGGCAGAAACAGAATTATGAAGGCATGTAGATGAGCTTGTGCAACTCACTACAGAGCAAAACATGGCATGGCAAGGCAATCAACAGTAATAAGACATGTTTATGAAGCTAAGCATCGCAAGAGCAAGTTCATAGGGTGCATGGATCACTAGGAAAACACATGGAAACAACTGAACTTAATGTTAACAGGCTGACAGCAACATTATGAAGCAATTTTGGAGCAAGATATGAACAAGCTACAGCAGGCTACAATTGCAACCAGGGGCATGGATGGATAGAGCATGACATCTAGATCAAAACATATTTAGTAGACATCTCCAGATTATGCATAGAACGATTAGTAGCAACAGGTTTACATAGCATCGCGAAATAACAGATTCAGCCTAGCAAAACAGCAACATCATGAACCCTACTTAACAAGCTCAAATCACTCATCACAAGTCATTGCATGACAAGATAAGCATAGCATCATCAAGAAGACATGTTTGTGAAACAAACCAAGTCAAGAACAAGTCTATAGCATGCAAGGATCAACTATAGCAACCTTGGCAAAATTGAATAACACGTAAACAATCTGCCAAATTGCAACAAATGGGCATGAATGGATAGACAATAACCACATATTCAAAACACCCTTACTGAAGTATCTCAAAATATGCATGGATCTCTCTGTAGCATCATGTTTACATGGCATCAAAATAACAGCAGAACATGGACTAAAATCAGTAACATCATGATGCCTAGTTTGCATGCTTGTGCTAGTCACCACATTGACCACAAAAATACATGGCAAGCACCTCTGTAAAGAAGACATGGCATAGTTCAAAACACATGAAGACATCAACCTCATAGGATGCACACATCAATCATGGCAAAAATGACAAAAGAGCTCGTTCTGTTAACAGACAGCAGAAAACATTATGAAGCACTCTTACAACAATGATTCAGGCATCTAGATGACCTCAAATGAATATGATGCTATGGAATGAAATGATTTACTCTTCGAGACGAACAATTTGACATTTTACATGCACGAAACGGAGCTACGGATGCAGAGATACAACAGGTCAAACATGGCATGAAAATTACAAAACTCTGGGACTTAGTGAAAACGGGGGAAACCTCAGGATCTAGATCTGGGCGGGCTCGCCGGAGTTTCGCCGGAGACGGGGCTGCGGTGGCCAGGGATGAAGAGAGAGGTGCCGGGGGAGGCGGATCCGGCCGGTCCCGTCCCGGATCCGGCCGGGGACGACTGGAGGGAGGCGGTGCGGGGCGGAGGAAGCCAGGCGGTGCCGGGATGCGGTCGGAGGCGACCGGCCTCGGGCGCGGCGAGGGAGGACGGCGGCGGCCGGTGGCGAGGCGAGGGCCGAGGCCGCAGTGCACGGCAGCGACGGAGGGAGCGCGGGGGCGACGCTGGGTGGCCGGCGCCGGACGGCGGTGGGCGCCGACGCGGGCCGCGGCGGAGGCGGGCGGGCGCTGGCGGCGGCGCTCCGGGCTGGCCGCGGCGGGGAGGCGGCGACCGGGCTCGGGGCCGAGCGGCGGCGGGGTCGCGGGCTCGCGCGGGCCAGCCACGGGCCCGGGCGGGCCGGCGGCGCGGGGCGGCGTCGGCTGCCACGTGGCAGTCTCCGATTGGACGGGGCGCGGCGGCGGACGTGTCCGGGGCGGGCGGACGCGTCCGGCGTGGCGCGGAGGGGAAAAAATTAGGGTTTCGGGTGATCTGATCCGCGAATTTCGGGGGAGGGGCTAGTTTTATAGGTAGAGGGAGCTAGGAGAGTCCAAATGAGGAGCGGTTTTCTCCCACACGATCGTGATCAAACGACCGAGAGCATGGAGGGGAGTTAGATGGGTTTTGGGCCACTTTGGAAGGGTGATGGGCTTCCAAGAGAAAGGGAGGTTTCGGGCTACGCGGTTAACCGTTGGAGTATCAAACGACCTCCAAATGGCACGACACTTGACAGGCGGTCTACCAGTGGTATACCAAAGCCACTTGGCAAGACTCGGTCCATTCCGAGAACGTTTAATACCCACTCACGAAGAGAGGCAAGAAGGGGACGCCGGATGGCATAGGAGCGCCGGATTGCAAAATGGACAACGAGGAAAATGCTCGGATGCATGAGACGAACATGTATGCAAAATGAAATGCACATGATGACATGATAAAATGCAACACGCAAGCAAATGACATGGCAACGACGGCAAATAACTGGCAGACACCTGGCGCATCGGATCCGGGGCGTTACATGATCCGTTCTGGAAGAGGAAATCACAAGATAAACCAGCAAACCCGAAGGATAAACCGATGAGAGCGCCTCGCATAAAGACCAGGGTTACAAAGAAACCCGCAAAGAAAAGAACTGCCGAGGCCTCTGACCTGCCCAATGATGAAGAGCTCGAGGACCTGGAGTCAGAGGTAGAACTTGACTCTCTTGGTTCTTTTTTCATACACCTCATTGACAATGATTATTATCAGGATGATGCGGAAGCTAGCCACGCTGGTGATGCAGAGGTAATTGTTCTATCCTCCGACTCAGATCATGTGCCAGTACTAAAAATCCATCGAGCAGTCCGGAAAGTAAAATTTTCACGCCCTCTTGCTTATTCGGATCCGCACTTTCTTTTGAAGACACAACAGCATGAAGCTCGCCACACAACCCGGCATAGTGGCTAAGTGGTTACTTCCTCCGGTTTACCAAACTCTCCGGTTCGCACACGCCGTCAAGAGGTATCTTGTACTTCTGATACACTTTATCCCAGGGCGGGTTATTTCTGATATCCTCTTAATCCGTCTGATTCAAATTATCAGGGAACCTCCCATTCATCCTCTGGCGAAACATCGTCCATGCAAATGCCTCCCCTCAAGACTGGTCCTGGGTAATCATATTATACTTAACCTTTATGCCTTGTATTTGTTGATAATGTTAACTTTTGTATCTGTTCTTTCCAGTGCCAAAGCTAGATCTACTAAAAAGGCCAAGTTGAACAAACCGACTGATGATAATCCGGCCACTGAATCAGAAAAAACATTAGAGGCCTTTGATCAGAATGCTGATACTATCCTAGATGATCCAGTGCCTCAGGCTCAGGATACTTTTGTTGAGCCGGCAGAGATGAATCCAACAAGCCAGTCTGCTGCTCCGCCAAGTCCAACTGCTGATCCACCAAGTCCAGCAAAAACAACTACTAAACCGCCAAACCCAGCCAAAACTATTGATAACACCACGATGATGTTGTGATTACCGGTTTTGGTCATACTACTCCTGGCAACCCTGTTGCTTTATCAAAGCACAGCGCTAAGTAAGATTTTTCTGCTATGGAAAAGGGCAAATGGAAAACAGATTTATCAAGCTATGCTCATCTCAGTGCCCAAGATATCCATTCTGGATATTTATACTGCCCGAACACAAGCCGCGACTATGAAGCCAGTCTAGTAGGCCTGATGAAGGAACAGTATGAGGTAAATATCACTCCCTCTTGCATAAATTTTCTTTCCTTATAACTGGCTTAGAATATCAACTCCAGTAGTCCCCAAGGGTCAGTTCATAAAATGATGTGAACCGGGACTTGTAGTAGAATAATATTTAATTTTTGCTTGCATAGCCCCCAAGGGCCAGTTTATACCTTTAGCATGAACTGGTACATCTTTTGTCATGAAGGTTCGATATGCATTAGCCCCCAAGTACCATGTATATAACTTGTTATGTGCTAGGGACTTCAAAGATGCACTATTAACTCATTAACTATCTCTTGCAGGATGATCTGATCAAGAAGGAATCTCAAATCGCCGACCTTCAAGAGAATATTAAGTCCCAGCAAGCAGAAACTTCCAAGGCTAAAGAAGAGGTGACCGGCGCTTTAATGGCCATGGAAAAACTGAAGGACGACTTCAAAGGCAAACGAGTAGATTGGGAAGCAAAAAAAGCAACTTTGCTAAAGCGGGCGGAGGATACTGAAGTGACCCTTAAACCGGTGACAGAAGATCTGACTGGCCTAAAGAGGCAAATCAACGCTATGACCTCCGCTGCCTTTGGTAAATACCTTCTTCATAAGCTATACTTAAACATCCTTGAAACTGTCGGTTTAATAATAATGCTTTAACCATTGCAGGTAGCCGTGTTGCTCATCTTGGTTCAGACATGCGCAAAAAACTAAAGGATGCCTATACATTGATAGAGCATTTATATACTGGCGCTCAACGGGTCATCTACACAGCTTCATACAATAAACCGCCCCCAACTTTAATCAAGGATACATTGGCAAAGTTATCCATGACGCCTGCCCAGCTGGAGGAAATGAAGAGATCTGCTGCAAGGGTCAGTGCTCTGTCTGCACTGACTCGGGCCAAGGCCTGGATATCTGATCTTGATCCGGAAGACATTGGAAATGGCTATCCTAGCCAAAAAGAAGATGGATCAGATTTCAACAATGACGCCTACGGGGCTTTGACGAAGGAAATGCGTCGACTTGCAAGTAAATTGGCTGAAGAGACTGATTTGTCTTTCCAATGGTCGATCTATGACGCAGACAACAAACAGATTGATGCATCTTCATATGATGTGCAAAATCTTATCCCGCCAATCTGTAAGCATACGTATGCCCCTGATGTTGAACCGTCCGGTCTTATATGCGATGAAGCTGTCTTTCGAGCTTTATCTGGGATAGACTAGGCAACCCTTGACTTCCAGCCACTGGGTGGGGAGGCGGAGGGTGAACCGGCGCAAGATGATCCACAACCTTCATGTCAGCCTAAGGAAGACTCATAATCTGGAGGCCGGTTTAGCTTTTTTATACTGAGATATCAGCGATAAACAATTATTCTTTTGGGCGTCTACTGCCTTGTAATAGGCTAGTTTAAACACTTGGTATGTGTTGGCGTTCTAGGAACGGGGGTCCCAAACTTGCCTGCCTACGGCCTGCGATGTGGCTCAAGGGGCGGCCCAGCACGGCCCATCTTCGTCGGCACAAGCTCAAGACACTCGCGAGGGGCCAAGCCTCGTGGGGTGGATGGCAGGAAGCTTCCTCAGGCACGGCCTCGTCAGGCTGGCTCGCGAGGAGGCGGAGAGATCAAGGCGGGGCACATCGCGAGGTGCCCATGACACAGGCCATGACGACCAAGGGCGCCAGGCGGAAGCCAGCCCGCGCAGTGTCCTTGTTTCCTCTTTGGTGCAAAGGGAGCAAGCGCAGGCGAGAGCATCAAGCAAAGGCATCTGTTTCGGTGCAACAAGACCAAGACCAGCAGAAAGGTAGGATGGAGGTCATCATGGAGGCCAGGAAGGCATCATCATCAGAACCTTTGACAGGCGAGGACCAACTTTAGTCAGGATAAGTGTACTAGATGTTCCCCTTCAAACTGGCCAATTGTTGGCGCCCTTCCCGCTCAATATTTGGGAAGAGGCCCAGGGCCTTCGCCTATAAATAGGACTAGCCACCCACCAGAGAGGGGGGATCAGATCATCATCAAGGAGAGCAACTGAACTCCCCCTAGCAGTTCATCGCACCAGCCAAGAACAGACCCTCGCGAGGCTGTTCTTCCTTGTATTGTTCATCATCAGCCCAAGAGGCAATCCACACACTATGCACTGGAGTAGGGTATTACACCGCAATGGTGGCCTGAACCAGTATAAACCCTGTGTCTCTTGTGTTGTTCCTTTTATAGCTTAGATCTTAGCAAGGCGGCAAGGTGCAGGTAGGTAGAGGGCGAGATCTCCATGCGCACCCCAGTGTTCGAACCTAGAGGGTCTACCGGAACCCAAAATCCGACATTTGGTGCGCCGCCAGGTAGGGGTGCACCGGAATCCACCTTCTGCCGCTTCGCGTCCCGTCGCATCGTCATCATCATGTCTGGCGACCAGGCAGGCAACCCTGATCCCTGGGCGGCCTGGCCCGCCCACGCAGAGCCGCTCGCCCCGGGCAACCCCATGCCCCAGGCAGCTCGCGGTCCGTAGGGCGCTGCGGGCCATGGGTGTCGCAGACAGGCAACGACAGCCCTCACGACATGGAAGGCACGGTCGGCGGCGAGGGCCTCCCACCACGCTGCAACCACGGCGCCGTACACCCGATGGGAGCAGGCGAACTCGAGGGCCGCGCTCAAAGTGGCCCGAGAGTTACTGCAATGCAGGCTGCTGGAAGGCAGTCGCGACGTGCTGCTAGAGTGGGTGGCAGAGCTCCTGGGCTTCGCCGCCTCGGGGGATCCCCCCTTCTGCACCCAACTCCCACCTCAGGTCCAAGGTGGACCGCCCGGGGGCTCCATGCAAGCCCGTGCAGCCCCAAGCGGACTCCAAGGCCACCACAACACCGGCCAGGCTGTCAGCACCGGGCCAGCAGCGGCGCTGCCTCCGCCCCCGGCCATCGAAGAAGGACTCGCCACATCCCACGGCCCTGGTGGGCCACCTCACTACCACCCCCAGGCGGGTGCATCAAGCAGAACTGCATGGCACGTGGAGCGCTACGGCGCGACCTTCGGGATGGCGGCCCCAGAAGAGTACGTGCCCCACATGATGGACCAAAGGCACGTGCATGAGGATGAACAAGGCTCGCTCCTCGGCCCAAGCTGGGGGGACGAGGCACCAGAAGCTGAGATCTTTCAGGAGCCCCGGGAAGGCCCCGTCGGCTACACTGGAAACAACGATTATCAGGTACCACTAATTCCTCAGGAGCAGGCATACGCCAACCATGGATCGCAGGAGGTGCAGGTCACCATAGTGGGCGGCTGCCCCACTCCCACAGCTTCCTACCCCTTAGGAGGAGGGCGCTGGGGGCTGCAGGAGAGGGGCCAAGATCCGGCATCACCACCGCGGCGCTCAGAGCAAGGCGTCCTCAGGAAGTAGGCCCTCTGCTGGGGAGGTGCCTCAGGGCCTGCCCCTGGCAGAGGACCCGTGGTCGTCGGGGGAACTACTGGCGACCGCTCTACCCCATCGGCGGCGTCCACGTTTCTGGTCGTCGTCGGTGGCACTAGAGTGTGGCACAAGGCGGGGCCCTCGTCTGGCGATATGAAGCAAGGCCGGTACCTATAAAGAAGGCCCAGTGCCTGTGAAGCTCGCCGCCCCGTGACACTCTCACATAATAATGAGTGGGGCTGTACATGCCCCGGTGTCTCAAGGGTGCCGGCCTCAGGCCCTGGGGCGACCTCCTACGCCCAGTAGCAGCACTTAGCTCCGCGCTGGTGAGAAGACGTCCAAGACTAGACTAGGTGCCGGACGTGGCCTTTTTTCTGCTTTCGTTGCTTTTCCCCTTGGCTGTCGTTTTCCCTTGTCGAATTTAAGTTGTATTTGAGCTTGACGATTTGCGTGTGTTCGGGGAAGGGGTGTTTAGTATCGTTTGAGCAATCTCTCGCGTTCTGGTTACCACTTTGCCTCAGTTGGCTCCCCTCATGAGCCCCTCGCGAGCCGGGTCAGGCCTAGCTTGCGTGCAGCCTAGACTGCCATCGCCGCTCCCTCTCAGGAGGTTTCCACTACAGGTTCAACGGGCTCATTCAGGCGACGCTCGGGACACCACAACCCTTTGTAGGCTAACTAAAGGCCCAGAGCCTGTGAAGAAGGCAAACGCCTGTGAAGCTGTCGCGTTTGGGAAAAGGCCCGGTGCATGTGATGAAAGCAAATGCCTGTGAAGCTGTCGCGTTTGGGAAAAGGCCCGGTGCCTGTGAAGAAGGCAAACGCCTGTGAAGCTGTCGCGTTTGGGAAAAGGCCCGGTGCCTGTGAAGAAGGCAAACGCCTGTGAAGCTGTCGCCTTTGGGAAAAGGCCCGATGCCTATGAAGAAGGCAAACGCCTGTGAAGCTGTCGCGTTTGGGAAAAGGCCCGGTGCCTGTGAAGAAGGCAAACGCCTGTGAAGCTACCGCGTTTGGGAAAAGGCCCGGTGCCTGTGAAGAAGGCAAACACCTGTGAAGCTATCGCGTTTGGGAAAAGGCCCGGTGCCTGTGAAGAAGGCAAATGCCCGTGAAGCTGCTGCGTTTGGGAAAAGGCTTGGTGCCTGTGAAGAAGGCAAACGTCTATGAAGCTGTCGCGTTTGGGAAAAGGCCCAGAGCCTATGAAGAAGGAGAACGCCTGTGAAGCCGTCGCGTTTTGGAAAAGTCCCGGTGCCTGTGAAGAAGGCGAACGCCTGTGAAGTTTACCCTCCCGAGAAAGGCCCAGAGCCTGTGAAGAAGGTCAATGACTGTGAAGCTTGCCGCCCGCGACGCTCTCTCGTAATAATGAGTTGGGACCGTACACGCCCCAAAGTCAGCCGCTTGGCGCAGGCGTACGGGTGATATCCCATCTACTAATACGGTCAATACGAGTTTTTACATGAGGGGCTCCCCCTCCCAAAAATGCTCTTACTACCTTCAGGGCAAGGCCCGAACTCTATCTGCACAGGGTAAGGAAGCAGGGACAACATGCGGTCAGTCGGATAAATCCCCTAATGCATCCTCAGGGCCACCTCCTAAATCGTCGCTGGCATCGCTGGCCTCGCCATCGTTCTCATCATCGCCATCAGCAGCGCCGGGGCCGTTCACCACGTCGCCTCCATCAGCAGCCACGACCACGTCTTCGTTATCAGAAGCGAAGGCCCTGACAAGGGCATCCGCGTTGTCTTCCACCCAGTGCACCAGGTCGCCCCGAACGGCCTGGGGTACTGGGGCGATGGCGGCGTCAAAGTGAAAGTTGGGATCCATGTTCCGGAGGTGGCTGAAGACGCGAGAAAAGGCGCGCCCGAGCAGGGCGCGACTCCTCTCCTCCACCAACCTGTTGGCTCTGACCGACCGCGCCTCCAGCTGCGTAACCACGTGGGTGAAGAACTGAAGATTGCCAGCATAGTTGACTGCGTGGGGCCCATCAACAGTCGCCTCGTAGATGTTACCCAAGGCCGTGTTGGCTCTCTCCCGGAGCGTAGCGAGCATGGGGCCGTGCTCGTGCTCCAGAAGCCGCCACTGGCGTATCTCGTCCTTGTTCTGCCGTGCAACAGCCTCAACCTCGTCCACCCGCTGGCGGAGAAGAAGCGCATCGGCGTGTGAGGTGTTCAACTCCTCCTGGGCCATGCAGAGGGTGGCCCGGGAAGCATCATTCTGCCGCGTCATTTCCTCCAGCTTGGCCCGCAGGGCGGCGGTCCTGCCTTTGGCCTCGACCCAGATCAACCCCAGCCTCTCCTCGAACTCGCGCTCAAGGTTCAAGCAGGCCATCGTCACCACGTGTTCAACCTCTTCCAGGACTCGGGCCTCGCGCGCAGCGACATCATCCTCCGCCTGTGTCACCAAGCACTCTCTCGTCTCCAGACGTTCAAGATCGCATGTGCACTCAAAAGCTTCCAGCATTAGTGCCTCCTCACGCCTTAGGTGCTCTACCTGGTTCACCGAAGCCACCGTCATCGACGTAAGGGCCGTCTCACGCAGCTCCACCTGCTGCTCCAGGGAGTGGCACCGGGCATGGAGTTCCCGCGCCCGCTCCTCCTCCGCCTCACGCTGCCGGTTAGCCTCTCGGGCCTCCTTGATGGCCCGGGAATAGGCCTGCCTAGAGGCCGCCAGCAACGCCTCGGCCTCCTTGTTGTCAAGGTCGCGCTGGCGGTGCGGAAGGACAACAGCCACATTCAGCTTGCGCCTCTCTTCAGCCAGGCACAGGCCCTCAGCCTCAAGGCGTGCATCTTCATCTGCAAGCTCTACACCAAGCCGGCTCACCGTGTCAGTCGCCCTCCGAAGAAACTCTTGGCGAAGAACGTGACGCCCCCGAGCGCGCTCGAGCACGTCTTCTGCATCGTCATCCGCCCCAAGTAAGTGCGGGGGGCCACGAATCAGCACTCCCCCTCTGGGCAGGGGGCTGGGGGCTGGCGCCCTCGCGATAGCCGGGCGCGCCTCGCCAGAAGCCCGGCCGGGGGCCAGCCCCTCCCTAAATGAAAAGCGCAGGGCTGACCTCAGCCAATCGCCTTCCACGACTAGACGCGAAGTCCAAGGCCGGCTGGCTTTGCCTCGAGAAGGCTCGCAAAGGAGGGTCGCGAGGTGCACAGAGCCGCGATGCACCACAGGATGGTTCACCTCTCCGGGCGGCCTCACTGCAAGGGCTCTGCTTGAGCTCGGAGCGCTCGAGGACGGTGGAGAGGGCGGAGCCTGGGGGGATGGCTCCTCAGCCATCTCTGTGAGCTCGGCGAGAAGGGCCCTGCGAAGCAAGGATCAACCAAAGCAACGGGAGGATCAGAAGCTAGGAAAGGAGAAGGCTTACTCATCAATGGCGTAATACTTCCGGCGCTTCAGCAGGTGGCAAGGGTAATCGTCACCTAAGGCCTCCCTTCTCTTCTGGAGAGCCTCGAAGTCCACGCGAAAGCGACCCAGGAGTTGAGCGCAAGGGTCAGCCTGCGGCAAGGCAGGAGCGCCAAGGTGCCCGGTGTCAGGGGCGTCGTCCTGATGCGCGCCGCCGGACGCCTCACCAAGAAGGATAGCTGGGGCCCCAGGGGCTTCAGCCACGGGCACCGCGGGCAGCGGCTCAATGCCTTCAGCCGCAGCAGTGCGGGCCTCAGGAACTGCCTCCTCAGGAGCACTGCCTGGTTTCATCACCTCGGCAGGGGCCCCCTCAGCCTCCAGCGGCCCAGGCCTCCCTGCTCCACCGCTCGAGGAAGGACCACCATGGGCGACTGGAAGGGCAGTCACCACCACTGGGTTCTTGCGAGGCCCCCTGAGGCCAGCGGTGCGCAGCCCCCACTCGTCGAATGCGGGCATCTGATTCACAAAGTCGCCCCTGTTCGAGCAAAGGTACAGCAAAGCCCCTTCTCGCCGGATGCTGCCGGGGGAAGGGTCCCCCGTCAAGACCAAGAGCACCTTCCTCAGCGCTTCGGGCGTCAGGTCCTCCTCCTGGAGCCTCATGCGATCTCCACGCCCGCTGAAGGCCCACATCCAGCGGGAGTGGCGCTGGAGAGGAGCGATACGGCGTAGCAGGAACTCCTTCACCACCTTGGGGGCCGTCACGCTGAGCTCCCTCAAGAGCGCGAGGCGACGCCAGACAAAGATGAGCCGGGGGCTCGTGAGCGTCTCCTGGCCCCAGCCTGAATTGGGGACAGCGGGCGATGCTGGCTCCGAAAGCAGGGGCTGGGCACCCCTACATCCACGTACAACCACCGCTCGCGAAACCCAGGCGCAGACGGAGGAAGGCTGGAATCAATCCCTGAGGTCGCTGTTTCTGGTGCGTCAATGAAGCTCACACACCCTAAGCATTGGGTTGGATCGATGAGGCGCAGAGAGAAGAAGTGACGCAGCAAGGCAACTGAAGGAGGGATGCCCATCATTGCCTCACAGACAAAGGCGAAGACGGCAAGAAGAGTAATGGATTCAGAAGCCAAATGCATCATATGGATCTGGAAATGGGAAAGCACAGCGTTGAAGAAATCAGAAAAGGGGGGAACCAATCCCGCCCACAGGGCATCGGCAAAATACCCGACCTCGGTGACTACTCTCTGGATGGAGAATCGGGATGCGGGCCAGGCCGTCGTCCTCCCGCACTCATTGAAGACAGTGGCCAGAGCAGAGCTGACCTTACCCAAGCCTTCTCGGTTGAGTATGATCGACCGATAGACAGCGGGAGCCGCCAACGACGGTGAGCGAGGTGGAGGCACCGGTTTCTACCCTTTTCCCTTCTTCATCGGAGCCATGGCAATGGGGAGAGGGAGGATTCAAGATCGGATTGGAAGCAGAGACTGGAGCTCGAGAGGAGGAAGAGCAGGGGACGGTCGAAGCAGCGAAAAGAGGAACGACTGTGTGCAACCACGGGTCCGCCTAGCTGGGTGCAAAATGAGGAGGCGTGGGGGAACAGGGCCGCCCACATCCAATCAACCGCCACGCAGCGCCCGAGGCCGCAGGCTGTTAGGGCCCGCGGCGCTTCGCACTTACCCATTCGCTTCTCTGCTCGGTCAAGTCCGGGCATGCCTTGGGCCCGGGGGCTACTGTCGGTGTTCTAGGAACGGGGGTCCCCAGACTTTCCTGCCTGCGGCCTGCGACGTGGCTCAAGGGGCGGCCCAGCACGACCCATCTTCGTCGACACAAGCTCAAGACCCTCGCGAGGGGCCAAGCCTCGCAGAGTGGACGGCAGGAAGCTTCCTCAGGCACGGCCTCGTCAGGCTGGCTCGCGAGGAGGCGGATAGATCAAGGCGGGGCACATCGTGAGGTGCCCATAATGCAAGCCATGACGACCAAGGGCGCCCGGCGGGAGCCAGCCCGCGCAGTGTCCTTGTTTCCTCTTTGGTGCAAAGGGAGCAAGCGCAGGCGAGAGCATCAAGCAAAGGCATTCGTTTCGGTGCAACAAGACCAAGACCAGCAGAACGGCAGGATGGAGGTCATCATGGAGCCCAGGAAGGCGTCATCATCAGAACCTTTGACAGGCAGGGACCAACCTTAGTAAGGATAAGTGTACTAGATGTTCCCCTTCAAAATGGCCAATTGTTGGCGCCCTTCTCGCTCAATATTTGGGAAGAGGCCCAGGGCCTTCGCCTATAAATAGGACTAGCCACCCACCAGAGAGGGGGGATCGGATCATCATCAAGGAGAGCGACTGAACTCCCCCTAGAAGTTCACCGCACCAGCCAAGAACAGACCCTCGCGAGGCTGTTCTTCCTTGTATTGTTCATCATCATCCCAAGAACCAATCCACACACCAAGCACTGGAGTAGGGTATTACACCGCAATGGTGGCCTGAACCAGTATAAACCCTATGTCTCTTGTGTTGTTCCTTTTATAGCTTAGATCTTAGCAAGGCGGCAAGGTGCAGGTAGGTAGAGGGCGAGATCTCCGTGCGCACCCCAGTGTTCGAACCTAGAGGGTCTGCCGGAACCCAAAATCCTACAGTATGCTATGCCATCGTGCATAGACACTTTGCATGATACTGTTAATCTGTCATGATATGCATTGTCTGCTTATAATCCTTAGCAGCTTTATCCAATTCCGTTTCTGCATATAAGAAACTGAAATTGTCCAAGCAGTTTACCGCCGGACGGGTCATAATACCCAATGATAAAGCCAGGGTTTATAACAAGGATGTATTAATCAAAAATAACAAAATATGAAATATATCATACCTATGACATGGAATCACATTGTTAATTTTATCAACTTTATTGTAGTAAGGGTGATAACTCATATCTTTGAGTGCTGATAACTCCCACCATGCTGTGCTGGTTGATGATGAAGCCATGCCGGGTTATAATAAACACCGGATGATCATGCTGGCGACTTATAGTCAAAGCCACACCGGTTTAACAAATATCGGATTATAATTGATAGTGTACTGACAACTTATAGTTGACAACCAAGCAAGGTCAATTGACACCGGTCATCTTATAAGTTTGCATTTGGCAACTCGAAAAACAGTCCGGGTTAGCAAGTACCGGATTGAATATAAACCTCATCGAAATAAACCTCGAAAGGAAAATTTTGCAAAGAAAAATATGTAAAAAAGGCGAGGTTGTTCATGGGCTGCCAGGCCGCTGAGTTAAACCATTTCACAAAGCCTTTTAAGATGGACCTCACATTAACCAATCATCGTTTTAACTTCGACAAGTTCAGGGTCTGTAAAAGATTGACTTGCCAAACGTTCGACGGGTCATACCAGGATTACCTAGACGGAGTGACTTACTTGATGAAGGCAGGTGAACCCGGGGTTTTAGGTGAATACACCTGGCTTCCAAGCCTGGCTTTTGTAGCCTATTGCAAGGTGTAGATTCTTTGTTCTTGTAGAAGCAAAGATCCCCCAAGCAATATTTTGAGTTGTGCTCAGTAAGCGCATATGTTTGAGTTATTCTTTGCAATAAACTCTCTTTGGCTCCTTATAATGTTGGGTATTAAGCCCCCAAGCTTATGTTTGAGATGTGCTCTTTTTTTGTAGCTTTATAAGCCGGATCAATGGAGAATAAGAACTCCGCTTTACAAGCAGAAGCCCCCAGGTAACAAAGAAGATATATAAAGACAAACGGCAGAGGCCCCACTTTAGCAAGGATGCCGGTTTATTTTATTGATCATAATATATACATTGTCAAAAATATGTACATGATAGGAGCCTATGGCTCAGGTATAGTAAGGCCGAAGATGAGCAATATTCCACGGCCGGCGGGTCTCCTCCTCCGACTTGCGTGAGTCTTTGTACTCTCGAACATCGATAAGGTAGTATGACCCATTGTTCAGATTCTTGCTGACCACAAAAGGCCCTTCCCAAGGTGGGAATAACTTGTGCATGTCGGTCTGATCTTGGATAAGCCGGAGCACTAAGTCGCCTTCTTGAAAAGCTCTGATTTTAACCCGACGGCTGTGATAACGCCGAAGGTCTTTTTGATAAAACGCCGAATGAGCTGCTGCTATGTCCCGCTTCTCTTCTAACAGGTCCAATGCATCTTCGCGTGCTCTTTCATTGTCCGCTTCAACATAAGCTTCCACTCGGGGCGAGTCATGGCGAATATCACTTGGGAGAACTGCTTCTGCTCCATAAACCATGAAGAAGGGAGTATAACCCGTAGATCTATTGGGGGTGGTATTGATGCTCCATAACATAGAAGGCAACTCTTCCACCCAACAACCCGGCGTCCTCTGCAAAGGGACCATAAGCCGGGGCTTGATACCCTTCAGGATTTCTTGATTAGCTCTCTCCGCTTGACCATTAGACTGGGGGTGAGCCACTGATGACACATCAAGCTAGATGTGCTCACGTTGACATAACTCTTCCATGGCACCCTTGGAGAGATTCGTGCCATTATCTGTTATAATGCTATGTGGAAAACCAAAGGGGAAAATCACCTTTTTCATGAATTGAACCGCCGTGGCTGCATCACACTTGCTGACTGGCTCTGCCTCCACCCACTTGGTGAATTTATCAACCGCCACCAGAAGGTGGGTCTTTTTATCCTTGGACCTCTTAAAAGGCCCAACCATATCCATCCCGCAAGTTGCAAACGGCCAGGTGATTGGAATCATCCTCAATTCCTGAGCTGGAACGTGAGCTCGGCGTGAAAACTTCTGACAGCCATCACACTTCCTGACCAGGTCCTCAGCATCAGCATGAGCTGTTAACCAGTAAAAAACGTGTCGGAAAGCCCTAGCCACAAGGGATTTCGAACCGGCATGATGAGCACAATCTCCTTCGTGGATTTCATGCAAGAGCTCACAGCCTTCTTCAGGAGAAACGCAACGCTGAAACGGCCCTGAGACACTGCAATGATGTAACTCGCCATTGACAATAGTTATGCACTTGGACCGCCAGATTATCTGTCTGGCCAGAACTTCGTCCTCGGGTAACTCGCCCCGGGTCATATACGCCAGGTATGGCACTGTCCAATCAGGGATAGCATGAAGAACCACCACCAATTGAGCCTCCGTCTCGGGAACAGCCAGATCCTCCTCTGTTGGTATCTTGACCGACGGATTATGCAGAACGTCAAGAAAGACATTGGGCGGCACCGGTTTACGCTGAGACCCGAGCCGGCTTAAAGCATCCGCTGCTTAATTCTTGTGCGATCAATGTGCTCGACTTGGTAACCCTTGAAGTGACCAGCAATGACATCCACCTCACGCTGATAAGCCACCATGAGTGGATCCTTAGAATACCAAGTACCAGACACTTGTTGGGCCACTAAATCGGAGTCGCCAAAGCAATGTACCCAGATTAAGTTCATCTCCTTAGCCATCCAAAGACCGTGGAGCAAGGCCACATACTGAGTTGCATTGTTAGTACAGGGAAACATTAAGCGGAGAACATAACAAAAAAATTCACCTCAAGGGGAAGTAAGAACCACTCCAGCCCCTGAGCCCTCCAATTGTCTGGATCCTTTGAAGTGAATAGTCCAGTACGTGTTATCCGGTTTATCCTCCGGTGCCTGCAACTCTGTCCAGTCATTGATGAAATCCACGAGTGCTTGGGACTTGATATCCGTACGATGCATATATTTTAACCCGTGAGGTCCAAGCTTGATAGCCCACTTAGCAACCCGGACGGTTGCCTCCCTGTTCTGGATGATATCTCCCAAAGGGGCGGAACTGACCACGGTGATGGGATGGCCCAGAAAATATTGCTTACCAGCCTCCTTGTCATAAAAACTCCATACACCAGCTTCTGCCAATGCGGATATCTCTTCTTTGATTCAATAAGAACCTCACTTATATAATAAACTGGTCGTTGAACCGGATACTCCTTACCAGCCTCCTTGCGCTCCACCACAATAGCCATGCTGACAGCCCGGGCGTTGGCAGCCACATATAACAGCAATGGTTCCTTATCAATGGGGGCAGCAAGAACATGCGGCTCGGCTAACTGCTTCTTCAGATCCTCAAACGCTGCATTAGCAGCATCACTCCAGACAAAGTTGTCTGTCTTCTTCATCATCTAATATAGAGGGATGGCATTCTCTCCCAACCGGCTGATAAACCGGCTTAGCGCCGCAATACGACCCGCCAAACGTTGAACATCATTGATAGACGCCAGTTTAGCCAGGGATGTAATAGCC
Organism: Triticum aestivum; assembly: GCF_018294505.1. Lineage (NCBI taxonomy): Eukaryota > Viridiplantae > Streptophyta > Magnoliopsida > Poales > Poaceae > Triticum > Triticum aestivum. Next base: position 634,797,495 of record NC_057801.1, read on the forward strand.
TTGATCTTTTCCGGATTAGCTTCAATGCCCCTGTTAGACACCAGAAAACCCAAGAGCTTGCCTGTCAGTACACCAAAAACACACTTGGCCGGATTAAGCATCATCTTACAAACCCAGAGATTGTCAAAGGTTTCCTTCAAATCAGCTATCAAAGTCTCTGCTTTCCTTGATTTCACCATGATATCATCCACATAAGCATGAACATTACGCCCAATCTGATGATGAAGACAATTCTGCACACATCGCTGATAAGTCGCCTAGGCACTCTTGAGCCCAAAAGGCATAGATACATAGTATAAGGCTCCAAAGGGAGTCATAAAGTCGTCTTCTTCTGGTCCTTAACTGCCATTTTGATCTGATGATAACCGGAATAAGCATCCAGAAAACTCAAATGCTCACAACCCGCCGTAGCATCAATGCTTTGATCAATACGAGGGAGAGCAAAAGGATCAGCTGCACAAGCCTTGTTCAAATCTGTGTAATCCACACACATACACCAAGTGTCGTTCTTCTTGAGTACCAGCATCGGGTTAGCCAACCACTCAGGGTGAAAAACCTCCACAATAAACCCTGCTGCCAAGAGCCGGGCTACCTCCTCACCAATAGCCCTGCGCCTCTCTTCATTGAAGCGGCGAAGAAACTGCTTGACCGGTTTAAACTTAGGATCCCTATTAAGAGTGTGCTCAGTGAGTTCCCTCGGTACAACTGGCATGTCAGAAGGCTTCCATGCAAAGATGTCCCGGTTCTCACGGATGAACTCGATGAGCGCGCCTTCCTATTTCGGATCTAGGTTAGCGCTGATGCTAAACTGCTTGGATGAATCGCCAGGAACAAAATCAACCAGCTTAGTCTCATCAGCCGATTTAAACTTCAATTCTGGATCATGCTCCGTACTTGGCTTTTTCAAAGACGTCATATCTGCCGGATCAACATTGTCCTTATAGAATTTTAACTCCTCTGTTGCACAAACCGACTCGGCATAAGCCGCATCACCTTCCTCCTTTTCGGCTTCCATGTACTGTGATGGTCCCCTCATGACCCGGCATCTTGAGCTGCAGATAAACATAACACGGCCTCGCCATGAACTTAGCATAAGCCGGCCGACCAAACAGGGCATGGTACAGACTCCTGATTTTCACCACTTCAAAAGTCAATGTCTCTGACCTTGAATCATGATCATCTCCAAAAGCAACCACCAAAGCTATCTTACCGACCGGGTAAGCTGATTTACCAGGCACCACACCGTGAAAAATGGTGTTCCACAGTTTCAGATTCCTATCTGTCAACCCCATGCGACGAAAGGTTTCATAATACAACGCCAGGTGACCCGGATTATCAACCCTGGGCGGATGATCCTCTCGGCTCCACACAATGGGCTGTTCAGACCAGTGCAAGTAATGGGGCACCGCCGGTTCAACAGAGTTCACTACCCTTTTATGAAGCTTCTAATGGCGCTTGCACATGCTAGTGGTGAAGACATGATACTACCCACTATTCAACTGCTTCGGGTCGCTCTGGTAACCCGACTGTTGCTGCTGTTGACTCCCCTATTGATTATAACCTCCCTAGCTTCCCTGATTGCCTTGATTACCATGTCCACCCTGATTACCTTGAAATCCTGAACCGGAGTTACCTCCACCATAACCCGACCCTTGCGACCCGGATCCTGAACCGCCGGGCAGACCATGATCATACCGGAAGATATCTGAGTTTTTGAACTCTCTCATAATAAAGCAATCCTTCCAGAGATGCGTAGCTGGCTTTTCTCGCGTCCCATGCCTTGGGCAAGGCTGATTTAACAGGCGCTCAAGATTGACACATGATCCTCCACTCCGCGGGGGCGGTCTACCCTTACGACGTTGGCCATTGTCCTGCGCATTGGTGTTATCCACAAAATCGAAATTATTATCCGCTTTAAACTTACTATTGTTCGCATGGCCCGCCTGGTTATGTCACTGCCCTTTTGCACCGGCGTTCGTCTTTCCCTTCCCTGGCTTCTCATCGTCAGACTCGGGATCCTTGGTACTATCAGAATCGACATACTTAACCAAAGCTGCCATAAGTGTTCCCATGTCATTGCAGTGACGCTTGAGTCGTCCCAACTTCAACTTCAGCGGCTTAAACCGGCAATTGCCCTCCAATGTTATGACTACTGAATCAGCATTGATGCGATCCGATGAATGCAAGATCTCCGAAACCGGGCGCACCCAATGGGTTGTTGACTCGCCTACTTCTTGGACACAGGCGGACAGATCCACAATTGACATGGGTTGCTTGCACTTGTCCTTGAAGTTAGTTATAAATCGGGCCTTCAACTTGGCCCATGACCTAATGGAGTTGGCTGGCAATATTTTTAACCAAGTGCGAGCCGTTCCATCCAACATCATGGTGAAGTACTTCGCACATGCCGCTTCATCCACATCCAGCATCTCCATTGCCATCTCATGACTTTCAACCCATGACTCAGGGGGTAAATCAGCGGTGTAATTGGGCACTTTTCGCGGACCCTAGAAATCCTTGGGCAGTCACACACTGCGTAGAGCCGGGGTGAGACACGGCACCCCCCAAGAGTTGAAAGCAAGACCTCGTTCCACTGACGTCGTCGGACGAACCGGCGTAAGCTGTGCTGCTAACTCGGCTTCTAGACGCGCTCTATCATTATCCACCACGTCATGAGCGTTTGCACCTCCGCGCGTCGGATTAGGCCCTCGAGGGGCGTCATGGTTCTGCGCACTGCTTGAAACAGCCGGTTCATCAATGTGCCTGTTGTAATTCCTGCTCGGGCGAGGGGTTGAATGAATTCTATCCCGACTATATGAATAAGCCAGCTGCTGAACCATAGCTGTTTGAAGGAGATATCTGGCCCACCACGTCTCAACCACCACTGGAGACTCACCCTCCATTGGAATAGCTGCCAGCCGCGATGCCGCGGCGATCATGTCATCCAAAGGGGTGTAGAAGTGACCTGACGGTGTCGGCATGTACTGCAGCGGGTCATGGGTCCGTCGAGGCTGGTCCGTCACCCATGGCTGATCTGGTGCTCCTGTCTCTGGTGCTTCGACCTGGTTTGCCGCTGCTGGATTACTGGGTCCAGCTCCCCGCGTGTTGAAGAGATTCATTGCTTCATAAACCGGCGGCAGACGAGATCGATGCCTCCTTTTCAACACGCCATTCGAAGCATTCTGATCCAGCATGAGCCGATAATTCTCTTCCTGAATTCGCAGTTACTGGGCATCTAAAGCGGCCCGCTCATCAGCCATCCTGGTTTCCTCAGCTACTAAGTCCTCTTTGGCCCGAGTTATCTGATCTCGCAACTTTATGACATCCGCGTTATGCTGATCTTGAGTCTCCGGGGTAACCTCCGTGGTCAACAGTGTCATCCAGGCATCCAATAAACCAGACAGAACTTGAGTCGGCCGATGCGCGGGCCCTCCTGCCCCGACTGCCGATCCGGAAATCATCGCTGCTGAAGTTGAAGATTGCAACATGGGCTGCGTACCGGCCATGAAGATTGCAACCCAATTTGGTGGTTCAAGGGGGTCTGGAATACTATCGCCATCAGAACAGCCCCCAAACCGACCTTCTTGCAGTTGGTACAGTGACTCGGTCTCACCGGTCGATGATTCGCCATCAGAATAGACGACCGTCTCACCGTCGGACACCAGTTCAGACTCCGCACCATGGACGAATCCTATGAGCGCATGTTTCATGGCAGGCTGAACCCGGGCAGGACTTGCACACTGAGCCGTCTCGGCGAGGTCGGTGCAGATGTACGGCTCAGGGCCCAGTTCGCTGATCTTGCTGATGAAGACGTGAATTCCTCCAAAGAGGACCTGATACCCGTACTCGATTGAGCCGGCGTCGGGGCCCTGGCCTGCATCGTCGATGTAGAGCTTGCCGCGACGACTCTGGGTCATCCGACCCATTGCGTATCCCTTGAGCCCTTCAAAGTTGCCCTTCAAGAACTCGAAACCATCGTGTGATTGCCCCACGGTGGGCGCCAACTGTCGTGGAATTATCACGTCAGATGTCCTAGTGAGAGGACTTAGTTGTGGAGCCATCGCAACGAGATTAGCTTAAAGGGGTTAAACCGGACAAAGGACATAGGGAGTTTATACTGTTTCGGCCCCTTGCGGTGAAGGTAAAAGCCTACGATCTAGTTGTGATGGAATTGATGGGGTTTCGATGACCAGGGAGCGAATCCGATTTACCTATCTCTCAAATTGTTGTTTCTTGTCCCTGAACCGCCGTCGGATCGTCCCTTTATATACACAGGTTGACGCTCGGCGGTTTACAGAATCCCAAGGACGGCTCATACATGTGTCCGGCTCGGTTTCTACCTTTCCCTATCTTACAATACAAGTTATATATCTCATGGTGGTTTATGTCTATGGGCCCTAATCCGCCCTTGGGCTTTGGGCCTTTAAGTCTCTGTAGTAAAGCGCCATACTCCTTGTCTTCATGGGCTTTAATACGGATGACTCCTTGTGAGTATAGCCCGGCCCCTCCTGGGCGGCTTATACTCAGTAGTTATATCCCCAACACCTATCATTCTTTGACATGCATATGTCACAAACGCGTGAACTATTTGTGACTTCTAGGCCGGTCTTAGGTAAGCTCATAGGTTCGTATTTAACGCCTAATTACTTTGCACCATCTTATCTTCTAGAACCTCTTATGCACGCCAAATTATATGGAAATTATCCTCTTGTCTAGAATATCCCATATATCGCTTGATTTTCCAACTAAAACGTCTATTTTTTAAAGGAACAAAATAAACAAGGAGATTTGCAATCTTTTTCATTTATTAGCATTAGTGGGCAAGTTGAAATGATAATCTCAAAATATACAAGAACATCTGGTTTAAACATGTGTAAAAATGAGTGTAAATTCCACTCATTAATCCTCGGGACTACCAGTTCCTAGCAGTAGCTATGTGTCATCCTATGTTCCATGACTCAACATAGTGATCATATGTGATGGTTGTGATCCATACGATGTAATCTATGTGGTGATTTTTTTATGTTGTGTGATGATTTATTACTTTATGATCAGATTATTTATGGTGTCCTAGATGAATTTTGGGATAATTGATATTGTGCCCTTAGTTGCGTCCCACTCGACTGATTTGCCCCTAATTTTTAAAAACCCATGGTCTTGCCCAAATGCATTTGGTCCCCTTATGTTTTTTCCCTTCCGTCCAAATTTCGTCCAGTCAAAGGCCTTTGACTGTTAGGGAGACATTTTTCTACACCATTTTGCCCCTCCTTACAACTTCAGTGTCTCTTCCCTTTGGGACCCACACCCCCATCCACATTCCTATCTTCTTCCTCCCCCAGCTTCTCCCTGGCCTCCATCCCGGCCATGGCACCCCGAGCCATGTCGTCGGTCACCAATCCATGCCCTACCTCCATACCGGCCAGATCTGGTCCAGCCAAAGCCTCCCGCAACCGGATCCACCATCTCTGTCACACCCTGATGCCCACGTCGATCCTTCCCTCGCCTGCATCGCATCACTGCCCCATGCCCAGTATCTTCGCCGCCGCCCTTGGATCCACCTTGTCTCGGTGGCTGCGGTGGATATGGATGCAAGAGGTTCAGGCATTTCGGCCACCTAGCTGGACAACGACCTTGGCAGCGTTGCATGGCATAGGGCTCCGGCATGGCTGCGAGGCAGTGAGGCGAGGTGCGGGTGCTCTAGCAACGGGAACAGCGAGGAACTACGGGGATCTGGACGTGGCCGAGGCGGGGTAGAAGATCAGGCGACGGAGGCGAACTCCAAGGACAGCAGCGGTGGCGCTCTGCACATCTGAGGGACAGAGAGGAGTTGCGGGGGAGAGAGAGAACCCAAGGAAGAGAGGAAGGAACTAGGTCGGGAGGGCCAGATCTGGGCCAGGGCGGGCTGTAGTGGTGGTAGTTGGCTAGGAAAGCGCCAGTCGGCAAGGGCAAAATGGTCCAAAAAAATGTCTCCCTAACAGTCAAAGGCCTTTGACTGGATGGAATTGGGACGGAAGGGCAAAAACATAAGGGGACCAAACGCACTTGGGCAAGACCACGTGTTTCTGAAAATTAGGGGCAAATCAGTCGAGTGGGACGAAACTAGGGCACAATATCAATTATCCCACGAATTTTATATTATATTGCTCTACGATTCATTAGTATAATGTATGGGTTAGAAGTTTTGAGTGTCGTTTTAAGGAGATAATAGATATGTCTCCTAGTACCTCATGTTATGTATGCCACTCGAACAACCTTTATGCCCTTATAATGTCTATTTTACCTAGATCCTAAAACCTTAACGCGACCATCATTGTTGCCACCAAAGCCACCCCATCAACATCATTGGCCCGCACCTAATAACCACAACGTCCTATGTGTATGGCATAGGGAAAGTATAAATGTATTGATGGCCTTCAAGATGACGCACCAGAGAGGCAAGCAACATCTGGAAATATCGCAGTCACCAATATATCAAGGTTCATACGAATAACATGAACCATCTATGAAAAAGTTCATGAATATCTACTCCATGACAACCCAAGGAGGGATAACGACACCCACTGCCATCATCATCGTCATACCCGGCACTTTAGGTGGGCTTTCACCCAAAGTAACAAGACCCAACACCCTTGCTCAATCGACCAAGGCATAAGACACAAGGAAGCTCCCTTGATGTTGCCAAGACACACATCCACTAGCCCACACACCTTCGTAGCAACAACCATACCATCATCACGTTGGACCCACCTAAAATCCTCACCATTGACAAGGAACTAGCTGAGTCCATCAGATTAAGCGAACACCTGAGTCCATACCGCTACGAAAAACAAAAAAAGGCTGTCGGAAGAGGACATGTTTCAAAGAAAATGATTCACAGACTAGGCCTGGTATTTGAAATAGAAGGTCCATAGGTGATTTTTTTGTATAGCTTTGACCTAATCTTACCTCTTGGAGTCCTTCAAAGGATCTCCTAGTTTCTAGATCAAACGCAAAAGTTGATTATAAGGCATTAGCTAATGGAACAACATAGAATATTTTAGTAGAGTCGGTTCTTCATGAGCTTGGTGGCCCTCAATAAACAATTGCATATTAGTCGTGTGACAATTTTTTGTACTTATTTCTTTGCTAATCCAATATCTCTTGCTCAGAAAAACATATAAAGGTGATATCAATCTATTCAAGAACGTGTTGCTAGCATATTGTCGCAAAATTCAATTTGTGGCTTCAAGTGAGCATGTTGTAGATGAATTCACCAAGCCTTTACCAATGTATCAGTTATAAAATTTCAAGTGGAACATCAAGTTGGACAAGTTGGTAAAAAGGGAGAATGTTATGGTAATTCCTTGTGAACCATTGTGGATTAAAAATAGCATTCTTTTTAAAGAGAAAGATATGATATGTAGCTATAGAACCAAGTTGTAATATATGTTTATCCCTGATTTTCCATGTTACCTTTGTTGGTTGATGTTGGCAATATAAATACATAACATAGTATCGAGCACAAATGGCCATGATTTGCAATCTAGCTCCCTGTTTCATTCGTTATAAGGCACTTAATGCTGCTATTAGTTAGTGGTAAGCATGTACGTAGAGAGGATGTATTTGTTGCATAGAAGAAATTACACCATGCTATTATGGACAATTGCATTCTTGTCCGACGATGTGACCTAACTGGTAAATGGACTATTGGCATGTTAGCAACGAAACCCTCATGCATTATCAAGATTAACCTGCACTCAACCATTTTTCTCTCCCACCACTAAATGCATATTTTTTATTTCTTTCTACTAACATACGAATGACCATATATGTCAAACCATATATCTGAATTTGGATTTGGTTTTACCATCATCTTTGTTTTGATGAGATGTTCGAAACAAGACTAATGTTGAATATGTTTTCTATTTGAAACTTGACCACAATACTTATAAGTTCCCAAAATGGGCCCCAACCGTCCTACATTCGCTTTGGTAAGAGCTCCTTTTTGAACGTGTGTCTTGTTAGCTTAACAAGGGAGAAAACGTACTTCCTTTCTTATAAATTAAATAGTTGGTGCATAGATTTAAAGAAAGTTCATGAATTTTGATAAGTTCCCGAAATTGACAATATATTCAAGAATTTGGAAAATGTTTTCGACTTTGAAAAACATGTTCATCAAACTTAAACAAAAGTTCTAGATTAAAAAATCATGGATTTTAAAAAGGTTAACAAATTTTTAAATATTAATGAATTTAGAAAGTGTTCATGAATTGAAAAAATTCACCAATTTTACAAAATAATATAAAATTTAAAAATGTTAATGGATTTAGGAAAACGTTCACGCACTTCAAAAATCTTCATGAATCTAAAAATAGAAAATGTTCAAAAAATTGAACAGTAAAAAGAAAACAAAACCAAAAAAAAAAGACATAAATACAGTTAAACCCAAAAGAATCCATAGAAAAAAGTAATCGGTCGGAAGCTTATGCAAGCTTCCAAAAACTGGCAAAAAGGGGGAGCTACATGGGCCTGCCAATTTACCGCATGCAGCGTGCATGTATATGGGTGTTTTGTACGAAAATGCCTAGATGAAATGCGTGAAGCGCTAAATCGGACATTCCAATGGTGGGGCCAGACCTTTTGTTTTCCAGGTTGGAGATTAGGGCCAATAAGCTCAGTCAAATATGATTTCTTAAGCATCTAGCCTATAAATGTGAAAAGTTCATAGACACATCCTCACCTGGGACCGTGGCAACACAAGGATTTTCCCATTTGTAGCAAATCGCCTCCGCCCATGCATGTACGACTACATGTGAGAAAATAGTATCACATTGCTTACATGATAGACTATCACCAGCATATAAAGTGAAGTATTCCAAGGAAACTAAACGAGCTAAATATTTCACATGAGTTGGAAAAATATGTGAATGGTTATGGTTGCATACTCTCTGACGAATATAGAGAGGATTTTGTATAGTAGACATGAAATCTAGACAACTATAAAAAGTATTGAACACAATAAATAAATGAATCAAATACACAACTATGAAATTTTGTTTATACATAACTACAACTATGAGCTTTCAACAACTCCTATTTTTTAAGGGTTAGACTTCGCGTTGATACGATTAAAAACATGACATTCATGTTCATAACATCAATTACACGATGCGATGTTGAACTTATATTCACTATAGCACTTTGAATGATAAAATTTAGTGGAATATAATATGGGGGTGATTACCAACAAAAAATTCCTAGTGTGACATTAGTAGTAGAGACAATTATTGCCATGGGAAATACTTCACATATGGCTGGCAAAAATAATACACATACCTGTCTCCAACGTGAAGAAACTCGTCAATATACAATGGCCCACACTTTAAAAAAATTCCTCCTCTCCTCCCCAAGAAAATAGTCTTACTATTTTCTCCTTCCCCTCCCCCACCCAAGCATTCTATATAACCCCATTCCCAGTTCTGTTTTCACGGGCAACATGAAAAAATATCTCCGAGTTTGCTAGTTATCGTGCAATGCCCGTAGGGCTCAACCCCTCTTGTTGCACCGATAACATCCTCCAATCTCATGGTCTCATCTCTGGATGCGCCTCCCATCCATCAGTCCTCATCGATATCACCCCTGGATCAATTCTTAAGGTCAGGAATTTTGCTGGTTTCAGATCTAGAATCCTCACCACAAATCCAGGGATTGTTGAGATTTGTCATAGAAGTGGCTTAATTTAGCTGGATCTAGGTCCAGTCATAGTCAAGTTATGATGTATTGTATTAAGGTTTGGATCTTGATGTATGTGAACATTTCGGCCATTCAAAGTAAATATACGACTAGATCTGGGTGCATCCATACATATCTAGCACATTATATGTGTGATTTCGCGATATCGCAGGTACATAAGGCCGGATCCTGGAAGATCCACTCTGATGCGGTCATCTAGAGGGCATGATGCGGCAATATATGGTAGGAAGTTGGCATCTAATATGGACACCATGAATTCTGCATTTTCCTTGGCCATAGACAACACCCTTTCTTTTATGGTGGAGCTAGCAGTTCAAGGGGATTTATTATCATCTTCATATATTTTCCGGCCCATAAACTGGTGAGTATTTCTTTGGGTTCATCCATTGTAATCTTGTTTCCCCCTTCGTTTTTTATTTACATGTTGTGTTGTCTTGTTTTAATTATATTCATCTCCTCCCATCATGTTATGGTAGTTTACATACTAGTTCTCTCTCATTTTCACTTCAAAGAGTTCAAAATGATTATTTTCATGTATAGATATCTCTAAGAGGGCCAATATTTAGGAAGATGCTTGATTTTGATTTTTTTCACAACATGAGGATGATGTTGGGTTATTTTACAATAGTTTTGCTAGCAAACTAATATATTGCAACACAAAGAGACTACTTAGATGTGTGTATGTGTGTCTATATATATATGTCTATATATATATATATATATATATATATATATTCCTCCTCTCCATCCCAATCAAATCATCTTACCATTTTTTGCCTTCCCCTACCCCACCCAAGCCTTTTATATTACTCCATTCCCGGTTGTCTTTCCACAAGCGACATGAAAAACATCTTTGACATCTCTAGTTATCGTGCAATGCCCATAGGTGCTCAAACTCTCTTATTGAACTGGGGACATCCTCCAATCTCATAGTCTCATCTATGGATGTGTATCTCATCCACCGTTCTTGATCAACATCGCCCCTGTTTCAACTCTCAAGGTGAGTAAATTTTGTTGGTTTTTAGATCTGGAATCTTCTGCACAAAACTAGGTATTGTCGAGACTTGTCATAGAAGTGGGTTAATTTAGCTTGATCGGGTCCCATCACAGTGAAGTTATCATGTATCATATGAATGTTTGGACCTTCATGCATCTAAACATTCCAGCTATTCTATCTAAATATACGACTAGATCTGGATGCATCCATATAGATCTAAGACATGATATGTGTTATTTTGCAATATCGCAGGTAGATATGGCCGGATCTAGGAAGATACACTTTGATGCAGTCATCTAGAGGGCAAGATGTGCCAATATGTGGTAGGAAGTTGGCATCTAATACGAACACCATGAATTATGCATTTTCCTCGGCCATAGAAAACATTGTTTACTTTTATGGTGGACCTTGCAGGCGATGGGGAACTATTCATCATCTTCATATATTTTTGGGCCCATAAACTCTTCAAACCGGGAGAAATTACACTACAATGCTCTGGCGAGTGTTTCTTCGAGTTTATCTATTTGTAATCTTGTTTCCCCTCCTTTTTTATTTACGTTCTCCGTCATCTTGTTTAAATTATATTCATCTCCTCCTATCATGTCATAGTAATTTATATACTAGTTTTCTCACATTTAAACTAGTTATTTTCATGTATAGATATCTCTAAGAGGGCCAATATTTAGGGACATGCTTGATTTTAATTTTTGGACAATATTTGGATGATGTTTGGTTAGTATACTATATTTTTGCCAGCCAAATCTTGCAGCCTTGAATGTGAAATGGTAGCTAATATGATGGGCTATCCTAATGCTTGCCGGAACCATGAATTGGGAACATTAGCTATTATGTTGTACAATACCTCCTGTTGTCAAAGTTGTAGCTTGGGGCCAACAAGGTCACTCAAAATAGCACTTTTGTAAGCATCTAGCCCATAAATGTGAAAATCCATAGACACATCATCACCTACGCTATGACAATAATAGTATTTTTCAATTTGTAGCTCCACGCCCTCCGGCCATGCATATACGACGATGTGAGAAATAGTCTCACATTGCTTACATGATAGACTATCATCAACATATAAAGCCAAGGATTCCATGGCAACTAACCTGGGTAAATACTTCACATGAATTGGAAAATTATTTTAACTGTGAAGGTTGCACACTCAGTGACGAACATAGAGAGGATTTTGTATAAGTGGACTTGGAGTCAAGACTACTATACAACATATTAAACACAATAAATAAATCTAATATAAAACAATGAAATTTCTAATTTATAACTTCAACTATTATGTGTCAATAACTCCTAAATTTTAAGGGTTAGACTTTATATTGACTAAATACATAAACATGGTCTTCATATTCTAACATCAATTACACGACACAAGAGATTACAGTTATGTGGAACTTTGATTGGCTACAACAATTTGAATGGTAAAATTTGCTGGAATATAATATGGTGCTGATTACCAACCAAAAATTCCTAGTGCGACGTTAGTAGTAGAGACAACTATTGCCAATGGAAATACCGCACAAATGGCTGGGAAAATAATATACATATCTCTCTCCAATGCGAAGAGACTACTTAATCTACAATGACCCACAATATATAATGTTTTCTCCTCTCCTCACCAAGCAAAGAATATTACCATTTATTACTTCACCTCCCCCTCCAAAGCCTTTTATAGTACCCCATTTCAGGTTCTCTTTTCATGACTGACATAAAAAACATCTCTGATGTCTCTACTTGTTGTGCAATGCCCAGTAGGTGCTCAACCCCTCTTCTTTCACCAATGACATCCTCCAATCTCATAATCTCATCGCTGTATGCGCCTATCATCCATCCTTCTTCATCGATATCACCTCTGTGTCAACTCTCGAGCTGAGTAAATTTTGTTGGTTTTGAGATCTAGAATCCACTCCACAAAAGTAGGGATTGTCGAGATTCATCGTACAAGTGGTTTAATCTAGCTGAATCTAGGTCCAATCATAGTCAATTTATGATGTATCATATCAACAATTGGATCTTGACATATGTGAACATTCCATCCATTCGAAGTAATTATATGACTGGATTTGGATGCATCCATATAGATCTAGCACATGATATATGTGATTTTGCGATATCGCACGTACATATGGTCAGATCTAGGTAGATCCACTTCGACGCAGTCATCTAGAGGGCATGATGCATCAATATATGGTAGAAAGTTGGCATCTAGTGTGGACACCATGAATAATGCATTTTCCTCGGCCATAGGCAACACCTTTACATTTATGGTAGAGCTCGTAGTCCAATGGGGATATCTTTGTCATCTTCATATAGTTCAAACTCCTCATGGGGAGAGAAAGTCCACTATAATGCACTTGTGAGTATTTCTTCTACTTTATCCATCCGCAGTCTTGTTTTCCCCTTCCTTTTTTCATTTACGTGTTGTGTCATCTTGTTAAAATTACATTCTTCTGCTCCCATCATGTCACATTAGTTTATATTCTCACTTTCACTTAAGAGAGTTCATATTTGTTTTTTTCATGTAAAGATATCTCTAAGAGGAGCAATACTTAGGAAGATGCTGGATTTTGAATTTTGCACAACATGAGGATGATGATTTGTTACTTTACTATAGTTTTCCCAGCCAAATCAATATCTGCAACCTTGAACATGAAATGGTAACTAGTATGATGGACTATCACAATGCTTGCTACAACTATGAATGAGGAATGGTAGCTATTATGTTGGGCCAGCTCTTTTTCGTCAAAATTTGTATCTTGGAGCCAACAAGGTCAGCAAAATAGCATTTCTTAAGCATTTGTCCCATAAATGTGAAAAGCCCATAGAAACACAATCGCCTGGAGTCGTGCCAACACTAGGATTTTCCCATCCTAGCTCTGCGCCTCGGCCCATGCTATATGAATACATGTCAGAAAATACTCTCACATGGCTTACATGATAGATTATCACCAATATATAAAACCAAGGATTGCAAGGCAACTAACCGAACATAGAGAGGATTTTGTATAAGTGGACTAAGAATCCATATGACTATATGAAGTATTGCAAACAATAAATAAATGTATCGAATATACAACTATGAATTGTTTTATTCATAAATACAACTATGGGGTTTCAATAACTCCTAACTTTTAAGGGTTAGATTTTACATCGATTAAATTCATAAACATGAACTTCATATTCATAACATCAATTACCCAACACAAGATATTACAGTGATGTTGAGCTTTGACTCGTTATAGCACATTGAGCTATAAAATTTGTTGGACTATAATATGGGGAGCGATTACCAATGAAAAATTCCTAGTGCGATGTTACTAGTACAAAAAAAACTATTGCCAATGGAACTACTACACATATGGCCGACAAAAATAATACACTTGTCTATCTCCAACCCAAAGAGACTAGTTAATATGCAATGGCCTACACAATATATTGTTTCCTACTCTCCTCCCCTGAGAATATCATCTTACCAGTTTCACCTCCCCCTCCTGGCCCAAGCCTTTTATATAACCATATTCACGATTCTCTTTCCACGAGCAGCATGAAAATCTTCAACTTGTATAGTTATCGTGCAATGCCCATAGGTGCTCAACCCCTCTTGTTTCTCTAATGACATCCTCCAATCTCAAAGTATCATCTCCAGATGCCCCTATCATCCATCATTTTTCATTGATATCACCCTTGTGTCAACTCTCAAGGTGAGTAACTTTTGTTGATTTGAAATCTAGATTTCCTTCCACAAAACGAGGGATTGTCGAGATTTTTCATAGAAGTGGCTTAATCTAGCCGGATCTAGGTCCCATCCGAGTCAAGTTCTGATGTATTGTATCAATGTTTGGATCTTGAGTATCTAAACATTCTAGCCATTCAAAGTAAATAGACGACTGGATCAGGATGCATCTATATAGATCCAACACATGATATATGTGTGTTGTGATATCACAGTTATATATTGCTGGATCTAGGTGTATCCACTCTGATGCAGTCATTAGTAGGGAGTGATGCACTAATATATGGTTGGGAGATGGTATCTGATATAGACATCATGATTTATGTGTTTTCGTTGGCCATAGACAACACCGTTTACATTTACGACGGAGGTAGCAACCCACGACGATCTTTTCGTCATCCTCCTATACTTCTTTATCCCATAAACTCCTCACGGCGAGAGAAATCCTCTACAATGCTCTCGTTAGTATTTCTTTGACTTTATACATTTGTAATCTAGTTTTTCGCTTTCTTTTATATTTACGTGTTGTTCCATCTTTTTAAATTATATTCATCTCCTCCCATCATGTCACATTAGGTTATATTCTAGTTCTCTCTCATTTTCACTTCAAAGAATTCAAGGAGGTTATTTTCATGTATAGATATCTATAATATGACCAATATTTAAGAAGATGCTTGATTTTGAATTTTGCACAACATGAGGATAATGCTTGGTTAGTTTACAATAGTTCCGCCAGCCAAACTAATATCCTGCAACTTGGAACATGAAATGGTAGCTAGTATGATGGGTTATCCCAATGCTTATTGCAACCATGAATGGGAGAATGGTAGCTATTATGCTAGGATAGAGCTTTTGTTCTCTAGGCTCTAGCATGGGGACAACAAGGCCACTCAAAATATGATTTCTTAAGCATCTAGCCCATAATGTGAAAATCCCATAGACACATCATCACATGTGGCCGTACCAACACTAGGATTTTCCCATTTGTTGCTTTGCACGTCCACACATACATGTATGACTACATGTGAGAAAATATACCCACATTTCTTACATGATAGACTATCACCAACACATAAAACCAATCATTCCTAGGAAACTAAATGGGCTGAATATTTCACATGAGTTAGAAAAATCTGTGAATGGTTATGGTTGCCCACTCTGTGACGAACATAGAGAGGATTTTGTATAAGTGGAATTAGAATCCAAACTACTATAGAAAGTATTGAACATAATAAATAAATGAATCAAATACACAACTATGAAATTTTGTTTATTCACAACTTCAACTATGATGTTTCAATCACTCCTAATATATACGGGTTAGATTTCACATTGACGAAAATCATAAACATGAACTTCATATTCATAACAATAAATATATGACACAAGAGATTATAGTGATGTTGAAATTTGATTCTCTATAGCATGTTGAACGGTTAAATTTTGTGGACTGTCATATAGGGGATGATTACCAACCAAAAAAATCCTAGTGCGACGTTAGTACTTGAGACAAGTATTGTCATTGGAAATACTACACATATTTCTAGAAAACATAATACACATATTTGTCCAACAAGAAGGGACTCATTAATATATGATGCCCCACACTATATATTGTCTCCTCCCTCCCCAAGCAAATCATATTACCATTTCCACCTTCCCCTCCCCACCTAAGCCCTTTATATAACCCTATTCATGGTTCTCATTCCATGAGTGACAAAAAAAGCTCTAGCTTCTCTAGTTAGCGTGCAATGCCCATAGGTGCCCAACCCCTCCCATTGCACCTATGACATCCTCCAATATCATCATAGTATGATCTCTCGATGTGTGTGATACCACCCCTGTTATAACTCTCAAGATGAGAAAAATTTGTTTATTTTTAGATCTAGAATCCTTTCCATCAAACTACGGATTGTAGAGATTTGTCGTAGAAGTGTCTTATTCTACCTGGATCTATGTCCCATCAGAGCCAAGTTATGATGTATTATCAACATTTGGATCCTTGACGTATCATGTAAATGTACGACTGGCTGTGGATGCATCCATACTGATCTAGCACATGATATGTGTGATTTTGCGATATCTCAGGTACATATGGTTAGATCTTGGCAGATCCACTCCGACGCAGTCATCTAGAAGGCACGATGCATCAATATATGGTAGGAATTTGGCATCCAATACAAACACAAGGAATTATGTGTTTTCCTCGGCCACAGACAACACCGTTTATATTTATGGTGGAGCTAGAAGTCCATGGGGATCTCTTCATCATAATCATATATTTTTGGCCCATAAACTCCTCATGGCGAGAGAAATTCCATTACAATTCTCTGGCGAGTATTTCTTTGAGTTTATCACTTTATAATCTTGTGTTCTTATTCATGTGCTTGGTCGCCTTGTTAAAATTTTATAGTTTTCCCCTTCCTTTTCTTATTCACGTACTTGGTCGTCTTGTTAAAATTATATTTATCTCCTCCCATCATGTCAAATTAGTTTATATTCTAGTTCTTTCTCGTTTGCACTTCAAAGAGTTCAAATTGGTTATTTTAATGTATAGATATCTATAATAGGACTAATATTTAGGAAGAAGCTTGATTTTGATTTCTACACTAAATGAGGATGATGCTTGGTTAGTTTACAATAATTTTGCTAGCCAAACTAATATCATGCAACCTTGAACATGAAATGGTAGTTAGTATAATGTGTTATCCCAATGCTTGCTGCAATCATGATTGGGTAATGGTAGCTATTATGTTGGGGTAGCTCAATGCTTGTTATCTAGGCTAGATGCCTCCAAATCACTAGTTGTATGTCTAGACTGCACATTAATAACTTTTTTATTTATTCTGTTGGTCCATTCCAAGGCCCACATACTCCAGGTCCATGTTCCATAAGGTCCAATGTCACTTTGTGAAAACCAGGAATTGTGTACACGCAATGCATGTTAATATTAGGCAAGATATTAATTGTATTGCATTAATATTGGGTTAGATATAAATTACATGTTAATATTAGGTAGTATATAATTACTTCATTAAAATTGACATTGAGATTAGGCATCATATTAATTAGGGGAGGGTGCTAAACATGGTAACACTAAACACTCGAGCGACGTTGATCATTTCATAGATGTTACTAAGCACATGAGATTTATTGGATCTGCGCAACACTTTTTATATTTGTTTAGATTTGATTCATCGTCATTGAATGTGCATTATGCATTGCTAGATGATCTTAGAAATCGTCTACAAATCTCATGGTTTTTATTGGTGTTTAATTTGTTTCCAATTGAAGTGATAATTAGGTGGCACGAAACTAATTTTCTTCACAAAACATAAGATTTTTGTCAGACCATTTAGGAAAATTCAAACACTTGTTGGTAACTTGATGGTTTATTTCATAAACCAAAAACATTAATGATTGTTGAACTATATGTAATGTAATAAGTATATGGGTGTGTCCCAGGTCATTGAGACATGCCCTTCCATTTCATTACATTACACAATTAAGAAGGGAACACCATACATACTAAAAGAAAGACCATATGGAAGGGCGCAACCATAGCGCCATAGCGGTATAATGTCTTTAAATTAATATAAACAAACATCAAACTGGAAATAGACGTCTTTGCACACACTGCCAGCTTGAGCATGTGCCATGTTACACATCTATACTACACTTCATCGACGTCAAGTTGCTTTGGGTACAAAGTTATTCGAAATGTCGTCCAAAGTATTACATAGAACATCTCTAGCATTCAACATACCAAGGTAAATCAAAAGCAGTTGTTTGGCTCCCAGTAGATGCTACAACAATGATGGAATACTAAAAAAGAAACACAATCCCTAGATGGAGATCATAACACAAAACAAATTTTGCCAAGTAACATTCCCAAGAACCCTCTCCATCTCTTCAGCCCTTGGTGGATAACTTCATTGCATTGATCTTCAAGTAATCTTGCCGCCGAAGAGAAAGAGTAGCGGTAAACTAGGGGGATGCCTCCATGGGGACTAGAACTCCCAAACCCACGTGAGGGTTCGGCGATGGTGGAACTCCAACCACAGGGTCGTTTGGCACCAGTGAAGCTATTGCCAGCACGAGAGATGGTGGATCCTCCACCACAGGGTTAGCTGACACCACTGAAGCCAAGGCTAGCGATGGTGCTTCCACAGCTTCACCTGCACACACACACACACACACACACACACATAATAAACTTAGCACCTTGATCTATGGTACAAAAGAATTTTGATCAATGAATGTAAAAAAGTTTGTATGTACACAACATAGGAGTCATTAGCAGCATGCACATATGCTTACCTGGCTACACAACTTGCTGCTCTAGAATGATAAGCTCTGGAGGTGGCAGCGACAGTGGTGATGATGGCGTGTTGGCATTTATCCAAAGCACAGGATAAGGATAGCAATGGCAGCAGGAATGCCCGAGGCCACTATCGTCTCATCCATAGAGCTAGCGATGACCTGTGTGCATCTGCACCATGGAAGGGAAGGTGAAGGTGACTGCATGGATCTCATCCTGAGCCCATGGTAAGGATGGTGGATGCGGCCTGATCTATCGACACCGTTGTTGGAAGCCATCTCTCATTGGATCGAAACCAGCATGGTGCTAGGGGTGCTTGAATGGGGAGTAGGTGAGTCCTTTGACCTGTGCTTCAACCTTCTACTTATACGGTGCACATGTGGACATGTGCCTTTTCCCTAATACCAACACCAACATGGGCCTTAGGTTTGTTTCATTTTTAGGGTTTATTTTTTGTGAGAAAATATATTTTTGAATTTAATGTGAATCGTACAACCTTAGTGATCCACAACAACCGCATAGGAGAGTCAACTGTGTAAAGGTTAAAAAACTCTCATCAGTTTTATGTCCAAATATAGTGGATTGCTAAGGTTGATCATCCACACTAAATTTAAAAATCATTTTTATCACAACAAATAAATTCTCAAATAATGAAACCTAAGGCCATGTTGGCCTCAGTCTTAGGGAAATGACTGATATGAACATGCACACGGTATAAGTAGACGGGTGAAGCACATGTCAAAAAACTCACCTACTCCTTGTTCAAGGATATCTTGCTCCACCCTGGTTTCTACCCAACGAGAAATGGCCTCCAAAGATGGTGCCGATAGCTCAAGTTGTGGTTGCCATCCTTGCCGTGCACTTAGGATGAGAGACATGTGGTCGCCATCACCTTCACCACCATGGCGCAGACGCACGCAAGTCGTCGCTTGCTCGTGGATGATATGACAGTGGCCTCAGGCATTCCCACTGCAAGATCTAGCCGATGTTACCTTCCCTACTGTACGCTCTGGATAAATGCAAGTGCTCCATCATCACCAACGTGTCGTCTCCACCACCTCTAGAGCCATCATGCCAGAGCTGCAAGTTGTGCAGCCAGGTAATGATACGTGCACGTTCTCTAATGACTCATATGTTGCGTACATACAAACTTTAGGTTGCATGCATGCATGAGCATAATTTTGTACCATAGATCAAAGTGCTAAATTTGTTACGTATGCCTGTGTAGTGAAGCTGTGGAAGTGCTACTGCTAGTCTTAGATCTAGCGGCACTAGTTGACCCCGTGGTGGCGGATCCACTGTCTCTCGCGTCGGCAGAGGCTCTGATGGTGCTAGCTGACCCTATGGTGGTGGAGGCGCTATCAGCGAACTAAGACGCAGCTTCAGGGTTTCCAGTACCTATGGAGACATCCCTGTAGTTAACTCTAGCCCTTTCTCTCCCTCGGCAAGATGACTTGAAGATCAATGCAATAAAGTTATTCACCGACGACTAAAGAGATGGGGAGGGTTCTTGGAAATGTAACTTTGGAAAAAAAATTGTCTTGTTGTGAGAGTCGTCTAGGGATCATGTTTCTTTTCTGTATTTCATTGTTGTTGTAGGACTTGGGGAAGCTAAATTGTTGCTTTTGATTTACCTTGTTATGTTGAATCGTAGTGATTTTCTATGTAAGACTTTGGAAGCCATTTTGAATATATTTCTACCCAGCGCAATTCTACGCCAGTGAAGTGTAATATAGATTCATAGCATGACACATGTTCCAACTGGTAGTGTGTGTAATGTAGTCTGTTTTTAGTTTGTTGTTTGTTTCTTATGTGAGATACATTATATCGTCATGGCGCTATGCTTGACCCTTACACGTGGTCTTTCTTTTAGTACGTAAATGGTGTTTCCTTCTTAATTTCATAATGCAATCGAATGGAAGAGCCAGGCTCAATGAGTTGGGACACAACTAAAGACTGATTACATTACGTATACTTTGGTAATCATTAATGCTTTTGGTATAGGAAACCAAATGATCAAGTTACTCCAATGTAAGTTCTTCGGCAATCAAACATGATAAGCAATAAAATGAAACAAGTGTTTGAATTCCTTAATGTCTGCCATAAATTGTATGCTTTGTAAAGAAATATCTAATTTCATGCCACCTAATTATAACTATAACTGGGAACAAATAAACATCAATGAAAACCATGAGATTTTTAGACGATTTCTAGGGTAAGGGTGAGCTAGCAATGGATAATGCACATTAAACGATCATGAAATAAAAATGTATGAATATAAAAAGAGTGAGTTGCGGAGATCCAACAAATCGCATGCATTTAACCTCGTCTATCCAATAATCTTCGTCTCTCCACTTTTTAGCATTACACATGTTTAGCACCCTCTCCTTACTAATATCATGCCTAATATCAACATCAATGGTGATCAAGTGATTATGTCCTACCTAGTATTCACGTGTAATTTATATCTTACCCAATATTAATGTACAATAGAATTAATATCTTGCCTAAAATTAATGTGCATTGCACATACACAATTACTAGTTTTAAAAACAAGTGAGATTGGACCATGAGTAATATGGACCTGGAGTATGTGGGCCTTCGAATGGGCCAACAAATATGTACTACTTAAAAGGAACACAAGTTTCTGTTTCACCATCTCCTTCATCCTGTATATATGCTGCCCCCTTCCCTTCTCCCGTTTGATTTTTTCCTCCCATCTCTGACTTTTCTCCCAAATAATAATATTCTTTGGTAATTCAGTAAACTCTTTCTAATAAGTGCTTAATAATAAGAATATTTTCCCTCCCATCTCTAATCTTTCCCCTAAAGACATTTTCTTTGTTAAGTAAGTAATTTGTTACCAAATAAGTCTTTAACAATAAGATGGCAGGTAAATCATGGCAATTGTGTACAAAATTGCTAAAAGTTAATGCACTGATGTAATAATAGTCATGTAATCACGAGCTAATCTACTAAAATGTTTACACCCCGTTGCAACGGACCGACAATTATATAGTTAAATAAAAAGTTAGTAATCTAGAACCTAAACAGACTACTAATGATTTGTTGGCATCTAGCCCAAATAAAATTCCCAAGCATTGAGCTGGACCAACATAATAGCTATCATTCCCCATTCAAGGTTGTAGCAACCATTTGGATAGTCTAGGATCGAAAGTATGTCTAGAGGGGGGGGGGTGATTAGACTACTTGACCAAATAAAAATCTAGCCTTTTCCCAATTTTAGTTCTTGCCAGATTTTAGCAACTTAGCACAATTCAGGCAATCTTAACACAATTCAAGAAAGCATGCAAAGAGTATATGAGCAGCGGAAAGTAAAGCATGCAACTTGCAAGAATATAAAGGGAAGGGTTTGGAGAGTGCAAACATAATAGGAGACATAGATGTTTTTGTCGTGGTTCTGATAGGTGGTGCTATCGTACATCCACATCGATGGACACTTCAACCCACGAAGGGTAACGACTGCATGAGTCCATGGAGGGCTCCACCCATGAAGGGTCCACGAAGAAGCAACCTTGTCTATCCCACCATGGTCGTCGCCCACGAAGGACTTGCCTCACTCGGGTAGATCTTCACGAAGTAGGCGATCTCCTTGCCCTTACAAACTCCTTGGTTTAACTCCACAATCTTGTCGGAGGCTCCCAAGTGACACCTAGCCAATCTAGGAGACACCACTCTCCAAGAAGTAACAAATGGTGTGTTGATGATGAACTCCTTGCTCTTGTGCTTCAAATGATAGTCTCCCCAACACTCAACTCTCTCTCACAGAATTTGGATTTGGTGGAAAGAAGATTTGAGTGGAAAGCAACTTGGGGAAGGCTAGAGATCAAGATTCCTATGGTAGGAATGGAATATCTTGGTCTCAACAGATGAGTAGGTGGTTCTCTCTCGGAAAATGTATGTTGGAAGTGTTGGCATGTTTTGATGGCTCTCTCCACGAATGAAGAGTGGGTGGAGGGGTATATGTAGGCTCCACACAAAATCTAACCATTACACACAACTTCCCAATCTCGGTGGGACCGAATTGTGAAACTCGGTCGGACCGATTTAGCAAATAATGTGACCGTTAGGATTTTCGGTGAGACCGACATGCAACTCGGTAGGACCGATATGGTTAGGGTTAGGGCATAACGTACTCTCAGTAAGACCGATTACACAAACTCAGTGGGACCGATTTTGGTGATCAGCTAACCAGAGAGTTGGTCAGGCAAACTCGGTGGGACCGATTCGCTCATCTCGGTTGGACCAAAACGTTACAAAAGGGAAACAGAGAGTTTGCATTGCAATCTCGGTGGGACCGATCGCTTATCTCGGTTGGACCGAAACGTTACGAAGGGAAACAGAGAGATTACAATCCCATATCTGTGAGACAGAGATCCCCACCGGTGAGACTGATTTGCCTAGGGTTTGTGGCAGTGGCTATGACATCTGAACTTGGTGGCGCCGGATAGAAAGAATCGGTGGGGCCGAGTTGGACTTTTGGTTTCGGTCATATGTGGATATGAGAAAGTAGTTGAGGGCTTTGGAGCATATCACTAAGCATTTTGAGCAAGCAAGCAATTAAGCAACACCTCATCCCCTCTTGATAGTATTGGCTTTTCCTGTAGACTCAATGTGATCTTGGATCACTAAAATAGAAAATGTAGAGTCTTGTGCTTTGAGCTTTAGCCAATCCTTTTGTCCTTAACATTTTGAGGGATCCACTTTTCTCATACATGCCATGCCAATCATTGAGCTTTCCTGAAATATTTATTTTGAAGTAGCATGAGCTCAATGAGCTATATGTTGTTAGGAATTACCAAAACCACCCATGGATAGTTGCACTTTCAATCTCCCCCTTTTTGGTAATTGATGACAACATATAGATCAAAGCTTCGACAAATGATAATAAGATTTAAAGACATTGTCGCTTTGAGAAGTATGTGAAAAGCAAGAGCTCCCCCAAAATTTGTGCATTATTTAAAATTTGCTTTGGACTACAAATGCACAATGAGTTAGGATCATGGGTTACTCTTCCATGTCACATACATCTTGGTGGAGCGCTCAAAATGATAAAAATTAAACACATGCACTCATCACCAAGCAAAGTGAATGATCATATGAGGATATAAAAGATAATATCATCCAACAAGCATTAATGTAGCATAGCATATGATCAAACACATGATCATCCAAGTATCTCACAAAAGTATAATGTATCAAGCAAACACACAAATAACAAAGTTCAACCACCAAAAATACAAGAGAGATCAAAAGCAACACTCTCTCTCAAAGCCTATGATCTATACATTTTTCTCCCCCTTTGGCAACAAGTTACCAAAAAGTTCATAAAAATGCATATTGCTAAATGACTCTCAGGCTTGGTCTTCATGTGATGGTGTAGATATGGATCCAAGGATGAAGGCCTCTATTGATGTAGCTGGAGCTGGTGGAGTGGGTGTTGGAGTTGGAGGCCCTAAAGCTATAGTTGGTGCAGATGATGTAGCTCTGGTGTCTAGAACAGGCACTGCAACAAATCTCTGTCCTCTGGGCACTCTAGCAAAAGCATCAGTGGTAGACTTGCCCTTCTTCTCCTCCACATCCGCCTGAAGTTGCTCAACTGCAGTTTGGATCTCAGTCACTTTGACATCAAGAGCATAAAACTTCTGCTCTATGATTCTCTCGAAGCTCTCCTGGTTCTTAGTTAGGGTGGCCAAGCCCTTCTCAATCCTCAAGGTGGAGGCAATCAATTAGCCAAGCTGATCTTGCTTGCTCTTCAGGAAAATCTTAGATGCCTCTTCAGCAGTTTGCATCTTTGCAGCCTTCTTAGCCCTTGCCTTCTCCTTCTTCTCTTGTGCTTGCATAGATGATGGTTCATTTTCATCCATCACAATGGTGTTGTCCTCGAAAGCAGGGTAGATGGGCAGGTGCTCCTTGTCCAAAAGATATGTGGCAGTGCCCATCTTGGAGTTTATAAGCTCCTAAATGTGTGGGGCATACCCACAACTCCTCTTCTGATCAACAGCAGTCCTTTTGATTGTTTCCACAATCGGGCTCATGACTTTGAATTTCTGTGGCACATCAAATATATGCAACAAGTTGATTGCATGGCCTCTGATCATCTTGTGATCACCTGACTTGGGCAGCAAAGTGTGCCTTAAGATCCTATTGATAGTAGGCAATCCTAACAACAGGTAATGTACAGATCCAAACTTGTGTGTCTCTAGTGCAGCATCTGGGATCTCTCTGTAGATGTGAGCCATAGAGTTGTGGTCTTTCTTCTTCTTGGGATAGACATCCAAGTCATCCTCATTCTCTTTTGGAGCACTTATCAATTCAGACCATTCTTCAACTGTTGATTGGTACCTAGTACCCTCAGACATCCAGACTATCTTCCCATCTGGGTAGAAATGAGCTATGGAGTAAAACTGCATGATGAGCTCATCATTCCACTTGGTGAGCTTCTGGCCAACAAAGTCATCTACTCCACAAGACTTGAAACTGTCATAAACTCGTGGATAGTGCTCTTCATTTTTCTTGATGTAATCCCAGTCAACCCATCTCATGTCACATACTATGGGCTTCTTGTCAAGCAACACTGTCTCATAGAAATCTTGGTGTTCCTTAGTGTGGAACCTGTAGTCCACTACAGTTCTTCTTCTGACAGCATAGGGGTCAGTCTATCTCCACTGTCTCAGACCTGCATCCTTCCTGAGCTTCATATCCTTTGCAAATGGATGAGCATCATTATGATCAGGGATCTTGGGCTTCAACTTTCTCAAGATAAGTGAATCTTCATCTTCTTCATCAGCAGCTTCAGGCACTGGGGCCTTGTTCTTCCGTTCAGCTGGAATACTCCTGGTGTTCCTGTTTGGTGCAGACTTGGGCTTTGGAGCAGCAGCCTTGGGAGTATCTTTGGGCTCAGATGGAGCAGCCCTTGATCTTATAGCATGTCCCATCAGCTTCTGAGCTTTAGGTGTTGGTGCAGCAACCTCTTCTTCTTGTTCAGAGTCTCTCCACATAGAGGGATTGCCAAGTACTTTGGCAGTAGTAGTTTTGACTCTCTTCTTCTTCTTATCTTGGCCAACAGTTTCACCATCAGACTCAATGGTGAACTGCATGCAGTGGCAACCTTCCTAGGTTTGGAAGTGGGAATTCTCCTCGCAGGTGCCTTCTTTTGCATTCCTGGCTTGGTGGATGCAGTTGTGCCATATTCCTTCTTCAGCACCTTCTTCTTGGAGGTGGCCTCATCCTCAACAGCCACATAGTCCTCATCTTCAGAATCTGAGGTTTTCTTCTTCCTTGCCCTGGTGGTTACCTTGGGCAAATTGTTGGGTGTGCTCCTGCTACCCTCATCATAACTACTAGAGGGACTAGTGCCCTCACTCATATGAACTTGCTCCTCAGACTTGTTCTGACTGTCACTCTGATCTGACATGATGCAAACTCTGACAGCAGACCCTGTGAATAGATGTAGATGAGGTAGAGTAGATGAGCATCACCAAGCACAGAGGTTTTTGCAAAAAATTGAGTCAAAAACTTAGTTTTAGTTTTCCAAAGAAAGCATTTCGGAGCTACCGATTTGTAAACTCGGTGATACTGAAGCAGCTTTTGGAACCTAAACTAGTGAACTCGGTTAGACTGAGTCACAGTTCGGTGGCACCAAGACTGCTAGGGTTTCACAAAGAATCAAACTCGGTCACACCGATTTGCAATTCTCGGTCAAACCGAGAATCACATGTGCAACGGCCTGAGCCAAATCGGTGAGGCCGATTCCTACAACTCGGTCGGTCCGAGATGAGTTCGGCGGAAACCTAACCCTAAATTTTCAATCCAAAACTAATCTACGAAGTGATTTTGTTGGATAGAGTGATTTCAAATGTGGCAAGAATCATGGCAATGCAATGTGCTAGGAATCGGAGTAAGGAATAGCACAAAGTTCAAATACATACCCTAATGCAGCGATGGATTTGCTACGGTGACAACGGCGGAGCAGAATCCCATTGACGGCGGCGGAGACCAGCGACAGGAGGTCGCTGGCGACGAGGAGGACGATCCGGAGACCCGAAGAGGCAGAGCAGGCTGTGCGCGGGTGTCGGATTTCGGGTTTCGGCAGACCCTCGAGGTTCGAACTCTAGGGTGCGTGCGGAGATCACACCTCCTACCTACTCACGTCTCGTCGCGTCACGAGGATCTAAAACTACACGAAGAACAACACAAGGGACACGAGGTTGATACTAGTTTGGGCCACCATTTTGGTGTAATACAGTACTCTAGTTTGTGGAGTGGTGGATTGCCTCTGGGGCTGATGATGAACAATACAAGGGAAGAACTGCCTCGCGAGGGGAGGTGTTCTTGTGTTGGTGGTTCTGGCTAAGGTTTGATTGGTCGACCTTCCGATGCCTCTATACTATGGTGGCTAGTCCTATTTATAGAGCGAGGCCCTGGTCCTCTTCCCAAATATTGAGCGGGAAGGGCGCTGAAGGGGAACATCTAGTACACTTATCCTCGCTAAAGTCGGTCCTCGCCTGCCAAAGACTCTGACGATGACGCCGGCTTGGGCTCCACGATGACCTCCATCCTGTTGTTCTGCTGGTCTTGGTCTTGTTGCACCAAAATGGTTGCCTTTGCTTGATACTCTCGCTTGCGCTTGCCCCCTTCGCACCAAAGAGGAAACAAGGACTTTGCGCAGGCCGGCGCCCGCCAGGCGCCCGCCTGGCTTCAGTCGTCATAGCTTGCGTCATGGGCACCTCGTGAGGTACCCTGCCTTGATCTCTCCGTCTCC
Source organism: Triticum aestivum (assembly GCF_018294505.1). Lineage (NCBI taxonomy): Eukaryota > Viridiplantae > Streptophyta > Magnoliopsida > Poales > Poaceae > Triticum > Triticum aestivum. The sequence continues at coordinate 634,825,081 of NC_057801.1, forward strand.
TCGCGAGCCAGCCTGACGAGGCTGTCCCTGAGGAAGTTTCCTGTCGTCCGCCCCGTGAGGCTTGGCCCCTCGCGCGGGTCTTGAGCTTGCGTCGATGAAGATGGGTCGTGCTGGGCTAATCCTTGAGCCACGCCGCAGGCCATAGGCATGCATGTCTGGGTACCCCCGTTGCCAGAACGACGACAGCAGCCCCCGGGCCCAAGTGCGCCCGGACATGGCTTCGTAGAGAAGCGAAGGGGCAAGAGAGAAGCACCACGAGCCCCAACAGCCTGCGGCCTTGGGTGCCGCGTGGTGGTTGATTGGACGTGGGCGTCCTTGTTTCCCCATGCTTTCTTATTTTGCGCCCAGCTAGGCGGACCCGCGGTTGCACACAGTCATCCTTCTTCTCGCCGCTCGCGCGTCTCCTTCTCTTCCTCCCCTTGAGCTCCAACCTCCGCCTCCAATCCAATCTCAAACCTCCCCCTTCCTAGCGCCATGGCGCCAACGAATAAGGGGAAAGGGAAGAAGCCTATGCCCTTGCCCCGCTCGCCGCCGTCGGCAGCTCCTGCTGTCGATCAATCGATCATACTCAACTTGGAAGCCTTGGACAAGGTTAGATCCCCCCTCACCACCATCGTCAACGATTGTGGGAGGACGACAATCTGGCCCACGTCCCACTTGTCCATTGATAGAATAGTCACCGAGGTCCGGTACTTCGCCAATGCCCTTTGGGCGGGACTACTTCCCCCCTTTTCCGATTTCTTCAATGCCGTACTTTCCCATTACCAGATCCACATGATGCATTTGGGTCCCGAATCCATTGCTCTCCTTGCCGTTTTCGCTTTTGTTTGCGAGGCGATGGTGGGCATTCCTCCTTTAGTTGCCTTGCTGCGCCATTTCTTCTCTCTGCGCCTCAGTGATCCCACCCAATGCTCGGGGTGTGTGAGCTTCCTCGCCGCACCGGAAGCGGCAGCTTCGGGGATTGATTTCAGCCTTCCTCTGCCTGCGACTGGGTTCCGATAGCGGTGCCTGTACGTGGAAGACGGAGTGCCCAGCCCCCTGCTCTTGGAGCCAACCTTGCCCGTTGTCCCCAACTCGGGATGGGGCCATGAGGCACTCACGAGCCCCGAGCTCGCCTTCGTCTGGTGTCGCTTCGGGAACCTGAGGGCGCTCGGTGTGACAGCTCCCAAGGTGGTGAAGGAGTTCCTCCAGAGGCGCATTGCCCCTCTCCAGCGTCATTCCCGCCGGATGTGGACCTTCGGTGGGTGTGAAGACCGCATGAGGCTCCAGAAGGAAGATCTGGCACCTGAAGTGCTGAGGAAGGTTCTCATGATTCTGAATGGGGACCGTTCCCCTGGCAGCCTTCGGCAAGGGGGTGCCTTGGTGTACCTTTGCTCAGGCAGGGCTGATTTTGTGAAGCAGATGCCCAGCTTTGATGAATGGGGGCTGCGCCCAGCAGGACTCATGGGCCCTCGTGAGAACCCAGTTGTTGTGGTTGCCCTCCCGGTTTCCCGTAGCAGTCCTTCCTCGAGTTTTGGAGCAGGGAGGCAAGGGCCACCGGGGGCGGAGGGGGCTGCCGTCGGGATAATGATGCCGCGTGGGACTCCTGAGGTGGCAACTTCTGAGGCCTGCCATACGGCGGCTGAAGGCATTGAACCACGGCCCGCGGCTTCCGTGGCAGAGGCTCCCGAGGCCCCGGCCACCCCCCACGGGGCGGCACCTGGCGGCGTGCACCAGGGCAATGCCCCCGACGCCGGTCACCTTGGCGCTTCTTCCTCGCCGCAGATTGACCCTTGTGACGAGCTCCTAGGCTGCTTCTGTGTGGATTTCGAGGCTCTCCGAAAGTGAAAGGAGGCCTTGGGTGGTGATGATTACCCATGCCGCCTACTGAAATGCGGGAAGTACTTCACCATTGATGAGTAATTCTTCTCCTTTCTTAGTCCCTTACTTTTCCGTTGCTTTAGCTAACCAGTGCCCTGCAGGGTCCTTCCCGCTGAGTTCATGGAGACGGATGAGGAGCCATCCCCCCGGGCCTCGCCCTCTCCACCAACCCCAAGCGTCCCGAGCTCGAGTGATGCCCTTGTTGTGAAGCCGATTGGAGAGGTGAGCCGTCCTGCGGAGCATCCTGATTCTGTGCACCTCGCGACCCTCCTTCGTGAGCTCTCCCGGGGCGCTGCTAGCCTGCCCCGGGCTCCTCCTTTGGTCGTGGACGGCGACTGGCTGAGATCGGTCTTGCATTCTTCTTTGGAGGACGAACCGGTTCTGTGCCAAGCTTCCGGCGGGGTGCGCCCGGCCATCACGAGGGCGCCAGCCCCCAGCCCCCTGCCCAGAGGGGGCGGGCCTGTTCGTGGCTCTCCGTGCACACCAGGGGCGGAGGACGATGCGGAAGACGTGCTCGAGCGTGCTCGGGAGCGCCACGCCCTTAGCCAAGGATTTCTACAGAGGGCGGCTGACGCAGTGAGCCAGCTCAGTGTAGAGCTCGCCGGCAAGGACGCGCGCCTTAAGGCCGAGGGTCTGTGCCTAGCTGAGGAGAGGCGCAAGCTGAAGGTGGCCGTTGCCCTTGCGCGCCACCAGCGTGACCTTGACAACACGAAGGCCGAGGCGTCGCTGGCGGCTTCTCGGGAGGCCTGCTCCTAGGTTGTCTAGGAGGCCCAGGAGGCTGACCAACGGCGCAAGGCTGCAGAGGAGCGGGCGTGGAAGCTCCAGGCCTGGAGTAGCTCCCTGGAGCAGCAGGTGGAGCTGCGTGAGGCGGCCCTTGCGTCCATGAAGGGGGCTTCGGTTGACCAGGCGGAGCTCCAGAGACGTGAGGAGGCGCTGACGCTGGAGGCCGCCGAGCGCGCCCTTGAGCTCGAGCGGTTGGAGATGAGGGAGCACCTGGTAGCGCAGGCAGAGGACGATGTCGCTGCGCGGGAAGCCCGGGCCCAAGAAGAGGTTGACCGTCGGGTGGCGGAGGCTCGCTCAAACCTTGAGCGCGAGTACGGGGAAAGGCTGGAGCTGATCAGGGTCGAAGCAGAGGGTAGGACCGCCGCCCTTAAGGCCAAGCTGGATGAAGTGACGCGGCGTGCGGACGCTTCTGGGGCTGCCCTTGGCGCAGCGCAGGTGGAGCTGGCTTCCTCCCGCGCCGAGGTGCTCCTTCTTTGTCAGAGGGTTGACGAGGCTGAGGCCGTCACGCGGCGGAACGAGAACGAGAAACGCCAGCGGCGGACCTTGGAGCACATGCATGGCCCTATGCTCCGCACGCTCCGGGAAAGATCTAACACTGCCTTGAGCAACATCTGCGAGGCAGCCGTTGGGGTGCCTCATGAGGTTAACTATGTTGGTAACCTTCAGTTCTTCACTGATGTGGTGACGCAGCTAGAGACTCGGTCGGGCAGAGCCGACAGGTTGGTGGAGGAGAGGAGCCGTGCCCTTCTTGGACGTGCTTTTTCTCGCGTCTTTAGTCATCTTCAGGACAGGGACCCCCACTTTAACTTCGATGCCGCCATTGCACCAGTGCCCCTGGCCATCCGGGGCGTCCTGGCGTGTTGGGTGGAAGACAACGTGGACGCCCTCGTTAGGGCCTTCACCGCCGATGACAACGGCATGGTCGTGGTTGCTGATGAGGGCGGCGTGGTGAATGGCCCGAGTGCTGACAACGGTGACGTAGAGGGCGATGGTGAGGCCAGCGACGCCAGTGGCGACTCTGGAAGTGCCCCTGAGGATGCATTGGGGGATTTATCCGATTGACCATGCATTATTCCTGTTTTTTACCCTGCGCGAAGAGAGTTCGGGCTTGGCCCTGAAGGTTGTAAGAGCATTTTGGGAGGGGAGCCCCTCGTGTAAAAACTTGCAGTTAGCATATTTGTAGACATGATGTCGCATGCATGCCTACACCAAGCGGTTAGTCTCGTGATGAGTCAATTGTCTTGTTTACCTTCGAGCCGCGTGGGTCTTGAACGAGTCTGCGGGGGGACGCAGTGTCCCGAGTGCCTCCTGAATGAACCCATTAAACCTGTAGTGAGAACCTCCTGAGAGGGCGCGGTGACCGCAGTCCGAGCTGCGCGCATCCTGGGCCTGGCCCGACTCGTGAGGGGCTCACGAGGGGAGGCAACTGAAACTGGTGGGACACAAAGCGGTGGCCAGAACACGAGAGATTGCTCGAACGAGACTAAACACTCCTTCCCCGGACACACGCAAGTCTTAAGCTCAAATCCAACTTAAATTCAAACAAGGGAAAATCGACAACCAAGGGAAAGGCAAAAAAGCAGAAAGGCAGCGTCCGGCACCTAGTCTAGTCTTTGATGTCTTCTCACCAGCGCGGAGCTAAGTGCTGCTACTGGGCATGGGCTGGAGCCCTCGAGGCCCGAGGGCGGCTCTCCGGAGACTCCAGGGCGTGTACAGCCCCACTCATTATTATGTGAGAGTGTCACGGGGTGGCGAGCTTCATAGGCACTGGGCCTTCTTCACAGGTACCGGCCTTGCTTCATACCGCCAGACGAGGGCCCTGCCTTGCGCCACACTCTATTGCCATCAACGACGGCCAGAGACCGAGGACGCCGCCAATGGGATAGAGCGGTCGCCAACGGTTCCCCCGACGACCATGGGTAGGCCCTGAGGCACCTCCCCGGCAGAGGGCCTACCTCCTAGGGACGCCTTGCTCCGAGCGCCGCGGGGGCGAGGCCGGATCTCGGCCCCTTTCCTGCAGCCCCCGGTGCCCTCCTCCTGAGGGGTAGGAAACTGTCGGATTGGGGCAGCTATCCGCCGCGACGACCTGTACCTCCTGTGATCCATGGTTAGCGTATGCCTGCTCCTGAGGAATTAACGGTACCCGATAGTCGCTGCCTCCAGCGCGGTCGACAAGGCTCTCCCGGGGCTCCTGAAAGAGCTCAGCTTCTGGTGCCTCTTCCCCCCAGCCTGGGCCGATGAACGAGCCATGGTCTTCCTCCTACGCATGCCCTTGATCTACCATGTGGGGCACATACGCTTCCGGGGCCGCCGCCCCGAATGCCTCGCTGTAGTGCCCCGTGTGCCACGCAGTCCTGCTTGAGGTGTCCAGCTGGGGGTGGTAGCGCGGCGGCCCACTGGGACCATGGGCTGTAGTGAATCCCCCTTCGCTGGTCGGAGGCGGAGGCCGCACTGTTGGTAGCCCGGCGCTGATGGACAGGTTGGCGTTTGGGTGGCCTTGGAATCCGCTCGGAGCTGTGCGGGCGCGTGCGGGGCCTCTATGCGGTCCGCCTTGGACCTGAGGCGGCGGCTGGGTGCAGAAGGGGTGAGCCCCCGAGGCGGCGGAGCTCAGGAGCTCTGCCACCCACTCAAGTAGCACGTCGTGGCCGCCCTCCAGCAGCCTGCATTGCAGTAGCTCTCGGGCCGCCGTGAGTGTGGCCCTTGAGTTCGCCTGCTCCCTCGGGTGTACAGCTCCGTGGCCGCGGCGTGGCTTGAGGCCCTCACTGCCGACCGCACCTGCCGCAGCGTGAGAGCTGGTGCCGCCTGACCGCGTCGCCCGCGGCCCGCAGCGCCCTGCAGACCGCGGGCTGCCTGGGGCACGGGGTTGAGGTCGCCTTGGGCAAGTGACTCTACGCGGGCGGTCTAGGCCGCCCAGGGATCGGTATTTCCCGTTGGGTCGCTGGACATCATGGTGATGATGCTACGTTACGCGAGGCGGTGGGGGAAGGATTCCGGCGCACCCCTACCTGGCGCGCCAAATGTCATATTTCGGGTTCCGGTAGACCCCTGATGTTCGAACTCTGGGTGCGCGCGGAGATCACACCTCCTACCTACTCACGTCTCGTCGCCTCGCAAGGATCTAAAACTACACGAAGAACAACACAAGGGACACAAGGCTTATACTAGTTCGGGCCACCATTATGGTGTAATACCCTACTCTAGTTTGTGGTGTGGTGGATTGCCTCTGGGGTTAATGATGAACAATACAAAGGAAGAACTGCTTCGCGAGGGGAGGTGTTCTTGTGTTGGTGGTTCTGGCTAAGGTTCGATTGGTCAACCTTCCGATGCCTCTATACTATGGTGGCTAGTCCTATTTATAGAGCAAGGCCCTGGTCCTCTTCCCAAATATTGAGCGGGAAGGGCGCGAACAATTGGCCATTTTGAAGGGGAACATCTAGTACACTTATCCTGGCTAAAGTCGGCCCTCGCCTGCCAAAGACTCTGATGGTGACGCCGGCTTGGGCTCCACGATGACCTCCATCCTGCCGTTCTGCTGGTCTTGGTCTTGTTGCACCGAAATGGTTGCCTTTGCTTGATAGTCTCGCCTGTGCTTGCCCCCTTTGCACCAAAGAGGAAACAAGGACTCTGCGCAGGCTGGCGCCCGCCTGGCTTCGGTTGTCATGGCTTGCGTCATGGGCACCTCGTGAGGTACCCTGCCTTGATCTCTCTGCCTCCTCGCGAGCCATCCTGACGAGGTTGTGCCTGAGGAAGTTTCCTGTCGTGTGCCCCGCGAGGCTTGTCCCCTCGCGAGGGTCTTGAGCTTGGCGTCGATGAATATGGGCTGTGCTGGGCCACTCCCTGAGGCACGCCACAGGCCGCAGGTAGGCAAGTCTGGGTACCCCCATTCCCAGAACACCGACAGCGGGAGAAGGGTTTCTTAAAAGTTTCCAAAATTTGGCCCGGGGGTATATATAGCCTGACCCTGTCGGTGTGACCGAGTGGAACAACTCGGTGGCACCGAGATGCATAACTGCAAGCAGTTACTGCAACCTGGTGTGATCAAAAAGTTCAAATCGGTTGCCCCGATATTGAAAACCTAGATCAACTTAATGATCTCGGTATGACCAAAATGGTTGAATCGGTCAGACCAAAACACACAAAGAAGTTTTGGAAGTTTAAGTCTATGACTAATCGGGGACTCTGAGTGCTCCTCACACAGAGTGGTTCGAATCTGACTTGATCAAACTTTGTGATATAGCATGAATAGAGTTTGAGACAAGAAAAGCATAGATAGCTAGAGAAGGTTCTTAGGCATTCTTGTCCATCCACTTCGCAAAAAAAGAAACCAATCAATCAAAACTACAAGTGGATGTCCTCGAATGAGTAAATTATGCAACCATCATGCTCACACAATAAAATGGCAAATGAAATATGTGGGAAGGAATGCACAACCACTTCTAGCATCTATCAAGCAATTGGCGATGACTAGATCATCTATATATGAGTATATTGACTTAGGAGTCAAATGATAACATTTGATCATAGGTCATACTCATCGTTTATGCACAAGTGGGGTTACCAATTTTACATAAAGCATTGTTGTGTTCACACCATTAGAGTTGCTTTGGCTCAATTCTTTGAGTAAAGCTCCCCCTAGATGTGAGATCCCCCCTAAGAGGGATGAACTAACCTTGGGTTTTGTCGATGATGACTTCATGTAGGTGTTGAAGATGTGGATGCTCAATGTTGATGTAGATCAATTGGAGCAATCCTTTGGAGTGAGTTGCACTTTCAATACCTACACGGGTTAGTCCCATAAGGAACAAACAAGGATATCCATAGACACAGAGTGATGCATATACACAAGATGATGTATATGAAAGCATTAGGTTACCTTGTCCCTTGTCTTACCAACAAGAGGGTTTGTGACTCCTTGAACTAGTGAAAGATGTGGAAGTTGATTGCACTTGTCCTTGACAAAATGATAAGAGTGAAATATGTTGGCAGAGTCACCCTCAAGAACCCTCTAGTTCTTCTTCTTCGGGATCCACATCATCTTGATGGGAATCCTTGGAGTTGTAGTTGTACTCAATGAAGTAGAACTTGATGTAGTCTTGGGAACCCACTTGACCAAGGCCTTAGGAGCTTCTTCAAATGCATCAATCTCCTCTTGAAGCTTATCGTTGCCTTTTTGCTTGTGGTCTTGTGGTGGAAGATCATCTTGAGCTTGTCTCCCTTTGAAAGAAGTAGGATCATACTTCTCTTGTTGAGGAACAAACTTCATCTTGGGGTATTGATCTTCTTCCCACTCTACTCCATTGGCATTGAACTTTCATTCAAAACCAACACCTTGGTTCTTCCGTGTGCCTTCCTTGCTTGCGTACAATTTCCTCGAATTGCTTAGTCCCGGCAAGGCTCTTGTAAACACCTTTCTCTATAATTCCCTTCAATAAGCTATTTTCTTGCTTAAGTGTAACTTGGCTAAGAGTATCATTAGTGGAATCAAGAGAACTACTAGAAGCAACAACATTGGATTTAGCACGATTATTGTTACTACTAGAGGAAGAATCTTTCTTGTTCTTGTTACTAGACTTGACTTGAGGCATGTAAGTAGATAAGAGTAAACGCTTGGCAATGTAAGAAGAACTTTTCTTGCGAAGATCATCATTGATTGCTTTTAAAAACTCATGTTCTTGCTCAAGGTTGAGCTTTCCAAAGCGTAACTTCTCATGAGTCCTTAAAAGTTCTCGATGGTCTCCTAAGATAGTTTCATGAGCTAACTTAAGAGTGTTTAGTTCTTTAGTTAGGAGCTCAATCTTCTCCTTATCATTGTAATTCGTTTTGTCTTGATTAGCATGATTAATTGACGTTTCATCATAGTATTCATCACTAGAGTTGTCAACAAGTAAATCATCATCACCTAATAAGTCATCTTCATCACTATTGAAATCATCATACTCGGGGTGTGATACCTTTGGGCCTTTAGCCATGAAGCATCTTCCAAGTCTTTCATTTGCTGAATCAAATATGTCGTAGGAGTTGGTTGACACAAGTGCTAGACCGGCACCACCTTCATCTTGAGTATATTCGGAGTCGGAGTGATAGCTTCTCTCGGAGTGATTGTCGGAGTCGGAGCCGGATACCCATTCACCAACATGAGCTTGATGTCTTCATTTTGCGTAGCTCCTTGATGACTTGTCCTTCCTTTCCAAATCCTTGCTTCTCTGGGATGTTCTTCGTTCATACCGATCATCTCTACTCCTTCTTTCTCTTGATGGTGATTCTTCTCTTCTACTTCTTTTTTTTGGAGAATCTTCTCTTCTTTTGTAGGGTGTCGTACACTCATTGTAATAGTGTCCTGGTCTTCCACAATTGTAGCAATTACGCTCACGAATAGAAGATCTTTTGTCATTGTAGGACCTTGACTTGGAACTTCTTTCCTTGCTTCTACTCTTGTAGAACTTGTTGAACTTCCTCACCATTAGGCTCAATTCTTCATTGAAGGTTTTTTTTCTCACTTGATGATGTGGGAGCTTCACATGAGGCTTTGTAAGCACCACCTGACTTGTTGTGGAGCTCCTGCTTATCTTTGAGTGACATCTCATGAGCAACAATTCTTCCAATGACTTCCGTTGGCTTGAGATCTTTGCAATTGGGCATCATTTGGATCAATGTGCACATGGTATCATATTTTCCGTCCAAAGCTCTTAGGATATTCTTGATAATGAATTTGTTGGTCATCTCTTCACTTCCTAAGCCGGCAATCTCATTTGTGATAAGTGCAAGCCTAGAGTTCATTTCAGCAACACCTTCACCATCCTTCATTTTGAACTTGTGAAGCTGACTCTGAAGCACATCCAACTTGGATTCATTGACGGAGTCTGTACCTTTGGGCATATCAATCAAAGTATCCCAAATTTCCTTTGCATTGTCAAGACGGCTGATTTTGTTGAATTCTTCGAGGCACAATCCATTGAACAGGATATCACAAGCTTGAGCGTTGTATTGTAGCATCTTCAACTCTTCCGCGGTAGCTTCATGGTTTGGTTCTCTCCCATCAAAGAATTCACCTTGCAAGCCAATACACACAATAGCCCAAACGGCGGGGTTATGTCCAAGAATATGCATATTCATTTTATGCTTCCAACTAGAAAAATTAGTACCATCAACGTAAGGACCTCTACGGTGGTAATTTCCCTCGCTAGACGCCATACTCTCCTAGGTTGTGAAACCAAGGCTATGACTACCAAAAGCTATGGAAATCAAAGCAAATGGAGACCAAAGCTCTGATACCACTTGTAGGATCGAAAGTATGTCTAGAGGGGGGGTGATTAGACTACTTGACCAAATAAAAATCAAGCCTTTTCCCAATTTTAGTTCTTGGCAGATTTTAGCAACTTAGCACAATTCAAGCAATCTTAACACAATTCAAGCAAGCATGCAAAGAGTATATGAGTAGCGGAAAGTAAAGCATGCAACTTGCAAGAATGTAAAGGGAAGGGTTTGGAGAGTGCAAACACAATAGGAGACACAAATGTTTTTGTCGTGGTTCCGATAGGTGGTGCTATCGTACATCCACGTTGATGGAGACTTCAACCCACGAAGGGTAACGGCTACGCGAGTCCATGGAGGGCTCCACCCACGAAAGGTCCACGAAGAAGCAACCTTGTCTATCCCACCATGGCCGTCGCCCTCGAAGGACTTGCCTCACTAGGGTAGATCTTCATGAAGTAGGCGATCTCCTTGCCCTTACAAACTCCTTGGTTCAACTCCACAATCTTGTCGGAGGCTCCCAGTGACACCTAGCCAATCTAGGAGACACCACTCTCCATGAAGTAACAAATGGTGTGTTGGTGATGAACTTCTTGCTCTTGAGCTTCAAATGATAGTCTCCCCAACACTCAACTCTCTCTCACAGGATTTGGATTTGGTGGAAAGAAGATTTGAGTGGAAAGCAACTTGGGGAAGGCTAGAGATCAAGATTCATATGGCAGGAATGGAATATCTTGGTCTCAACACATGAGTAGGTGGTTCTCTCTCTGAAAATGTATGTTGGAAGTGTAGGCATGTTCTGATGGCTCTCTCCACGAATGAAGAGTGGGTGCAGGGGTATATATAGCCTCCACACAAAATCTAATTGTTACACACAACTTGCCAATCGCGATGGGACTGAATTGTGAAACTTCGTCGGACCGATTTAGCAAATAATGTGACCGTTAGGATTTTCAGTGGGACCGACATGCAACTCGGTAAGACCGATATGGTTAGGGTTAGGGCATAATGTAATCTTGGTAAGACTGATTACACAAACTCGATGGGACCGATTTTGGTGATCAGCTAACCAGAGAGTTGGTCAGGCAAACTCGGTGGGACCGATTCGCTCATCTCGGTTGGACCGAAACGTTACGAAAGGGAAACAGATAGTTTGCATTGCAATCTCGGTGGGACCGATCGCTCATCTTGGTTGGACCAAAACGTTACGAAGGGAAACAGAGAGATTACAATCCCATCTCGGTGAGACCGAGATCCCTATCGATGAGACCGATTTGCCTAGGGTTTGTGGCAGTGGCTATGACATCTGAACTCGGTGGCGCCGGATAGAAAGAATCGGTGGGGCCGAGTTGGACTTTTGGTTTTCTCATATGTGGATATGAGAATGTAGTTGAGGGCTTTGGAGCATATCACTAAGCATTTGGGGCAAGCAAGCCATTAAGCAAGACCTCATCCCCTCTTGATAGTATTGGCTTTTCCTATAGACTCAATGTGATCTTGTATCACTAAAATAGAAAATGTAGAGTCTTGTGCTTTGAGCTTGAGACAATCCTTTTGTCCTTAGCATTTTGAGGGATCCACTTTTCTCATCCATGCCATGCCAATCATTGAGCTTTCCTGAAATATTTATCTTCAAGTAGCATTAGCTGAATGAGCTATATGTTGTTAGGAATTACCAAAACCACCCAGGGATGGTTGCACTTTCAGATAGCCCATGATACTAGCTACGATTTCATCTTCAAGCTAATTTCCCTCGAGTATCTTGGACTCCTTAAGCTCAAAGGCATGCTTCTCGAGGTTCTCGGCATCAGTGTCGCTCTCCACCTTCAGTTGGTCATATTGTTATGGCGGCTGAGGTTGCCTAGGACGAGGGTGGCTGCTTCTCGAGATTCTTGGCATGCATCTTGTTCCTTCCAGAGAAGGGCGGCCATCTTTTACACTTCCTCCTTGGAGCATTGCGCTTCCTCTAGAGCAGCTTCGGCTTGCTGCTGAGAAGCTTGGAGCTGCGCCTTTGTGTCGACCAGGCGCGTCCCGGCGCTGCAAAATGACATAAAAAACAAGTTAGTGATAGTTGGAATATCTCACACAGGAGGACAAGTTGGCTGAGCTGCCATGCCTGGGGCGATGCCGATGTTTCAATCAAGGCGCTGCATCTTGAGATTGAACTGACCCAACTAGTCCTTTACCTTCACTAGGTTTGTAGTGAGGAACTGGATCTCCTAAGCAGCTTTCTGCGCATGACAAAATATACAAGGATCAATAATAAGCTACCGGCATGATTCGATCCAGCGGTCACCACCTTGCGAGGACCTCACTCTCAATGTCTATTCTGTTCACATTTTAAAAATCTAAAGTGTTGTACGGAGCCCGAGGTTAGAATGACGAGCTCAGGATCCAATAATGAATGAGCTTGTTACTACTGGAGTAATTCATGTTGTCTCTTCACTTCCCTTTCCAAGCTAGTTTTCATGATTTATAATCTACACAAGTTTATTGTTCCCTTCTACTTCTGCAACCACCAATCAACAATATTTGCAAGTCACTCTACTACAGAATGGGTTAGTAGTAGGGCGCAAAATGCCTACCAGTGGCGGGATTTGCAGTAGAGGGCATCCACCACTGACCCGCTGCCACTACTAATAGGTAAGCACTGTCGGGTAAGGTGCCCTCCACTGCTAATGTTTGTACCAATGCTGAGTAGTTGTACACGCCCTCCACTTGTAGTGGTTAGCAGGACAAAAGAAAAAAAATGTTGTTATGGCAGTGTTTTTTGTGATGTTGCAACTATTTTCAGTTACATAGCTCTTTCAATACATATACAAATTGATGTCAACATTGCTACCTCTTGAGCAAGCCTTGGTTTCCCCTTGAAGAGGAAAGGGTGATGCAGCAAAGTAGCGTATGTATTTCCCACAGTTTTTGAGACCCATGGTATCAATCCAGTAGGAGGTTACACGCAAGTCGCCTTGTACCTACATAAACAAATAAGAACCTTGCAACCAACGTGATAAAGGGGTTGTCAATCCCTTCATGGCCACTTGGAAAAGTGAGATCTGATAGAGATAATAAGATAAATATTTTTGGTATTTTTGTTGCATAGATTGAAAAGTAAAGATTGCAAAATAGTAAACGAGATGCAATGTAAATAAAAGAGATATAATATGATGGTGTCGGCGTTCTGGGAACGGGGGTCCACAGACTTGCCTGCCTGCGGCCTGCAACGTGGCTCAAGTGGTGGCCCAGTATGGCCCATCTTCATCAACTCAAGCTCAAGACCCTCGCGAGGGGCCAAGCCTCGCGGGGCGGACGACACAAGGCTTCCTCAGGCACGGCCTCACCAGGCCGACTCGCGAGGAGGCGGAGAGATCAAGGAAAGGGTACCTCGTGAGGTGCTCATGATGCAAGCCATGACGATCAAGACCAGGCGGGCGCCAGGTGGGCGCCGGCCTGCGTAGTGTCCTTGTTTCCTCTTTGGTGCAAAGGGGGCAAGCGCAGGCATGGAGTACCGAGGCATCAAGCAAAGGTTAACATTTTAGTGCAATGAGACCAAGACCAGTAGAGCGGCAGGGCGGAGGTCACCGTGGAGCCCAAGACGGCGTCATCGCAAGTGCCTTTCGCAGCCGAAGACCAACTTTAGTCAGGATAACTTGTACTAGATGTTCCCCTTCAAACTGGCTGTTGTTGGCGCCCTTCCCGCTCAATATTTGGGAAGAGGATCAGGGCTTCTATATATAGAGTTAGCCACCACAGTAGAGGGCATCAAATTCTCATCAGATCCAGAGGCGATGGAACTCACCCAAGTAGTTCACTGCACCAACCCAAGAACACCTCTCGTGAGGCTGTTCTTCCTTTGTACTATTCATCATCAGCCCCTGAGGCAATCCACCACACCACACACTGGAGTAGGCTATTACACCACAACGGTGGCTCGAACCAGTATAAACCTTGTGTCCCTTGTGTTGTTCATCGCGTAGCTTAGATTCTCAGTGAGGCGTTGTGACGTGGATCGGTAGGGAGAAGATCTTCGCGCGCACCCCAGAGTTCGAACCTTAAGGGTTATGCCAGAACCCGATATCCGACATTTGGCGCGCCAGGTAGGGGTGCACCAAAGCTCTCTCTTCCGTCGACCCGCTTTTCATCAACACCGCGCTTTGCCCTCATGGCAGACAACGCGCCGGCCACTCCGTCTGCCGACGCTGACACTGGGGCTAGGGGGCTCCGATCCTTGGCCCCCGCCTTGCGACGGGTGCGGTGGCCGAACAAGTTCAAGCCAGATATGCCGCCACGCTACGACGGCGCGACGGATCCGCTAGCTTTCCTGGTAGCGTATGAGGAGGCAGTTCTTAAGGCCAGGGGCTGATACGTCTCCGTCGTATCTATAATTTTTGATTGTTCCATGCCAATATTCTTCAACTTTCATATACTTTTGGCAACTTTTTATACTATTTTTGGGACTAACATATTGATCCAGTGCCCAGTGCCAGTTCCTGTCTGTTGCATGTTTTTTGTTTCGCAGAAACCCAATATCAAACGTAGTCCAAACGGGATAAAAACGGACGCAGAATTATTTTGGAATATTTGTGATTTTTAGGAGGAAGAATCAACGTGAAACGGTGTCCGGGGTGGCCACGAGACAGGGGGTGCGCCCTCCCCCCTGGGCGCGGCCTGGGCTCTCGTGGGCCACCTGTAAGGCGGTTGGTGCTCTTCTTGTGGCGCAAGAAAGCTAGTTTTATGAGAAATATCTGGGCGAAAGATTCACCCCAATCGGAGTTACGGATCTCCGGATATAAAGGAAACGGTGAAGGGGTACAATCAGGGAAGGCAGAAACAGAGAGATAGATCCAATCTCGGAGGGGCTCTCACCCCTCCCAAGCCATGGGAGCCAAGGACCAGAGGGGAAACCCTTCTCCCATCTAGGGAGGAGGTCAAGGAAGAAGAAGAAGAAGGGGGGCCCTCTCTCCCTTGCCTCCAGCGGCGCCGGAACGCTGCCGGGGGCCATGATCATCACCGCGATCTTCGCCAACACCGTCGTCATCTTCACCAACATCTCCATCACCTTCCCCCTTCTATATCCAGTGGCCCACTCTCCCACAACCCTTTGTACCCTCTACTTGAACATGGTGCTTTATGCTTCATATTATTATCCAATGATGTGTTGCCATCCTATGATGTCTGAGTAGATTTTCATTGTCCTATTGGTGGTTGATGAATTGCTATGATTGATTTAATTTTCTTGTGGTTATGTTGCTGTCCTATTGTGCCCTCCGTGTCGCGCAAGCGTGAGGGATTCCCTCTGTAGGGTGTTGCAATACGTTCATGATTCGCTTATAGTGGGTTGCGTGAGTGACTGAAACACAAACCCGAGTAAGGGGATTGTTGCGTATGGAATAAAAGGGGACTTGATGCTTTAATGCTATGGTTGGGTTTTACCTTAATGAATCTTTAGTAGTTGCGGATGCTTGCTAGAGTTCCAATCATAAGTGCATATGATCCAAGTAGAGAAAGTATGTTAGCTTATGCCTCTCCCACACAAAACTTGCTATCGGTCTAGTAAAGTAGTCAATTGCTTGGGGACAATTTCACAACTCCTACCACCACTTTTCCACACTCGCTATATTTACTTTCTTGCATCTTTATTTAAACAGCCCCTAGCTTTTATTTACATGCTCTTTATTATCTTGCAAACCTATCAAACAACACCTACAAAGTACTTCTAGTTTCATACTTGTTCTAGGTAAAGCAAACACTAACCGTGCGTAGGGTCATATCAGTGTCCGATAGGACTTGAGAGAGTATTTGTTCTACCTTTAGCTCCTCGTTTGGTTCGACACTCTTACTTATCGAAAGAGGATACAACTATCCCGTATACTTGCGGGTTATCAAGACCTTTTTCTGGCGCCGTTGCCGGGGAGTCATAGCGTGGGGTGATATTATCGTGTGTGCTTGTTTGCTTTATCACTAAGTAATTTTTATTTGCTGTTCTTAGTTGTTTTCTATCTTTAGTTATGGCTAGGAAACGCAAAATACCAAAAAAATAGTTGTACCTACTGCTCCAATGGTTGAAGAACCACTCAAAATCTATCACACTACTGAAGCTTTTTACTTGGATCATCTTCGATCCCTTTGTGCTCGTGCTGAAACCCCAACTAGGTTAGTTGAGGGCAAATCTTTAGATGAGCATGCTTGTTATGTGCGACACCGTATATCCAAAAAAGGGAAACTATTATGGGATCAAATTCAACGTTTGCAATGCTATGCTTGGAATTTATGTGAAATATATGATGTTACTTGTTGTTTATGAAAACCTTAAGAAACACCTTCCCTACCAATGTGAGTTTATTGATAATGGAATCGTATGTTCGTATGCTAAGGGTGTTTAGAATTACTATGATGTTCAACAAATTGAAGAATTTGTTGCTTTTAAGGGTGCTTTCGAAATTGCTTCTTTGATTGAAAAGTATGATGCTACTCTTTACAAATCTGAAAGTTTGCCATACTTGAATATTGTTATGATAATTATGCTTCTAATGCCTATGTTAAACCATATATTGAGAAATTATCCGCTGTCCAAGAAGAGACTAATATTTTACAGGAAGCTATGGAAGAAGAAATTGATGAAACTGTGAGCTCATTGGATGAAAAAGATGATGAGGAGAGCGAAGAACAAAAGGAGGAAGAGCGGATTAGCTAGCCGTGCCCACCTTCTAATGAGAGTAACTCTTCAACTCATACATTGTTTAATTCCCCTTCGTGCTTACCGAAGGATGATTGCTATGATGATTGCTATGATCCCTTGAATTTGTTGGAAATATCCCTTTTTGATGATGCTTGCTATGCTTGTGGCCAAGATGCCAATATGAATTATGCTTATGGAGATGAACTTGCTATAGTTCCTTATGTTAAACATGAAATTTTTACTATTGCACCCACGCATGATAGTCCTATTATCTTTTTGAATTCTCCCTACTACACTTTATCAGAGAAGTTTGTGCTTATTAAGGATTATATTGATGGGTTGCCTTTTACCATTGAACATGATGATTATGATAGATATAATATGCATTTGCTTGCTGCTCCTACTTGCAATTATTATGAGAGGGGAACTTTGTCTCCACCTCTCTATGTTTCCCATACTATGAAATTGCAAGAAACTGCTTATACTATGCGTTGGCCTTTACTATGTGTGCATGGATTGTTCTCTTATGACATGCCGATGCATAGGAATAGAGTTAGACTTTGTTGTTGCTTGATATATGTTACTTTGTGCTCACTACTAAATTACAAATCATTGTTAATTAAAATTGGCTTTGATATACCTTGGGATCCGGGTGGATCCATTACTTGAGCACTAAATGCCTAGCTTAATGGATTTAAAGAAAGCGCTACCAGGGAGACAACCCGGAAGTTGTGGAGAGTCATTTATTTCTGTTGAGTGCTTTCATGTAGTTTAAAAACAAAAACAAAATAAATAGGGGAACCTAAAAACTTTTCAAAAAGGAAAGTGAAAGTGAGAAAGACAAGCATTGTTGAAGTGGGAGCTAGCCTTGAACTTTATTCATGCTCACGGAAACTTTATGAATCTTAATTACAGAAATTTTTCATAAAAAATAAGTATCCCCTTGTATAATTCCATTGTATTATAAAAATAATGTGCCAAGGTTTGCCTTTAGGATGTTTACAATGCTTGTTGGTTTGTACGGTGCAGGACAGAAACTTTGGTTGTAGTGCACGATTTTACATTTTTAACTAGAATGTCAAACGGTTCTGATTCCTCCTGAATTGTCTTGCGGTACAACTTGTTTATTTTTCCTAATTTTGGTAGAATTTTTGGGGTACCATAAGTATGGTGAATGTTCAGATTGCTACAGACTGTTCTGTTTTTGACAGATTCTGTTTTTGATGCATAGTTTGCTTGTTTTGATGAATCTATCAATTTATACTAGTGGATTAAGCCATGGAAAAGCTATATTACAGTAGAAACAATGCAAAAACAAAATATGAATCGGTTTGCTACAGTACTTAGAGTGGTGATTTTCTTTATTATACTAACGGATCTTACCGAGTTTTCTGTTGAAGTTTTGTGTGGATGAAGTGTCTAAACGAGGAGGTCTCGATATGAGGAAAAGGAAGAGAGGCAAGAGCTCAAGCTTGGGGATGCCCGAGGCACCCCATGTAAATATTCAAGGAGACTCAAGCGTATAAGCTTGGGGATGCCCCGGAAGGCATCCCCTCTTTCTTCAACAAGTATCGATATGTTTTCATATTCGTTTTGTTTATGCATTATTTGCAAGTCTTGGAGCGTCTTTTGTATTTAGTTTTCATTTTTCTTTTATGCACCATGCTGGTATGAGATAGTCCTTGGTTGATTTATAGAATGCTCATGGCACTTCACTTAAATCTTTCGAGTATGGCTTTATAGAATGCTTAATGTGCTTCACTTATATCATTTGAAGTTGGATTGCCTGTTTCTCTTCATATAGACAACCGCCATTTGTAGAGTGCTCTTTTGCTTCACTTATATTTGTTAGATCATGGGCATATCTTTTGTATAAAGAATTAAACTCTCTTGCTTCACTTATATCTATTTAGAGAGATGACAGGAATTGGTCATTCACATGGTTAGTCATAAAATCCTACATAAGCTTGTAGATCGCTGAATATGATATGTTTGATTCCTTGCAATAGTTTTGCGATATAAAGGTGGTGATATTAGAGTTGTGCTAGTTGAGTAATTGTGAAATTTATAAATACTTGTGTTGAGGTTTGCAAGTCCCGTAGCATGCACGTATGGTGAACCGTTATGTAACGAAGTTGGAGCATGGGGTGCTGTTTGATTGCTTTCCTTATGAGTGGCAGTCGGGGACGAGCGATGGTCTTTTCCTACCAATCTATCCCTCTTGGGGCATGCGTAGTAGAACTTTTCTTCGAGGGCTAAGTAGATTTTTGCAATAAGTACATGAGTTCTTTATGACTAATGTGAGTCCATGGACATACGCACACTCATCCTTCCACTTAGCTAGCCTCTATTTTACCGTGCAATTTTTGCCGGTAGCATAAACCCATTATTTACCCTCCTCAAAACAGCCACCATACCTACCTATATGGCATTTCCATAGCCATTCCGAGATATATTGCCATGCAACTTTCCACCGTTCCGTTTATTATGACACATTTCATCATTGTCATATTGCTCTTTGCATGATCATGTAGTTGACATCGTATTTGTGGCAAGGCCACCTTCATAATTTTCATACATGTCACTCTTGATTCATTGCATATCCCGGTACACTGCTGGAGGCATTCATATAGAGTCATATTTTGTTCTAGCTTTGAGTTGTAATATTGAGTTGTAAGTAAATAAAAGTGTGATGATCATCATCATTATGAAGGTGGAAGAGCGGATTAGCCGGGATATGCAAAAGTAAAGAAAAGGAGGAAGAGCGGATTAGCTACCCGTGCCCACCTTCTAATGAGAGTAACTCTTCAACTCATACATTGTTTAATTCCCCTTCGTGCTTACCGAAGGATGATTGCTATGATAATTGCTATGATCCCTTGAATTTGTTGGAAATATCCCTTTTTGATGAGGCTTGCTATGCTTGTGGCCAAGATGCCAATATGAATTATGCTTATGGAGATGAACTTGCTATAGTTCCTTATGTTAAACATGAAATTGTTACTATTGCACCCACGCATGATAGTCCTATTATCTTTTTGAATTCTCCCTACTACACTTTATCAGAGAAGTTTGTGCTTATTAAGGATTATATTGATGGGTTGCCTTTTACCATTGAACATGATGATTTTGATAGATATAATATGCATTTTCTTGCTGCTCCTACTTGCAATTATTGTGAGAGGGGAACTTTGTCTCCACCTCTCTATGTTTCCCATACTATGAAATTGCAAGAAACTGCTTATACTATGCGTTGGCCTTTACTATGTGTGCATGAATTGTTCTCTTATGACATGCCGATGCATAGGAAGAGAGTTAGACTTTGTTGTTGCTTGACATATGTTACTTTGTGCTCACTACTAAATTACAAATCATTGTTAATTAAAATTGGCTTTGATATACCTTGGGATCCGGGTGGATCCATTACTTGAGCACTAAATGCCTAACTTAATGGCTTTAAAGAAAGCGCTACCAGGGAGACAACCCGGAAGTTGTAGAGAGTCATTTATTTCTGTTGATTGCTTTCATATAGTTTAAAAACAAAAACAAAATAAAGAGGGGAACCTAAAAACTTTTCAAAAAGGAAAGTGAAAGTGAGAAAGACAAGCATTGTTGAAGTGGGAGCTAGCCTTGAACTTTATTCATGCTCACGAAAACTTTGTGAATCTTAATTACAGAAATTTTTCATCAAAAATAAGTATCCCCTTGTATAATTCCATTGTATTATAAAAATAATGTGCCAAGGTTTGCCTTTAGGATGTTTACAATGCTTGTTGGTTTGTACGGTGCAGGACAGAAACTTTGGTTGTAGTGCAGGATTTTACATTTTTAACTGGAACATCAAACGGTTATGATTCCTCTTGAACTGTCTTGCGGTACCACTTGTTTATTTTTCCTAATTTTGGTAGAATTTGTGGGGTACCATAAGTATGGTGAATGTTCAGATTGCTATAGACTGTTCTGTTTTTGACAGATTCTGTTTTTGATGCATAGTTTGCTTGTTTTGATGAATCTATCAATTTATACTAGTGGATTAAGCCATGGAAAAGCTATATTACAGTAGACACAATGCAAAAACAAAATATGAATCGGTTTTCTACAGTACTTAGAGTGGTGATTTTCTTTATTATACTAACGGATCTTACCGAGTTTTCTGTTGAAGTTTTGTGTGGATGAAGTGTCTAAACGAGGAGGTCTCGATATGAGGAAAAGGAAGAGAGGCAAGAGCTCAAGCTTGGGGATGCCCGAGGCACCCCATGTAAATATTCAAGGAGACTCAAGCGTATAAGCTTGGGGATGCCCCGGAAGGCATCCCCTCTTTCTTCAACAAGTATCGGTATGTTTTCGTATTCGTTTTGTTTATGCATTATGTGCAAGTCTTGGAGCGTCTTTTGCATTTAGTTTTCATTTTCTTTTATGCACCATGCTGGTATGAGATAGTCCTTGGTTGATTTATAGAATGCTCATTGCACTTCACTTAACTCTTTTGAGTATGGCTTTATAGAATGCTTAATGTGCTTCACTTATATCATTTGAAGTTGGATTGCCTGTTTCTCTTCATATAGACAACCACCATTTGTAGAATGCTCTTTTGCTTCACTTATATTTGTTAGAGCATGGGCATATCTTTTGTATAAAGAATTAAACTCTCTTGATTCACTTATATCTATTTAGAGAGATGACAGGAATTGGTCATTCACATGGTTAGTCATAAAATCCTACATAAGCTTGTAGATCGCTGAATATGATATGTTTGATTCCTTGCAATAGTTTTGCGATATAAAGGTGGTGATATTAGAGTCGTGCTAGTTGAGTAATTGTGAAATTGATAAATACTTGTGTTGAGGTTTGCAAGTCCCGTAGCATGCACGTATGGTGAACCGTTATGTAACGAAGTTGGAGCATGGGGTGCTCTTTCATTGCTTTCCTTATGAGTGGCAGTCGGGGACGAGCGATGGTCTTTTCCTACCAATCTATCCCTCTTGGGGCATGCGTAGTAGTACTTTGCTTCGAGGGCTAAGTAGATTTTTGCAATAAGTACATGAGTTCTTTATGACTAATGTGAGTCCGTGGACATACGCACACTCATCCTTCCACTTAGCTAGCCTCTATTTTACCGTGCAATTTTCGCCGGTAGCATAAACTCATTATTTACCCTCCTCAAAATAGCCACCATACCTACCTATATGGCATTTCCATAGCCATTCCGAGATATATTGCCATGCAACTTTCCACCGTTCCGTTTATTATGACACGTTTCATCATTGTCATATTGCTCTTTGCATGATCATGTAGTTGACATCGTATTTGTGGCAAGGCCACCTTCATAATTTTCATACATGTCACTCTTGATTCATTGCATATCCCGGTACACCGCTGGAGGCATTCATATAGAGTCATATTTTGTTCTAGCTTTGAGTTGTAATATTGAGTTGTAAGTAAATAAAAGTGTGATGATCATCATTATTAGAGCATTGCCCCAGTGAGGAAAGGATGAAGGAGACTATGATTTCCCCAGAAGTCGGGATGAGACTCCGGACTTTATGAAAAATAAAAGAGGCCAAAGAAGACCAAATAAAAAAAGATGCCAAAGAATCCCACCAAAAAAGAAAAAGAAAAAAGAAAAAAGAAAGAAGAAAATAAAGAAAATAAAAAAATGAGAGAAAAAGAGAGAAGGGGCAATGTTACTATACTTTTACCACGCTTGTGCTTCAGAGTAGCACCATCTTCTTCATAGAGAGAGCCTCCTATGCTTTACTTTCATATACTAGTGGGAATTTTCATTATAGAACTTGGCTTGTATATTCCGATGATGGGCTTCCTCAAACGCCCGAGGTCTTCATGTGCAAGCAAGTTGGATGCACACCCACTTAGTTTCCAGTTTGAGCTTTCATACACTTATAGCTCTAGTGCATCTGTTGCATGGCAATCCCTACTCACTCACATTAATGTCTCCCTCTTTTTGTTCTCACAATCGCCACCATATACCACCATAATGCTATGTCCATGGCTTGCGCTCATGTATTGCATAAGAGTTGAAAAAGCTGAAGCGTGTTAAAAAGTACGAACCAATTGCTCGGCTCGTCATCGGGGTTGTGCATGATGGGAGTATTTTGTTTCACGAAGATGGAGCATAGCCAGACTATATGATTTTGTAGGGATGAGCTTTCTTTGGCTATGTTATTTCGATAAGACATAATTGCTTGGTTGGTATGCTTGAAGTATTATTGTTTTTATATCAAATGATAGACTATTGCTTTGAATCACTCGTGTCTTAATATTCATGCCATGATTAGACATATGATCAAGATTATGCTAGGTAGCATTCCACATCAAAAATTATCTTTTTTATCATTTAGCTACTCGAGGACGAGCAGGAATTAAGCTTGGGGATGCTGATACGTCTCTGTCGTATCTATAATTTTTTATTATTCCATGCCAATATTCTTCATCTTTCATATACTTTTGGCAACTTTTTATACTATTTTTGGGACTAACATATTGATCTAGTGCCCAGTGCCAGTTCCCGTCTGTTGCATGTTTTTTGTTTCGCAGAAACTCAATATCAAACGGAGTCCAAACGGGATAAAAATGCACGGAGAATTATTTTGGAATATTTGTGATTTTTGGGAGGAAGAATCAACGCGAAACGGTGTCCGGGGTGGCCACGAGATAGGGGGCGCGCCCTCCCCCCCGAGCCCTCGTGGGCCACCCGTAAGGCGGTTGATGCTCTTCTTTTGTCGCAGGAAAGGTAATTTTATGAGAAATATCTGGGCGAAAGATTCACCCCAATCGGAGTTACGGATCTCCAGATATAAGGAAACAGTGAAGGGGTAGAATCAGGGAATGCAGAAACAGAGAGATAGATCCAATCTCAGAGGGGCTCTCTCCCCTCCCAAGCCATGGGAGCCAAGGACCAGAGAGGAAACCCTTTTCCCATCTAGGGAGGAGGTCAAGGAAGAAGAAGAAGAAGAAGGGGGGCCCTCTCCCCCTTGCGTCCGGCGGCGCCGGAACGCTGCCGGGGGCCATCATCATCACGGCGATCTTCGCCAACACCGCCGTCATCTTCACCAACATCTCCATCACCTTCCCCCTTCTATATCCAGCGGTCCACTCTCCCGCAACCCTCTATACCCTCTACTTGAACATGGTGCTTTATGCTTCATATTATTATCCAATGATGTGTTGCCATCCTATGATGTCTGAGTAGATTTTCGTTGTCCTATTGGTGGTTGATGAATTGCTATGATTGATTTAATGTGCTTGTGGTTATGTTGCTATCCTATTGTGCCCTCCGTGTCGCGCAAGCGTGAGGGATTCCCTCTGTAGGGTGTTGCAATACGTTCATGATTCGCTTATAGTGGGTTGCGTGATTTACTGAAACTCAAACCCGAGTAAGGGGATTGTTGTGTATGGGATAAAAGGGGACTTGATGCTGTAATGCTATGGTTGGGGTTTACCTTAATGAATCTTTAGTAGTTGCGGATGCTTGCTAGAGTTCCAATCATAAGAGAATATGATCCAAGTAGATAAAGTATGTTAGCTTATGCCTCTCCCACACAAAACTTGCGATCGGTCTAGTCAGGTAGTCAATTTCTTAGGGACAATTTCACAACTCCTACCACCACTTTTCCACACTCGCTATATTTACTTTCTTGCATCTTTATTTAAACAGCCCCTAGCTTTTATTTACATGCTCTTTATTATCTTGCAAACCTATCCAACAACACCTACAAAGTACTTCTAGTTTCATACTTGTTCTAGGTAAAGCAAACACTAAGCGTGCGTAGAGTCGTATCAGTGGCTGATAGGACTTGAGAGAGTATTTGTTCTACCTTTAGCTCCTCGTTGGGTTCGACACTCTTACTTATTGAAAGAGGCTACAACTATCACGTATACTTGCGGGTTATCAGGGGCGACGACAGGGTCATTGCTAATTGGCTTCCCATGGCCCTCACTGGTGTTCCGCGCATGTGGCTGCTCCTCCTGCCAATGGCTTCGGTGGCTTCCTGGGAGGAGCTGCGCGGTCTCTTCCTTGCCCATTATGCTGCACCGGCGCCCCCGTTCATCGCAGCTATCCTGGGCGGCTCGCAAGAGCCACCCTTGAGCCATCACGTCAAGCCGTTCACCCGCCAGATAGGTGCCGCCCTCACGCGCTGCGAAGCCCCTCCGGGTTGGGTGGCACCCAGGGGACGACCTGACCTTCATCTTGGACGATTACCCCGCCAGCACCGCCTGCTCGGGTGCGCTCCCGATGCTGTGCACTCCCTCCATCTGCCAGGTGGCCATCACAAGGAGCCTCATCAACGGCGGTGCTGGCCTCAACGTGCTCTTGGTGGAGGCCTTCAGCCTCCTCCACGTGCCCCTGGAGCGACTCCGACCCAGCAAGTCCTTCTCAGGCGTCGTAGGCAGTTCCACCGGCTCCCTCGGGCAGATCTATCGGATTTCGGGTTCCGGCAGACCCTTTAGGTTCGAACACTGGGGTGCGCGCGGAGATCACACCTCGTACCTACTCACGTCTCGTCGCCTCGCAAAGGATCTAAACTACACGAAGAACAACACAAGGGACACGAGGTTTATACTAGTTTGGGCCACCATTGTGGTGTAATACCCTACTCTAGTTTGTGGTGTGGTGGATTGCCTGAGGGGTTGATGATGAACAACACAAAGGAAGAACTTCCTTGTGAGGGGAGGAGTTCTTGTGGAGGTGATGCCTCTTGGGAAGGATTGAATCCGGATCAGATCCCCCCTATGCTATGGTGGCTAGTCCTATTTATAGAGTGAGGCCCTGGTCCTCTTCCCAAATATTGAGCGGGAAGGGCGCCAACAATTGGCCATTTTGAAGGGGAACATCTAGTACACTTATCCTAACTAAAATTGGTCCTCGCCTGCCAAAGACAATCACTACGACGCCGGCTTGGGCTCCACGATGACCTCCATCCAGCCGTTCTGCTGGTCTTGTTCTTGTTGCACCGAAATGGTTGCCTTTGCTTGCTACCCTTGCCTGCGCTTGCCCCCTTTGCACCAAAGAGGAAACAAGGAATCTGCGCAGGCCGGCGCCCGCCTGGCTTCGGTCGTCATGGCTTGCGTCACGGGCACCTCGTGAGGTACCCCGCCTTGATCTCTCTGCCTCCTCGCGAGCCAGCCTGACGAGGGTGTGCCTGAGGAAGCTTCCTGTCGTCCGCCCCGCGAGGCTTGGTCCCTCGTGAGGGTCTTGAGCTTGTGTAGACGAAGATGGGCCGTACTGGGCCACTCCTTGAGCCACGCCGCAGGTCGCAGGCAGGCAAGTCTGGGTACCCCCGTTCCCATAACGCCGACAGTAGCCCCTGGGCCCAAGGCGCGCCCGGACTTAGCTTAGCAGAGAAGCGAAGGGGCAAGTGCGAAGCGCCGCGGGCCACAACAGCCTGCGGCCTTGGGCGCCGCATGGCGGTTGATTGGACGTGGGCGTCCCTGTTTCCCCATGCCCCTTATTTTGCGCCCGGCTAGGCGGACCCATGGTTGCACACAGTCATCCCTCTTTTCACCGTTCGCGCGTCTCCTGCTCTTCCTCCCCTTGAGATCCAACCTCTGCTTCCAATCCAATCTCAAACTCTCCCCCTTACCATCGCCATGGTGCCAGCAAAGAAGGGGAAGGGGAAGAAGCCCGTGTTTTCGCCCCGTTTGTTGCCGCCGGCGGCTCATGCCGTTGATCAGTCGATCATACTCAATCTAGAAGCCCTGGACAAAGTCAGCTCTGCCCTTGCCACCATCTTCAACGAGTGCGGGAGGACGAAGGTCTGGCCCGCATCTCACTTCTCCATTGACAGAGTAGTCACCGAGGTCCGATTCTTCGCCGATGCCCTGTGGGCGGGACTGGTTCCCCCCTTTTCCGATGTCTTCAATGATGTACTTTCCCATTACCAGATCCACATGATGCATTTGGGTCCCGAATCTATTGCTCTCCTTGCCGTTTTCGCTTTTGTTTGCGAGGCGATGGTGGGCATCCCTCCTTCAGTTGCCTTACTACGCCATTTCTTCTCTTTGTGCCTCAGCGACCCCACTCAATGCTCGGGGTGTGTGAGCTTCCTCGCCGCACCAGAAGCAGCTGCCTCGGGAATTGATTTCAGCCTTCCTCTGCCTGCGGCTGGGTTCTGAGAGCGGTGGCTGTACGTGGATGTCGGAGTGCCCAGCCCCCTGCTCTCGAAGCCAACCTTGCCCGCTGTCCCCAACTCGGGCTGGGGCCATGAGATGCTCACAAGCCCCCGGCTCGCCTTCGTCTGGTGTCGCTTCAGGAACTTGAGGGCGCTCGGTGTGATGGCTCCCAAGGTGGTGAAGGAGTTCCTCTAGAGCCGCATTGCCCCTCTCCAGCGTCATTCCCGTCGGATGTGGGCCTTTGAGGGGCGTGAAGACCGCATGAGGCTCCAGAAGGAAGATCTGGCGCCTGAAGTGCTGAGGAAGGTTCTCATGATTCTGACCGGGGATCCTTCCCCTGGCAGCCTTCGGCAAGGGGGTGCCCTGCTGTACCTTTGCTCAGGCAGGGCTGATTTTGTGAAGCAGATGCCCAGCTTCGATGAATGGGGGCTGCGCCCAGTAGGCCTCATGGGACTTCGTGAGAACCCAGTTGTGGTGGTTGCCCTCCCGGTTGCCCGCGGCGGTCCTTCCTCGAGTGGTGGAGCCGGGAGGCGAGGGCCGCCGGGGGCTGAGGGGGCTGCCGTCGAGATAATGACGCTGCGCGGAACTCCTGAGGTGGCAGCTCCTATAGCCTGCCCTACGCCAGCCGCATGCGTCGAGCTGCAGCTTGCGGCTTCCGTGGCAGAGGCTCCCGAGGCCCCGGCCGCCCTCCACGAGGCAGCGCCTGGCGGTGTGCTCCAGGGCAAAGCCTCCAACGCCGGTCACCTTGACGCTTCTTCCTCGCCGCAGACTGACCCTTGCACCAAGCTCCTAGGCCGCTTCCGCGTGGACTACGTGGCTCTCCAAAAGAGAAAGGAGGCCTTGGGTGGTGATGATTACCCCTGCCGCCTATTGAAGCGCAGGAAGTACTTCGCCATTGATGAGTAAGCCTTCTCCTTTCTTAGTCCCTTACTTTCCCGTTGCTTCAGCTGACCATTGCCCTGGAGGGTCCTTCCTGCCGAGTTCATGGAGACGGCTGAGGAGCCATCCCCCCGGGCTTTGCCCTCTCCACCGACTCCAAGCGTCCCGAGCTTGAGTACCGCCCTTGCCGTGAGGCCAGTCGGAGAGGTGAGCCGTCCAGCGGAGCACTCTGATTCTGCACGCCTCGCGCCTCTTCTTCGCGAGCTCTCTTGGGGCACAACCAGCCTGCCCCGAGCTCCTCCTTTGGTCGTGGACGGCGACTGGCTGAGGTTGGTCTTGTATTCTTCCTTGGGGGACGAACCAACTCTCGGCCAAGCTTCTGGTGGGGCGTGAACAGCCTTTGCGAGGGTGCCAGCCCCCAGCCCCCTGCTTAGAGGGGGCATGCCGGTCCGCGGCCCTCCGCATGCGCTAGGGGCAGAGGATGACGCGGAAGACGTGCTCGGGAGCACCGCGCCCTTTGCCAAGAGTTTCTCAAGAGGGCGGCTGATGCAGTGAGCCAGCTCGGTGCAGAGCTCGCTGGTGAGGACGCGCGCCTTGAGGCCGAGGGCCTGCGCCTTGCTGAGGAGAGGCACAAGCTGAAGGTAGTCGTTGCACTCACGCGTCATCAGCGTGATCTTGACAATGCGAAGGCCGAAGCATCGCAGGCGGCTTCGTGGGAGGCCTGCTCCCAAGCCGTCGAGGAGGCCCGGGAGGCAGACCGGCGGTGCAAGGCTGCAAAGGAGCGCGCATGGGAGCTCCAGGCCTGGAGCAACTCCCTGGAGAAGCAAGTGGATCTGCGTCAGGCGGCCCTCATGTCACTGAAGGGGGCTTCTATTGACCAGGCGGAGCTCCAGAGACATGAGGAGGCGCTGGCGCTGGAGGCCCCTGAGCACACCCTTGACCTCGAGCGGTTGGAGACGAGAGAGCGCCTAGTGGCACAGGCGGAGGATGATATCGCCACGCGGGAAGCCTGAGCCCAAGAAGAGGTTGACCATCGGGTGGCGGAGGCTCGCTCAAACCTTGAGCGCGAGTACGGGGAAAGGCTGGAGCTGATCAGGGTCGAAGCAGAGGGCAGGACTGCCGCCCTTAAGGCCAAGCTGGATGAAGTGGCGCGGCATGCGGACGCTTCCGGGGCCGCCCTTGGTGTAGCGCAGGTGGAGCTGGCTTCCTCCCACGCCGAGGTGCTCCTTCTTCATCAGTGGCTTCATGAGGCTGAGGCCGTCGCGCGGCAGAACAAGGACGAGATGCGTCAACGGCAGACCTTAAAGCACATGCATGGCCCTATGCTCCGCGCACTCCGGGAAAGAGCTAACGCGGCCTTGGGCAACATCTGCGAGGCGGCCGTTGAGGAGCCCCATGTGGTTAACTATGCCGGTAACCTTCGGTTCTTCACTAATGTAGTGACACAACTGGAGACTCGGTCGGGCAGGGCCGACAAGTTGGTGCAGGAGAGGAGTCGTGCCCTACTTGGACGTGCTTTTTCTCGCGTCTTCAGTCATCTTCAGAACATGGACCCCCACTTTGACTTCAACGCTGCCATCGCACCGGTACCCGTGGCCATCCGGGGCGACCTGGCGCATTGGGTGGAAGACAACGAGGTCGCCCTTGTTAGGGCCATCACGGCCGATGACGATGGCGTGGTCGTGGCTGCCGATGAGGGTGGCGTGGTGAATGGCCCAGATGCTGATGATGGCGACGTAGAGGGCGATGGAGAGGCCAGCAACGCCAGTGATGACTCCGGAGGTGCCCCTGAGGATGCATTGGGGGATTTATCTGATTGATCACACGTTATTCCTGCTTTTTACCCTGCGCAGAGAGAGTTCGGGCTTGGCCCTAAAGGTTGTAAGAGCATTTTGGGAGAGGGAGCCCTCGTCTAAAAACTTGCAGTTAGCGTATTTGTAGACATGATGTTGCCTACATGCCTACGCTGAGGGATTGGTCTCGTGATGAGTCAGTTGACTTGTTTACCTTTGAACCGCGTGGGCCCTGAGCGAGCCTGTGGGGGGCCGCAGTGTCCCGAGTGCCTCCTGAATGAACCCACCGAACCTGTAATGAGAACCTCCTGAGAGGGTGCGGCGATAGCGGTACGGGCTGCATGCATGCTTGGCCTGGCCCGACTCGCGAGGGGCTCACGAGGGGAGCCGGCTGAAGCTGGATGGACACAAAGCGGTAGCCAGAACACGAGAGATTGCTCGAACGAGACTAAACACCCCTTCCCCGAACACACGCAAGTCTCAAGATCAAATCCAACTTAAATTCGAACAGAGGAAATTCGACAACCAAGGGAAATGCAAAAAGCTGAGAGGTCGCGTCCGGGACCTAGTCTAGTCTTCGACGTCTTCTCACCAGCGCGGAGCTAAGTGCTGCCACTGGGCATGGGCGGGAGCCCCCGAGGCCCGAGGGCGGCTCTTCGGAGACTCCAGGGCGTGTACAGCCCCACTCGTTATTACGTGAGAGTGTCACGGGGCGGCGAGCATCACAGGCACTAGGCCTTCTTCACAGGTACCGGCCTTGCTTCATATCGCCAGACGAGGGCCCCGCCTTGCGCCACACTCTATTGCCATCGACGACGGCCGAAGACAGAGGACGCCACTGATGGGATAGAGCGGTCGCCAGCGGTTCCCCCAACGACCATGGGTCCTCTGCCGGGGGCAGGCTCTGAGGCACCTCCCGGGCAGAGGGCCTACCTCCTGAGGACGCCTTGCTCCGAGCACCGCGGGGGTGAGGCCGGATCTTGGCCCCTCTCCTGCAGCCCCCGGTGCCCTCCTCCTGAGGGGTAGGAAGCTGCTGGATTGGGGCAGCCATCTGCCGCGGCGACCTGTACCTCCTGTGACCCATGGTTAGTGTAAGCTTGCTCCTGAGGAATTAGCGGTACCCGATAGTCACTGCCTCCAGCGCAGTCGACGAGGCTCTCCTGGGGCTCCTGAAAGAGCTCAGCTTCTGGCGTCTCTTCCCCCCAGCCTGGGCCGAGGAACGAGCCATGGTCTTCTTCCAACGCGTGCCCTTGATCCACCATGTGGGGCACATACGCTTCTGGGGTGGTGACCCGAATGCCTCATTGTAGTGCCCCACGTGCCACGAAGTTCTGCTCGAGGTACCAACTTGGGGGTGGTAGCGTGGCGGCCCGCCGGGATCGTGGGCTGCTGTGAATTCCCCCTCGCTGGTTGGTGTCAGAGCCGGCACTGTTGGCAGCCCGGCGTTGATGGCCAAGTTGGCGTTGTGGAGGCCATGGAATCCGTTCGAAGATGTGCGGGTGCGTGTGGGGCCTCCAGGCGGTCCGCCCTGGACCTGAGGTGGCGGCTGTGCGCAGAAAGGGTGAGCCCCCGAGGCGGCGGAACCTAGGAGCTCTGCCACCCGCTCTAGTAGCACGTCGTGGCCGCCATCCAGCAGCCTGCATCGTAGTAGTTCTCGGGCCACCGTGAGCGCGACCCTTGAGTTCTCCTGCTCCCGCCGGGTGTACGGTTCTGTGGCTGCGGTGTGGCTTGAGGTCCTTGCTGCCGAACACACCTGCCGCGGTGTGAGAGCCGGCGATGCCTGGCCACGTCGCCCGCAGCCCGCAGCACCCTGCGGACCGCGGGCTGCCTGGGGCACAAGGTTGAGGTCGCCCTAGGTGAGCGGCTCGGTGCGGGCAGGCCAGGCCACCGAGGGATCGGGGTTGCCCGTTGGGTCGCCGGACATGATGACGATGATGTGACGGAACGCGAGGCAGCGGAAGAAAGATTCCGGCGCACCCCTACCTGGCGCGCCAAATGTCGGATTTCGGGTTCCGGCAGACCCTTTAGGTTCGAACTCTGGGTGCGCGCGGAGATCACACCTCCTACCTACTCGCGTTTCGTCGCCTCGGAAAGGATCTAAACTACATGAAGAACAACACAAGGGACATGAGGTTTATACTAGTTTGGGCCACCATTGTGGTGTAATACCCTACTCTAGTTTGTGGTGTGGTGGATTGCCTTAGGTGCTGATGATGAACAATACAAAGGAAGAACTACCTCGCGAGGGGAGGAGTTCTTGTGGAGGTGATGCCTCTTGGGAAGGATTGAATCCAGATCAGATCTCCCCCCTATGCTATGGTGGCTAGTCCTATTTATAGAGCGAGGCCCTGGTCCTCTTCCCAAATATTGAGCGGGAAGGGCGCCAACAATTGGCCATTTTAAAGGGGAACATCTAGTACACTTATCCTGACTAAAGTTGCTCCTCGCCTGCCAAAGAATCTAACGATGACGCCGGCTTGGGCTCCACGATGACCTCCATCTTGCTGTTCTGCTGGTCTTGGTCTTGTTGCACCAAAATGGTTGCCTTTGCTTGATACCCTTGCCTGCGCTTGCCCCGTTTGCACCAAAGAGGAAACAAGGACTCCACGCAGGCCGGTGCCCGCCTGGCTTCGGTCGTCATGGCTTGCGTCACGGGCACCTCGTGAGGTACCCCACCTTGATCTCTCCGCCTCCTCGCGAGCCAGCCTGACGAGGTTGTGCCTGAGGAAGCTTGCTGTCATCCGCCCTGTGAGGCTTGGCCCCTCGCGAGGGTCTTGAGCTTGTGTGTACGAAGATGGGCCGTATTGGGCCACTCCTTGAGACACGCCACAGGCCGCATACAGGCAAGTCTGGGTACCCCCGTTCCTAGAACGCCGACAAGATCTGCCTCCCGGTGACCTTTGGCACTCACGACAACTTCCGCACGGAGCTGGTCGACTTTGACATCGCCCCCATCGGCCTCCCGTAGAACGCCATCCTCGGCTACCCATCCTTGGCCCAGTTCATTGCAGCAACTCATCCAGCCTACAACCTCATGAAGATGCCTGGGAGCAGCGGCGTCCTCACCATAACTAGGGATACAAAGGATGCTCTGCAAGCACTCAAGCTCGCTTTCAAGGCGGCCGCAGTGGCGCAGCCCACCAGCACCGACACCCTCAAGGCCAAGGGGGCTGCGTCAACCAAGAAGAAGCAGTTGTTCACCCAAGACAAGGCGGAGACTAAGCAGGTACTAGTCGATGAGGATGGATCCTCCGGCGCCACCTTCACCATAGACGCCAACCTCGACCCCGAGCAAGAGGAGGCTCTAGTGAAATTCTTGCGCCCAAACAAGGAGGTGTTCACATGTGAACCCAAGCAGCTAGCAGGGGTCCCAAGGCAGGTGATCGAGCACCACCTGAACGTGTGCCCCAATGTGCGCCCCATGAAGCAGAAAGCAAGGCGGCAGTCCACTAAGAAGTAGGCCTTCATCATCCAAGAAACACGCAAGCTAGAAGCTGCGGGAGTCATTCGCTAGGTTAGCTATCCGAAATGCCTGGACAACCCTGTTGTTGTGCCCAAAAAGGGAGGAAAGGAGCGCATGTGCGTCGACTTCACCAAATTCAACAAGGCCTGCCCTCAAGATCCATTCCCGCTCCCCCGCATCGACCAAATCGTCGACTCCACTACTGAGTGCGACCTGTTGTGCTTCCTAGATGCCTTCTTGGGCTATCACCAGATCAAGATGGCGGTAGAAGATATGGAGAAAACGGCTTTCCTGACCCCGTATGGGGTGTACTGCTACAGCTGTATGTTGTTTGGATTGCGCAACGCAGGCGAAACCTTTTAGCGGCTGATGCATATCCCCTTGGGCCGGCAGCTTGGGAGAAATGCCGAGGCCTACGTTGATGACATCATGGTGAAGACTCGGGAGGCCAAGACCCTGATACGGGACTTGGAAGAACCTTCGCACTACAAAAAAGAGACACATCCGTGACATTTTGGGCCGAACGAATTTTTTTCTGTCATACATATGACACTTCTATGACGATAATTGTGACAAAACCCGGTATCATCATAGATGTGGTGGGCTCCTACTTCTATGACAAAAAATCATGACAAAAAATGGGCTTTTCGTCCTGGGAGGGCCGGAGATGCAGCTGCATTACATTCTTTGGGCCGTCCATGCCGGAAAAAACCGTGGTAGAAGCGAGGGCAAGGAAAATTTCGGGGACTTGCCGGTTACGGTGGGAGGTCGCGGGCCGAGCGATGCATGTTTCTCTCATACACGTATGCGCGTGTGCGCGAGGCATTGGCTCTAACTAAACCCGAGCGAGGCGTTGGGCTCTAACTGAACCCGAGCGATTGCACTGCAGGCTACGTGTTACTGAACCCGAGCGATCGATCGATGGCTATTAACTGAACTCGATCGAGCGACTCCTTTGCTACTGCTGCTAACTGAAGCCGATCGATGCTGCCTCTGGGATGAACAGTGAGCATTGCGGGGGGGGGGGGTGGATGAACAGTGAGCGGTGGCGTTGCCTCTAGATGAACAGGACCTCGTGGTGTGGAGGGCTGGATGAATAGTAGACGATGGAGGGGTGCCCGTGGAGGGGTGGATGAACAAGACCCCGTGGTGTGGAGGGCTGGATGAATAGTAGATGGTGGAGGGGTGCCCCTGGAGGGTTGGTTGAATAGGACCCTATGGTGTGGAGGGCTGGATGAACAGTAGACGGTGGAGGGGTGCCCGTGGAGGGGTGGTTGAACAGTAGCCGGTGGAGTAGCGCGCGGTGGAGGCTGGATAAACAAGAGCCCGTGGAGGCTGGAGGAGGTCGACGGTAGCCCGTGGAGGCTGGAGGAGGTCGACGGTGGAGATGAACAATATCCCGTGGAGTCCCGTTTTCGGGTACGCCACACCCCTCCCGATGAACAGGACCCCCGTTTCGACCGTAGGAGGTCCGTTTCGTCCGTTTTGCGGTACGCCACACCCTCCCGATCAACAGGACCCCCGTTTCGACTGTAGGAGGTCCATTTCGTCCGTTTTTGTGGTACGCCACACCCCTCCCGATCAACAGGACCCCTGTTTCGATAGTACGAGGTCTGTTTCGTCCGTTTTGCTGTACGCCACACCCCTCCCGATCAACATGACCCCTGTTTCGACCGTAGGAGGTATGTTTCATCCGTTTTGTGGTACGCCACACCCCTCCCGATCAACAGGACCCCCGTTTCAACCATAGGAGGTCCGTTTCCTCCGTTTTGCGGTCCGCCAGGCCTCGTTTCCATCGTCTGTTCCATCCAAGCCCTCCCGATGAACACGACCACGCATTCCATTCCGACCCAGCCGGTTGGCTCCCTTGCATTCTTTTGCCTCCGCATGAACACAACACATTCCGTTGCCTCCCCATGAACACGAGCCCTCGCCGTATGTATGCGCGAGTAGGCGTTTGAGACCCCGCCTGTACGTACACATACATGGCCGTATTTCCTTTCTTGCACCCTGGCCGCTGTACGTACGTGTACATGCTACGTGCGCGCCTCTACTACGACACGTGCGCGCCTCTACATCGACCAGTATGTACGTACACGTTCGTGACCAGGATGACAACGCTATGTATGCTTCGACCAGGTGGGTCCCGACTGTCAGGCACTTCCTTGCCTACGAAGATGTAGCTTGTGGGTCCCAGCAGTCAGGGGGGTGAATCATTTTGTTATTATTTTGCCCGGACACACTTCCTTGCGTGTGAAGGTGTAGCTGCTGGGTCCCAGCAGTCAGGGGGGCGAATTGTTTTTTTTGCCCGGTCGCACTTCCTTGCGTGTGAAGGTGTAGCTGGTGGGTCCCAGTAGTAGGTGGGCGAATCGGCTTTTTTCGGACGCACTTCCTTGCGTGCGAAGATGTAGCTGATGGGTTCCAGCAGTCAGGGGGTGAATCATTGTTTTATTCCCGGACACACTTCCTTGCGCGCGAAGATGTAGCTCGTGGGTCCCATCAGTCATGGGGTGAATCATTTTTTTGCGAAATACGGTGGCCCGTCCGGTGGGTCCCCGTTGTCAGGTGGAGGAATAATTATTTTACCCGTAATAAGGGGGCACTTCCTTGCGGCTGTCGTGGACCCAGCTATCAGCCTCTGCACGTACAGTCCACGTCCGATGGAAGTCGTTCCTTGACCACGTTGACCGTGCCACGCCGAGAGCACCACGGCGGTGGACGACGGCGAGGCCTTGGAAGGGGACGACGCGGAGCCGTGGAAGACGCGACAGTGGATGCACACGCGGAGAGGAGTACGAGGCTTCACTGGTTCGGCTGCGTTGCCATCGCCGCGGAATAACAGGGGGTGTGGGTGAGTAGAGAGATGGCCTGGCCAGCGGTGGGAGTAGTAGGAGCGGTGAGGCCTCCGCGGCAGCACAGCCGGCCACGTGAGGCAGTAGCAGGCGGCACGACTGGCGCTGCTTTAGGCGGCTGGAGCAAGAAGACCAGAGGTTGAAGAAGCACGACGGCCGTTGGATGGACATCATATGGTCACTTCACCTAGAATCCTTTATATTGCATAAGTTGACAAAGCCCGTGGTACGTCAACTTAGTAGGCACACAGGTCAGCTTCCAAAATGGTGCGCCCCAGATGTCAGGGGGATGAATCATTTTTTGGGCGGGTGAAGCTAGAATATCCAAGATTGAATAATAAACACGGCATCCATTGGATGGACATCCAACGGCCACTGCTACAGGAACCGTGTGTTGACTATAAGTTGACAAAGCCTTGCATACGTGTCAACTCTATTTTTTTAGGGGACGCATCAACTTACGCGTCAACTTAGTAAGGCCAGAAGTGTGTGGCAGAGAAATATAGCCCATTTGAGATTTGTAAGAATGTGTAGCCCATTTTTTAATTCTAATAGAATTTACTATAGCCCATTTACAGTTTGTTAAAAGTATAGCCCATTTCAACCAACCGTTCAAAACAGAATACAATAAAATTTCCCACATTTTGATGGGATCCGAATATTTTTATCCCAAAATTTCTAGTCAGATTGAATACAATTTCAATATAAATTTATATTACGTAAAAATCCAACAAAACATTGCGCTCGCAACAATTAAAGAAATTAAAATTTTCAAGATCCAAAAATAATATTTTATAAAGTAATCACTGTTGGTGCATTTTTTTAAAAGTTACTACC
This sequence comes from Triticum aestivum, assembly GCF_018294505.1. Lineage (NCBI taxonomy): Eukaryota > Viridiplantae > Streptophyta > Magnoliopsida > Poales > Poaceae > Triticum > Triticum aestivum. The sequence continues at coordinate 634,861,606 of NC_057801.1, forward strand.
CAGTTTTTATAATTATATCCCATTTATTATTTCTTAAAGCCCATTTTCTTGTTAAGCCTGATGCATCCCTCCTAGGAAAGATTTGCAGCCCAGCGGGGCGGAGAATAACAACTTGATCTTGCCTGGGAATTCCTAAAAAAAAGTATAACTGGGCTAGCCATTTTGAGCTTGAAAAAAATTAATATCTGGGCTGGATATCTGGCCTGGGCTAGACGGGCCACAGCCCGCCCAGTTAATACCTGCAGCGATGTCTTCGTTGTTGTTCAGAGGAGAAAATTTAATATCTGGGGTAAACATCGAAAAACTCTGCAGTGCTCACACCTAAAAAACACAAATACTGCTCGAGCTGCTTGGTCCCAGCTGTCGGCCGCTTCTTGTGCAATTCTCTCGTTTATTGACTACTCCCTCCTTTCCGGTTTATAATGCTCAATTCAAAAATCTCACCAATCAAGGTAGATGGCAAGTGGTGGAATACTTTTTCTAGTTTTGCAAAAGCACCTAATTAATGCTCTTGTTATCCTCAAAAATTATGTTTATCAATGCATTAATTGCAATGCATGCATGCATAAAGTACATGCATTGGTCAATTTTCTCTTAATACTTGCATGCAATGATTTAATGCACCTTGGAATCTGAACATGTGATGGAAAACAACCAAATTGAGCCTTATAAAATGGAAAAACTAAAATTTTGAGATAAGCCCTATAAACCGGAAAGGAGGGAGTACATAGGTTGACAATGGTGTGGGACCGTGATGTCAGGAAACCAGGAGGAAGCAAAATAAATTATAGTTTATATATATATATATATATATATATATATATAATAAGGAGGCACTTGCGTACGTGAGGCTATGGACCTGGTGGGTCCCCATTGTCATCCTCTCCAAGTAAAGTCATCTCCTCGCCCGCGCGCGCTTTCCGCCCGAAACAGTCAGCGCCAGCCGCCCTGCTTCCCGGTGCAGGCGATTGCTCCGCCTTTAAACGACACAAGTGCCGTCCGTCTGTCCATCTGCCGCACAAATTAATGATACACGGTTGCCGAGGCGTCTACTTGGGCGCCACACGTCCGTCCCTCCGCCCGCCCACCATTGCTATATAAACTGCTGCGCCGGCCATAGCCGCAGTCATCCGCATCCGTTCCCTTTCTCCTGTCCACACCACTACTGCCCACCATGCTTCCTCGCGCTCCATCGCTCTTCGGGACGGGAGGACGACGGACCACAAGGAGATGGCAGCCATTGCTGCAAACCGGCTGGCCGGCAGGCAGCCGGAGGACAACGACGTCCCAATGGAGAACATGGTAGTCGACGATCCGGCGCCCACCCTCACCTCGGCGCCATCCTTACTGGTGCATTGCACCATGACCATCGGCGAGGCCCGTGCGCAATATATGGATAGGGTGAAGCAGATGCGTGAGGAGCAGTTCTGGGAGGCATAGGCCGACGCCGCCTACAACTACCATCTCCTCCAGGAGCACCTGCAGGCGGAGGAGCAGATCGCCGAGGAGCGGGCGGAGCAGGAGGCGCTGCTCGACTCTTACCGCTCCGCCCGCAAGGGCCGCCTCGAGTGCTGGCGGTACCGCATGCGGGTGGTGGAGGCTGCGGCCGCCTACAAAGAGGCTAGCAAAGAGGGCGATGAAGTGGGCGAGGCACTGTTTGGCGAGACCGAGGACGAGGCAGAGGACAATGCCGGCTCCGACGAGTCCCTGCTCCGCTGGCATCGATGAGGCCCTGCTCCGCCAAGGCCCCGCGGCACCAACAACAAGGCAGAGGACACCGCCGGCTTCGCCGAGGCCCCGCGGCGCCAATAACAAGGTAGAGGACACCGCCGGCTCCGCCGAGGCCTCGCGGCGCCAACAACGAGGCAGAGGACACCACCGGCTCCGCCGAGCCCCCGCCCCGCCAACAACGAGGCAGAGGACATCGCCGGCTCAGCCGAAGCTCCACCCTGCCGGCAACGTGGGGGAGGATTTCCACCGCTCTGCTGAGGCTCCGCCCACCGGCAATGAGACAAAGGACATCACCGGCTTCGCCGAGGCCTCGCCCCGCTGCCAACGAGGCCGCGCCACACAGAAAACGAGGAAGAGTAGAACACGGTAGGTCGCAGCCGCTCGGGTCCAAGTAAGGCCACCACTGCTACCCTCCGGTTGAAGCCAAGCTAGGCGGGTTGACCATTGACGGCCGGTTAGCTTCTTGGCGGCGACGTGGAGTTAGAGAGCTATGTTGGAGAAGAACACTGCTTCTACTTAACTGCTGGTGCAGTTGGCTGACTGACACAGGGGCCCAACAGGCCACATGTCAGTTACGCAACTGCACCTGCAGTTAAGTCACTGAAGCTTCTATTCGGCTCAGCGGGACACAGGTGGGTAGCTTCGGTTAATTAATTATACATCCAGCGCACCCCTTTTTATTTGGAGTATGTATGAAATGTAATGAAATCTGGCATGTTTATATGAAATCCGACCATGTATGAATGAATTTATTTCGATTAGTTCGAATTCCTGTATCACTGGCATTTGATGAACATGCAAAACAATACGTACAAGTATTATTCCCAGGATGATCACCTCTTTTGCAGCAGTTTCACATGTACTCCCTCCGGTCCTTTCTAGTCTGCATACAAGTTTTGTCTGCAGTCAAAGTATCTCTACTTTGACCAATCTTATACAAAAAAGTATGCAGTTTCAGAATGTGCGAAGTAAAAAGGCACAGAAGGAGTACAAAGAGTTTGAGCAGCTTTTTAGCGTTTCTGTACATTGCAATCAAACACACAAGCCTGGCAATTCATAGAGAACATTCAAAACAATCCATGATTATGCATCTCAGCGACTCACATGTCAAAGGCAATATTTACTTCACAACTAAAGAATAAAGAAAAAATTGATCGACGCTGCTGACAGCAAAGGGCGTCCCATTTGAAAATATCAAACACATATCTTGTTAAAATCAATGAGCAAAATTTGACAAGGTTGTCCCATTCCAAAATATCAAATGCCTAGGATTGTGGAATGGGAAGGGTTTACCATCAGTTCGGACATTGACATGGCACCTCGTGCTAAATGAACCAGTTGTTCTTTTTGTGCAGTTCCACCAAAATCAACCAAATTCGCGCGTAGCTTGTATGATTTCGCCCTTATATGTTGCAACGCCTTGAAGTTATGGGCACCTCCTTTCTTGTGGTGGAAATGAATGATTCGATGTATTCATGAACATTTTTTGCAGTTCCCACTGAAATCAAGCTGAGCACTCCTGTTTGCACAAATACAAAAAAGTGATTAGTATAAAGCAAATTGTACTATGAATTGATAGTTTCAACACGCACATACATGGTCCATGTAGAGCACACTGTTAGAAAAATGGAACTCACCAGAAAGAATCCTCGAACAACATTGTACTCACGCATCACAGCGAAAAAATGGAGAGTTGTCAGTCCTTCTGAGCTGAAGTTAGTTTGGTCTTGTGGGGAGTAATGTAACCATCCTTCAACTGCTCCTTCTGATGAGAAGATAGACAGGGCTTCTTCATCCTGGCAAAATTGGAACTAGTCACTTCACGTACTCCATATTTGTCTTCAGAGGAAGATGATCCTGTTGTGCAAAGACAAGAGGACTACTAAATGCTAGCATCCCTGTTTGCTCGACAAAAAGGAAAGGAAATATTTAAAACAGCACAGATGAAGCACTTCTCAAGGACAATACCACTTTTTCATGACAGTTTTAAACAGTAGCACAACACCAATAGAGATGACAAAGCTCAATCATATGGATGAAATCAGTGGGCCAGTACCAACCTTTGTCAGGAGGGTGATTATGTAGAGCATACAGATGAAGCACTTCTCCGGAACCATCTGGTGCTATCTACGGGGGTGGCCATGCTTACTATATACTCCTCTATTAGTTTAATGTTTCCAACATCTTCTTGTAAAGTTCCACTAAAACATATGGTATCCCTGTTTGCACAAGTAGAGATAATTTCGTATTACATTAAGAGTGGCATCAAATCAGTGGTTAAACAATTGCTCGTTCCACCCATAGCAATAAATTAAGATGCAAAACTATATCATTACTTGTGTCATCACAGTTCTAGTGCTTCATTACAGCACCGGGAGTTGATTTTTGTTTTTCTTCCGCTTGTTCTTCCCCTTCATCACTTGGTTCAATAAGAAGACCTCTCATGATGCGGAATTCAAACAACTCACAAGAAGAAGATCTGAACCAAATTCGCCTTAACGGATAGGAAGTAAGATCTCCTCTTGTGCAGTTCCACTAAGATCAAGCAATCAAGAAACAATGTCGGTGTGACATTTTGGTTGAACTGCACAAAACACTCTTAAAACAAAAGTGTTTTGTGTAGTGCAACAAAAGGTCACAATGGCAACAAGGTGAAGTAGATAACCCTGTTTACACAGAGGTGCAAAGGAAACAATTAGTTCGCAATAACGGTGGATGACACAGAAGCCAACAAAAAGAAGCATCTACCTTATCTAAATGGGAAAGAAAGCAAGACAGTAGCATTTCTCAAACGGTGGCATTGATTAATATTAACATAGAGATTATATTAACAATAAAATTTGTTAAACATGTAAGTTGCTTTTAACTATGGCATTGCATCAATTTTCCAGCGGCATTATTAGAGGGTATTTGTTTACAGAGACATTTTTGTGTAGGGACTAAAAAAACTCCGTGTCAGACCCATCTAAACCAAACAGGAGGGACTTTTAGGGACTAAAGTGGGCATTTGGGACTAAAGAAAGAAGGCCCCGAGGGAGTCTTTTTGGGACTTTTTCCAACAGTTGCCCCTGCCACGCATCGCACCTTGTTTCTATTAGTTCATTACTAGGGGTAACATGGTCTTTTAGAATGTCATTTAATAACCTCTAGTCCATGTTTAGTCCCTGGAACCAAGCAGGTAGGGACTAGGGAGTTTTTAACCAAATAGGGCCTTAGATTTAACAACAGCTAATGACTTGCACGGGACAATGGACGCAGCAGCAGCATGTGCATCTACTGATGTACTGTGGTCATGCACAGTCTGTTGCAACAAAGAACAAACAACCAAGGAGCATATTTGTGTTGGTCCCAGTTTTGTTATCTTTAGACACCTTTCCCTATGTGAGCGCAGCAAATCTAGTCCTGCTCAAACTCTACAGCCTTGTCCCTTCCTTTCCTTTTTGAACTAGTACTTTCGCCCCTTCCTTTCCTCTTTGAACCACGTCCTAGATTTATGCGATACAACTTTCCCCACTACTTTCCCCCATTCATTTCCTCTTTGAACCACGTCCTAGATTCATGCTATATACAACTTTTCCCACTACTTTTCCCACTCCTTTCCTCTTTGAACCACGTCCTAGATTCATGGTATACATGCAGCTAGAGCAATGCATGTGGAGTAAGTAAAATATACCTTAAGGTTCTTGGGGCGTGGTTCGGTGGGCGACGGGACAGTGGCAAAGAAGAAGGGGTCGGAGGCCCTCCCGTGCCGTCGCTGGGTGGAAAGTGAACAGCTGCGCCGGTAGTGGATTCCGTCCCTCGCTGACGGCGACACCGTTAAGCCTCCTTCCCTTCCCGGCGGACGGATCCTGCCGGCTCTTTGAGCAGCAGTAAGGGCAGAGAGAGGCCAACAATGTCTTGTTTACATCTAGAGAGGTCCAGAGAGTGTGAAGAGAGCAACTACACGTGCTGAGGCTCCAGTGGGAGAGGGCGAGAGAGTGTGAAGAGAGCAACTACAAGCGTTGAGGCTCCAGCGTGTATATATATACTGGAGAGAGAGTGTGAAGTGTGCAAACCCTAGAAAACATTTGGACCAGTCAAAGAATCCTCCTGGCAAAAATTATGCTCAAGTGTAGTTATCGAACCCGAGACCTCAAGTTTGATGAGCGAACATGCTAACCAGCTACACAACCCTCCCTTTATGTTCAACGAGAGGAAAATAACCTTTTATACATTCCTGCATTCGTGTGACAAGCATGCCGTGTTTTTTTGTGTGTGTGTGGGAGTCATTGGGATTTCAATCATAATCGTGTCATGTGGCTTTGGTGGTAAGACTATCCACAGTGGTGCAGAAATAATGCAGCCTTAGTCACCTTACCTCTCTCCGCGTAGTACGTTGGGTCCCACCAGTCAGAGGGTGAAACAAACAAATTAATAAGAAAAATTAAAAGCGCCAGCGGTGTATCTTACCTCACACATCTCGCTACTGTTCGGAAACACTGTCCAATTGATCCCTCTATTCGCTCACGTACTATTTTAAGTGAATCCTTATTATAACATGCACACAAATTTTGGGCACTTGTATTCGACTTAAGTCAGTGTGCCACCGTATCTCGTATACTTACTACTCCCTTCGTCTAGGTGTAATAAGTCACGTTAGAAGGTGCAACGGGACCAAGGTGCGTGCGTGTGCATGTGTGTGTTTAACAGCATGTGTGTGTTAGAGAATGCGACAGATCGACCTAGTCGTAAAGAGAGATGGTGTGTAGTGTACGATTTTAGCCGTGAGAGTCGGTGCATCCTCTCGTTTCCGTGCATGTCCGGTAGGGACATGTGGACAGCTGCCACGCCCGCTCCTGACCAGCCTGGCCCACCCAAAGCCCCTCCATCGCCCGCGCGCGCTTCTCGCCCGAAACGGTCAGCGCCGGTCCAAAGAATCGGTGCTGCATTCATGCCCGGGCAGAGCGGACACGACCTCTCACTGGCGCAAGAGTGATGGTTGCTTCGTCCGTCCAACTTACTGTTGGGTCTATGTGATTTGACGGCTCATTGGTCTTTATTACTGAGGTGGTAGGACTGTTGGATGTCCCACGCTTTCGACGAAAGGAGGTACTACTACTGAGTAGATTACAATTTTCTCCATTCTTACAGCGGAGGAGTGCAAGAGCACTGAAAACACACATGCTCAGTGATTACATGGCCCACCTCACACTATCACCGTGCGACACCTAACTCTTTACATAGTACTCCCTCCGTTCCTAAATATTACTAGATGAGTCCCCGCGTGTTGCCGCGGAACAGCGGTATATCTCTCTGCGGAAAATTAATGATTTCATAGAACTATAAAAAAACTCTATAACCGCATGACAAATGTGGTAGCCAAACTAAATAAACTCCCATCATCATTTAGATCACCCCACGTAAGGAAAAAAGATCAGCCAACTCTTTTACTGCATAATGGGATTATATTTTTCTTTTTGACATGTTAATGGGACTTAAAAGCTCATTTACATGCATGCTACCGGTACATGCTTGCATGCAGACATGTTGATGTGATTTGAAACCGACTCACATGCATGTGCCATGGTATTTCTGCATGCTTGCATGTGGCTTAGTGCGGAGACTCTCAACGTCTAGATCAGACGGCTATTATGGACTGATCTACTTCATCTAAAAGCTACATCAATTTTGATGATGTGGCTCAAGGAGAGGATAGAGAATTCCTAGTAGTGGGGGCTAGCTATTACTACTAGTTGATAAGTCTTTGTAGAGATTCCACTAGGTGAACTACATACGGAACAAAGTGAATGAATCTACACTTACAATGCATCTATATAAATCCGCATGTGGTTCATGGTGAAATCTCTACAAAGACTTATATTTAGGAACGGAGGAAGTACTAGTATAGTACTACATACTGTAATATATCAGCGAGATAAATTTGTACAATGCTATGGAACTTCTAGCTCCTGTTACATGTATCTTGCGTCCAAGGTTGCCCGTTGCAACATTTCATCAAATACAAAGGAGACTAACATGCATGCTATTGCATCTCAATGATTGACAGATCATAGCAAATATGTACTCCCTCCGTTCCAAAATAAGTGTCTCAACTTTGTGCAAACTTTAGTACAAAGTTGTACTACTACTAAAGTTGACACTTATTTTGGAACAAAGGCAGCTAAAGAAAAAAACGATCCATGCAGTCCCTAGCCCTTGAACCATGAACCCTGACCAAGCTTCAATTTGTTGGCAACGTTCGAGCTTCCTAATAAATGAAGTTTATAACCTTTTGACCATCAGATCATTTTGTGTAGTTTCACCAAAATCGAGATGAGCATCCGTGTGGCAAAGAAATTGAAGAAGCGTGATTAGAATAAGATTACTCGGACTAGTTGATGAGACATAAACTCATCACAAATACAGTACGTAGAAGCCAGTAGAGGTTTCCCTCAAAAGAAAGCCAGTAGAGGTATCAGGTATGTGCGGGGCAAAGAAGTAGAGAAATATCCACAGGGAGTGATGTGGGCAGCTGGAGTAGTGGTGCAAGCCGGCTGTAAAGGGAGTTGTACCTGAGGGATGTAGCTCAACCTTGAGGAGGGCGGCGGGAGGCGGCAACTGCCCACGTCGCGATAGTGAGCAAGTGACGAAGGCAACCTCACCGGCTTTGTGAGAGAGAACGGTGGGGACCCCTGATCAGGACGTGCCGACAATGGGTTTTCACCGTCGGTGACGACCACCGCATCTACACTAAGCATCCACCCCTTCCCAAGCTGACGTGATCCGTCGGGATGTTAGAGATGTGGCCACAGTCATTTTGTGCGGGAGAGTGTGAAGAGAGCAACCCCAGCAAGCAACCGTGTAGGCTGGCCCGTCCTGACTATGTATATAGTGGAGTGCTCGCGCGTGTAGGAGTAAACTCCTCTCCAAAATATTAACCTCGCGATTGGCTCTTCGCTTCTTCGGCAAGTCGAGCAATAATGGTAGTGCAGTATATATCGTTCTGGCTATATGAGACTGAATGAATTGCTGCACGTCCACCACGTGGCGACGGTCGAGGGGCAAGGGAGAGTGCTACTACCTCCGTCCTGGTTTATAGGTCCCTTTTATAGTTTGTGCCAAATTTTGACTAAAGATTTAACTAACAAAATGTTAATGCATGTCAAGAAAAATTATCTCATTGGATTCGTATTTGAACATAGTTTTCAAAAATATAATGTTTGGTTACATGCGTGAACATTTTCTTAGTTTAATCTATGGTCAAAATTCCGCACGAAATACAATGGGGACCAATAAACCCGGACAGAGGTAGTAGTACATACGGAGCAAAATGAGTGAATCTACACTCTAAAATACGTCTATATACATCAGTGTTTGGAGTATGTACTAGTAGTTCATATTGAAATCTACTAAAGGACATATATATTCCAAACAATATGATATAATCTCTATAACCAAGGTAGTAGGGACGAGGAGTAAATGGAGGGAGTAGTATTTTTTTCTCCTTGTCCTGCGAGCCACCGCACGCATGGGCGAGGGAGCGGGCGTAAGGCGGAGCAAGATTCACCTCATCCTACGAGCCACCGCGCCCGTGGGCGGGGGAGACGGCGTACTAAGCAAGTTTCTCCTTGTTCTGCGAGTTGACGGGACACATCAAAAGTACTCCAGTGTATAGAGCCTTGCCTCTAAGGTAGGCCCCACATGGTTTGCCTCTTTTTTTAATTTAACATAACGCGTCAAGTCGCAATTTGTTTGTTCACCCGTGGTAGACGATCCTCCCTCCACCAAGTGGACAACCAGTACACATGCCAAATTACCACGTGGGCTGCCTTTTTCGTACAGAAATGAGCTCCACCGTGTACCCGCGCGGGTGTGGTTGGGAAAGAGACGGAAGTACGTGCACCGTGCATGCACCTCTTCTCTTCGTGCACGTCCCCCACCTACGTGGGTGTGTGTGATAGATACAAACCACGTTCATGAGTGTTTTTTGTTTTGGGGTGGGGTGGGGGTGTTGATTTCATGAATTATTTGTGGGAATATGTGTTGATGACATCTCAAACAAAAATTTTCATGCAATGTGTGTGAAATGGAGGCCTATCCATATCATATATAGAGGGTCGGGCAATCCACGAGAAGAGAGGGAGGGGTCATAGCTATCGATAGAGTCGAAAAGAGGATCAAGTGGGTGGGTGAGAGATCGATGAAGAGAGCCATCGAAATTGTGTGTGTGTGCAAGTCAAAGATATAGCGCGACTGGCCTACCGGAACGTTAATTAGAGGGCACATGTCAAGTTTGTTTGTGGCAGGGAGACATGACTAGAGCGCTCGATGTATCAGTGTGTGGGGGGGGGGGGAGGGGGTGGGGGAGGGGTAGGCAGAGGCCTAACTATAGAGGTAGAATGACTCGTATATGTGTTGAGAAGGAGAGACCCAACTATGTCTTGAGGGAGATCGGTCGACATCCATACATAACTGAAGGACGGGAAATATGATGGGACAGAGAGAGAGAGAGGAGAGAGAGAGAGGGAGGGAGAGGGAGGGAGAGGGGTAGAGTGCTGGATGGGTGATGGAGTTGCATCTCGGAGATGTTGGGAGAGGCCTACTAGACAAACTGAGGGTGGAACTGCAATGTTATCGATAAGAGTGGGGATGTGTTTCTGTGTGTGCCTATGCGTGTTAGATCTGTCGGGACGCATCCATGGATGATGAAGGGGAACCATGTGCTTGGTAAGCAAACCTAACTAGATCGCTAGATTAATTGTTGTTTGTCGGAGGAAGAGAGAGACACAACTAATGAGGTAGATCGATCGACGTGTGGGAAAAAACGGGTTATAAGGACCTAGCTAGATATATGTATAGCGAGAGATTGGTTGGTGTACGTCCATTTGTTAGAGGCAAATAAGGCCCAGCGAGACGGATAGACAGAGAGAATGGAGCTAGGAGGTGGTGCGAGAGGCCCAACTACTAGCTAGGTAGGGGGAGGAGTGTGCGGTTGTGAGAACGATGAAAAGAGGGGTGAGAGTTTACACGTGTGTCTGACCATATGAGAGACACGAGGCAAGGACACATAAAGGAGGAGATTGAAGGTGTGTGTGTATGTTGTAGGCAGGCATCGCTGGAGAGGTTTATCGATCGGTGTGTGTCGGAAAGGAGTTGTGGAGACTCTGGGAGAACGACCTAAAGAAAGAAATGAATGTTCCCGGTGGATAGAATGCCGAGGGAGGGGGAGGGCGAGGACGGCGTGTGCATGCATGAGAGAAAGTTAATGGTAGCTACAAAGGTTAGAGGATTGTGTGGGTGTAAGAGACTAACAAAGATCATAATTTGATATGAAAGCAGATTCATATATTTGAATAGGAGATCATAGTGTTTTAAACATTGCATGCATGAATATAGCGGTGATACACGTGTTGTGCACATTTTATACCATAATGTGATAATGCATGGCGTTTGCAACTCACACATAAATGGTGAAGAATCTAAACCATACTATACATCAAACAATCTCACATTTTATTTGAATTTGTGATAATTTGTGGCGTTTGCAGCTTACAACTAAATATCGAGCAATCTAAACAATACTATATATCAAACATTCTCACATTTTATTTGAATTTGTGGTAACGTGTGGTGTTTGCAACTCACATCTAAATACTTGTAGGCGTAGAGGGTGGGGCACCATACATAATGAGATAAACACATTATACATATGAGACATGGTTTAGATTATGAAGATCTAGCTAGAGCTAGAAATGTAATGTGATTTGAACTCAAAATAATGTGGATTCAAAAAATCTAGTTCGAGTTCATATAGTACACATAATTCATATGTAACTCGAGACTAATCATGTGGTGTGCTGTGAAGATAATACACAAATGATGGTTTAACTTGACAATAATGATGATTGTAGATCTTATTAAAACAGAGAAACGAATTCAAATGCTTTGACTTCACAACAATCATTACTGTAGATCTTATTCAAATTTAGTTCATATTGAAACGGTAGTATATATGTTTGGAATGCACTAAAACGTTCATTTGAGTAGTAGGTTGCATGCATTATACACGTAGCGAAATATTTTAATTGAACATAACATGAATTCAAAGTTTTGAATGACATTTGTAGTGCGCATTGATTTGGTACAGTACACATTAGGCTTGTCTGGAAATTTCAACCCGCGCCTTGTTAGCCCGAAATATTTAAGATATATCTTTGTCTCGTTGTGCTCCGACAACTCCCTCCATCTCAACTCGCACCTTGCTATTCCGAAATTACAACGCGCGCGAAAACTCCCACCTCCTGTGCAATCCCGACACGTGAAATGCCCGTGACACTCCTGAACCGAAAGAACCGCCCCAAATCGGTGGGGAGTACTTTCATAACTTACCCCACATTTCGGACAAGCGCATCTCCAAGCCATGGTTCCCCACTGCCATCCCATCCGCCCACCCATTCGTACACCGAGGCCGTGAAAAATCGCGACGAAACTCCACACCCTGCTCCGTCCGCCACCCAGCCGGAGCCTCTTTCTCGACGACGTCGTCCACAGCAACACCTCGACGTCCCTCATCCACCATACCGGATGAGGATCCGTCGTCGATCTCATCATCCCGCCGGTTCAGCCACCCCGTCCTCCACCTCCAAGGACCTGCGCCGATGTTCCCCTCGTCTTTCGCGCCACCTCCATTCCCACACCGCCGTCTTCACCTACACGACCGAAAGAGCATCATCATCACCGCTTCCTCGGATGAAGTTGCGTCCTAATCGGTGCCACCAAAGAGGTTGTACACCGATCGCCGCATTTTCTTCCTGATTCGATCTCACGGTGCTGCCGGCGCTCGGTCCCGAGACGACACGGTGCGGCTCCATCCACGGCGGCGTCGCCGGCCACTTCCTCCACGACGTCGCTCCCTCGGCGGCGACGTCCACATCAGTAGGAGCTGCTGCTGCTTTGGCTCTCCCTCGCGCTGCTGCTCTTCTCTTGCTCTCGGTCCCCTGCCTGTTCTGCTCTTGCTATTGCTCTTGCTTGCACTGCTGCTCTCGCTCTTGCTCTTGCTTGCGATGCTGCTCCGATTTGGTACACTTCAGTCGACTGAATCGACTTTTGGGTCAGTCGATTTTCAAGGGGTGGGCTCGTCAGGGTGAAGGAAGAACCAGCCGCAGTGGGGAGGGGGCTGGAGAGGTACCCCACTATCTTTCTTAGGGTTTAGGATGGGGGTTGTGGTCGTTGGCGGTGGCGGGGCGTTGGTGGGGCGGTGGCGTGGGGATTGCCGAATAAAAAGCTTGGCACGGGGGGGGGGGGCTAGATGGATGGCCGGGGCAGCTGCGGACCAGCGGTGGGGAGTGTTTTCGGGGTGGGCGGGGCGGCGCACCGCCGGCCGTGAGCGGCGGGGGGCTGCTGTTTGGCCGGTGGTGGCTGGCGGCTCAGGGGGGTGGAGGTTGAAGATGAACCGCAGGCCCTTGATTTCGTATCCAACGGCTGCAAAATCGACTGACCAGAGCTGAAAAAGTCAGTCAACCGATGTGTAGCCTCACCTTGCTAGTGCGTTCATCGATAGCAAAATTCAGTTTCGACAGTTAAGTTCAGTTTTGACAGTTAAGTTCAGTTTCGATAGTTAAGTTCAGTTTCGACAGTTAAGTTCAGAGATGAGCGGCTGATGTATTTTACATCTAGCACCTTGTGGTTATGTATTTTACGTCATGTATTGGAGATGCTATTAGAATTCCACTCAGGTTAACGTTGTTCATTGTCTCTCTTGTCCTGCTTTAGCCTCGGCGTCGTACAACTCACCGGAGCTGCTCCAACGACAAAACCCTCCATCACAGTGGAGCAGTACCTCGGGCTCCATCTCTAGACGCCTAAGATCTTCTTCCCCTCCTCCGACAGCAAAGTCAGCCGGAGCATCCTCACCGGCCAACCCAATCACGCTGAGATCGACATGGCTTCGCCAAAGAGGTTGTACACTTGTTGCATCTCTTTTTTACTCTACATGTTATATATATTGTCCACTGAGCACACGGATTTGTTCCTTTAGTGTCTCCTTGAAAGAAAAAACGCAGGAATTTTAATTTTCACTTGTCCTCCTTTTTAAATTCCTATTCATGAAGCACAAGACAAAGAGATAGTAGCATAATAGCATTATAACGTACATTTTATTGTGGTTTGACTTAATCTCACCATGCTTCTTTGTAAACTGTGTTCTTACAATTGTTGTGAATCAAACACCCAGATTGGCAGAAGTCCTGTGTTTTTAAATTCTCTGTTTTACACGTGCATTCCTATCCTATTCCTGTCTATTTCCTATCCCTGCATTGTTGGAATCCTCCAATTCAAACGAGCCCTTACAGAATTACTTCTCTTACAGATAGTTGTCAAAGAAAACCTTGTGTGGTTTGTCCCGCTCCTGCTGCGCCGTCGTCCACCCCAGCTCAGCTGCTCCAACGGCAAAAGGGTCCAGCACAGCAGGGATCCGACCAGACTGTCTTTCGCCGCCTCAGATCTTCTACCCCACCTCATCAACCGAGCAGATGACCTCGAGGACTACATGGGTCCGCAAGAGAGGTCGCACTCTTTCGTGTCTTCTTACGTTATGCGTCGCTTAATATTACATGCTATTTTATCGTCCTGTTCACCGATTACACTTTGAGTCAGCCCCAAACTAATGGTCAAACTTGAGATTTTAAATGGTTGTGGGGTACATATCGAGGCCGCTATCAATAGTATCTATCTACTATCTGGTTAATCTCCGGTGTCTAATATGAGTTTCATGTTGGATAAGAAACAAACAGTAAAGAAGCCATTATCTGTATTTTTTAACTGAAGCCATTATCTGCGTGCTATTATTGGTTTTGGGTCTATCCACAGGTTGCTACCATCACTCTGGATTTCTTCATGCACTCCTTACATAATCTCACTATGTTTTATTCCTATGCATGACGGTTACTGTAAACAATGGAACTGAACATGTAGAGCAAAAGAGACGAGCCTTGCGTGGCAATAAAATTTCGTGCAGACGTCGCTCCATGGTAGGCGCAAAGGCAGCCCCCCTCCACGCATTTCGGATTGTAATCGAGAGGAAGATATTTGTTCTGAGGGGGATTTAGAAGGAGAAGACAACTCCTATTTACCCCCTGAGGTCTTCGCTCTAACATGCATGCTGATGTTGGTTATATCATGCATATGGTGTCTTGCATTTCTTACTTTATACATCAAATGTGTCATCTGCTTAGTTTAGACATCCTTTGTGTGAATGCCATCTGTTTAGTTTATTCATCGTTTATGTGAATTATGCAACACCATCTTGTTTAGCCAGGCATCATATATGCGAATTTTGCAATGCCATCCTGCTTAGCCAGTCATCTTATATGTAAATTATATCAGGCCATCCTTTTTTTTCCGTTACATATTAGAGTTGTCAACAATGTTAGTACATTCAACTGCTCTTCGTGTGCATCAGCCATTTGACATGGTGATGGCAAATTCTGGAGTGAAAACAAGGTCTTCAGAGCATACTATGCTATCTGACGAAGCGCATATCTTGCTGGTTACGGATAGCTCCTCAGAGGAGGATTCAGAGACAGATGACTAGTCCTATTCCCCCCCGAGGTGTATGCTCTAACTTGGCAGGGTTATGTTGCTCCTATCGTGTGTATGGTGTCTCACATTGCTATGCCATTTGATTAGTTTAGACATGCTTTGTGTGAATGCCACATGTTCAGTGTCTAATTACCATATATGTGAATTATGCATTGCCATCTTGTTGCAAGACATTATATGTGTGAATTATACAATGCTATCTTGTTGCAAAGGCATTATATATGTGAATTATGCAATGCCATGTTGTTTAGCCAATCATCATGTATGTGAATTATATCATGCTATCATTTTTTTGTATTACGTGTTCCATTTGTCGACAACGTTTGTATATTCAACTACTCTTCCAGTGCATCAGCCATTTGAAGCGGTGATGGAAGTATCTGGAGGGAAAACAAGGTATTCAGAGCAGACAATGCTACCTGCTGAAGCAGACATCTTGTTGGTTACAGAGAGCTCCTCAAAGGAGGATTAAGAGACTGATGACCAGTCCTATTTCCCCCCTGAGGTCTATGCTCAAACTTGGCATGGTTATATTACCCATGTCATGCATGTTGTCTTGCATTGCTTAGTTTTTACATCATATATGGATTGCCATCTACTTACTTGCTTACTATATAAATCATATATTTGAATTATATCATGCCATCATGTTTAGATAGTACATACACATCATCTATCCGAATTATGGCATGGCAACCCATTTAATAAAGACATCATATAGTTATATCATCTCATCCTATTTAGTGTTTACAGTCATCATATTTTGAATTATGGCATTCTAGCCGTGAATGTATGTGAATTATGGCATGCCAACCTATCTAATAAACACATTATATAGTTATGTCATGTCATCCTGTTTACATAGTCTCATATTTTGAACTATGTCTTTCCATGTTTTTAGTTAGCCATCATAATGTGAAATTGTGTTATACTATCCTGTTTAGTTAGCCATCATATATGTGAAATTGTGTCATGCTATCCTGTTTGGTTAGACAACATAAATATGAATTATTTCATGCCCTCTTTTATTCCCCGCTATCCATTGCACCTGTCTATCATACAATGTCTATACTTTCAATTACTTTTCTTGTTTATCAGCTATTTGAATTGGAGAGCGTGATGGCAGTATCTAAGGGAGTAACAACACGGTCTTCAGAAAAGATAGTGCTACCAGTTGATGCAGATAGAACCACGATTGTACTTGCCCAAGGACCAGATCCACAACACATAACCCAGACTCTCGCAGATTGTACCCCTACCCAGTTGGACATAGAACCAGCTACATCCCTTCTAACCCCAACCCTGGCAGATAGTAACCTAGTTCCAGTTGACACAGCACCGTCTCCACCACAGAGCACCCAAACATGAGCAGTTAGTAAGGGAACTGCAGTGCCCAAAGCACGAGGACCACCACTCCGAATCCCAACTCAACGCTTAAAGGAGAAGAAGATTTGTTCTCAGGTCAGGTTCTGTAGCTATGGTTCATACTCCTTTGCTCTTGCATTACTGTATTTACTCATTCCAACTATTTTCAAATTTGAAGGATGGAATTGAAACTCCAATGGCGCAACAAGTATGTTTTAAACCTGTTTCTTTAACTGGTTTGCTGTTGTAACCTGCTCTATATTGATTTCAGTTTCAATTGAATAAACAGTTATGTTCTCATGTCATGCACATTACAAGTGTTGTTATTGCTCTATAGTTACCCACACTTATATTCTGTCTATTCTGCTTTGTCTTGAACAAACATTATTTGAACTGTGTCTCTATCTTGATTTGGCAACAAAAACTAGAATGATATAGACCATAAAGTGACCATGGTACATAGATATATGTTTGTTTCAAGCTGTTATCCTGTCCACTTTACTACTAAACTCATTTACCAAAATGAGTTTCATATACAACATGGTAAACATGTGATGTGTCTGCTTGTTTCTCTTTTAGAATGCGGACAAAATATTGGAGAACAGTACCGTGTTATCCAATGGTAAAGGAAGTAATGCATATCAGGTTCAAGATAGTGAGACATCCCTGTTGGTCTCCAAGAAAGCTGATAAAAACTATCTTGACGACAGTGAGGGAACCCAAAAGTCATGTCTTGATGTAGTGTTCGAGTTACTGGCCACTACTACTAGCACAAGCTCTTCGAACTCGCTGCCCGAATCAGTTCGTCTTCTTGAGTCTCAACTTGAAGTTGAAAGACATCGATCATATGTGCTGCGACAGGAAGCTAAAGGACTGAGGAAGTCCCTGCAGAATTCAGATGCATATTTTCTGGTGCAACAGCAAGCGCTGGAGGATTTAAGCGCCAAACAAGAGAAAGTTAATAAGCTTGCTAAGCATCTTGCCAGCATTATGGGTACCCAGGATATTGTTTCTTGAGATCTTCTGAAGTGGTTTCAGTTCTGGATTTGTTTTGCTGCGGCGTTTATTTGCGCTGGTCGCCAACTTTGACAACTAGTGTATATGATATGCTGCTTTGTTCCCTATATTTGCACTGGTGGCGAACTTTGATGCCCAGTGGATGTAATATGTGTAATAGTCGTGATAGCCTAGCGTTAATTGCTTGCTTATTTATTTCCTTGTTGTCTTGTTTATTTGTTTGCTTGTAGTAATTGCAGTTCTTTTTCCGCGGTTTGCTAGTGGCTGCAATAACCTATTTTTTAGAAGTAGGCCACAATAACCATGGGCTAATATTTACTGTAGTGACACTGGGCCTCCTACTGGCCGTAGACAACAGTGGGCCTTATATGGTCTGTAGAAACAATGGGCCTCCTACGGGCCGTAGAAACAATGGGCCTTCTGCGGGCCGTATCATCAATGGGCCTTATATGGGCCGTATGATTGATTGGCCAAACATGGGCCAAACAGACAGCATTATGGCCGTAAACGGGCTAGAGTTGGAATCGTCCATTCATGGGCCGACCATAACGGGCCATCTTTAATAGCCATATTTGATGATGCTATGAAAACGGCCCAACGTATTAACGGACCACAAACGGGCCGACTGTAACCACGGGCTGAATTTGGCCCACAAGCAGAAAATGACAGTAACGGACCGTAAATAAACGAATGCTGGAAATGAGCCCAAGAATAAATGGGCTATAAGAAGGCCGAAAGATAACATGGCTAGAAATGGCCCAACGGAATAACAGGCTGTTAATGGGTATAAAGTGATACATTGTTCATTACGGGCCAGTTTCACCACGGGCCGTTAATGGGTGTAAAGTGATACACTCTTCATTACGGGTCAGTTTCACCACGGGCCGTTAATAGGCCAAGAGTTACATAGGGCCTCATATGGGCCGAAAGACGTCATTGGCCATACATGCGCTAGAAGTGAAAACGGGCTGGAATCATATTGGATGGCCCAGATGATGCTACTGGGCCTAATTCGGATAGGGCGTAACGGGCCTTGGGTTAGCGGGTTATAAATGGGCTATATGCGAACATGTCGTTAATAGGCTTTCCATGGGCCGGCCCGCCACCTTTTGACCAAGTCAAACGGGCCGGCCTTTTCACAGGAATGGGCCTCTGTTGGGCCGGGCCAGGTGTCGACGTATCATAGGCACCTTCCCTCCAATGAGTGGATGACATCTGTCCCAACGATGAGCCGACACATGTTTCCTCCAGCCAATGATGATTTTACACGTGGAAAACCCCATTGGTCGGGGCTGTTAACGGGTTATCGGATCCAAAACCTGACCCGATAGCTTAACGGTGTTCCATTACAGTGGATGCCACGTGTCGGTCACCCTTGATGAAAGCACTTCTGTGACACGTGATTTATCGTCATGAAAGTGGACACTTCCGTGATGATAATTTTGGTAATGTCATGGAACACTTCTACGACAGCACAGGTTTGACTATCTTGATTCTGTCATAAATTTGTCATGGATGTACATGCATGACAGAAAATGCGACCTACTGTGACAAACACATATCATCACGGAATTGTATTTTTTTTGTAGTGTCGCGAGCCTTCGTGAAGTGGACCTGCGGCTCAACCCGGAGAAGTGCGTGTTTGGTGTTCCTTCCGGCAAGCTTCTGGGCTTCCTCGTGTCCCACAGAGGTATCGAGGCTAACCCAGAGAAGGTCAAGGCAATCGACGAGATGAGTCCGCCGCAAACCCTCAGGGAAATGCAGAAGCTCACCGGGCGAGTAACCGCTCTAGGACGCTTCATCTCCAAGCTGGGGGAACGAGCCCTGACCTTCTTCAAGCTAATGAAGAAGAAAGGTCCGTTCGAATAGACTCAAGAGGCTGACGAAACGTTCCAAGATCTCAAGAAGTACCTGACCAGCCCTCCGGTGATGGTGGCCCCACGCCCTTAGGAGCCCTTGGTGCTCTACCTCGCCACCACACCCTACTCCGCCAGCGCAGCTCTGGTGGCTGTTTGGGAGGAGCGCCGGGTCAAGGACGGATCAGCCGCGACCCCGACCGCGGTAGCTCAAGGCTAGGAAGGCCTTGGGAGGGCCACGACCTCGGCAGATGGGGACCAGCCTCAACAGGAAGACGCCTCCGGGGCTGAGGGGACCTCACTAAGCTGTCAGGAGCCGAGGGCTCAAACGCCTTAGGAGGCGCTCGACTCTCCATAATGTGCGGGCTCTGTCGGCACGCTTGTTGGTGTCAAAACCGGCGGATCTCGGGTAGGGGGTCCCGATCTGTGCTTCTTAAGATGATGGTGACAGGAAGCAAGGGACACAATGTTTACCCAGGTTCGGGCCCTCTCGATGGAGGTAAAACCCTACTTCCTGCTTTATTAATATTGAAGATATGAGTAGTACAAGAGTAGATCTACCACGAGATCGTAGAGGCTAAACCCTAGGAGCTAGCTATGATGGTATGATTGTAATTGTGATCGGCCTTCTAAGGACCATGCTCTCCGGTTTATATAGATACCGGTGAGCTAGGGTTTACATGGAGTCGGTTACAAGGAAGGAAACATAATATCCGGATCCCCAAGCTTGTCTTCCACGCAAAGGAGAGTCCCATCCGGACATGAGCCGAAGTCTTGAATCTTGTATCTTGACGCTTCTATAGTCCGGACGATGAATATAGTCCGACTGTCCGGATACCAGGCTTCAATGACGACGAGTCCGGCGCGCAGTCTTGTCTTCGGCATTGTAAGGCGGGTTCCTCCTTATGAATACTCCAAGGTTATCATCGAACACATTGGTCGTGTCCGGATCTGCAAAATGATCTTCACATACCACCATAGGGAGAATGATGCTTCAGTTGACAACTTTTAGACGACGTGACATGCCATTAGAGTCAGGTCATTATTCGAACCGTATTTTCACAACCAGCCATAGCGCACATTGCGAGGCGGTTTCCTTGACACGTCTTGTCAAAGTAGAGATCATGTCCCCTTATCACGGGATTCTCATCAATACGGGTATGGGTAATCCCCCCGTGCCATCAATCGTGGCGCTTGGGAAGTGAGCGATTCTCAACAGGCTAGTGGGGAGGTGCACCGCTTTCGTCGCCTCTATAAAGGGATAAGAGTTCCTCATTTTCACCCACGCCTTCGTCCCCCCTCGCATACTCTTGCCCCCTCGAGCTCCAGCGCCCTAGTCCAAGTCTTCTCTTCACAGTTGGTCATGTTCGGAGCAGGAGGCAAGTGGGTGGCTTCCACCGCGACGGAGAAGAAGATCGCGAATCTCCGGGCGGCCGGATACTTGGCCGCAAACATAGTGCACCAGCTACCAGACGAGGGGCCGGTCATTCCAACTCCAGGACCCCACGAGAGGGTCGTGTTCCTTGCCCACTTCGTCCGTGGACTGGGGTTTCCACTCCACCCCTTCGTCCGCGGGCTTATGTTCTACTACGGGCTAGACTTTTATGATCTAGCTCCAAACTTTTTCCTCAACATCTCGGTGTTCATCGTCGTGTGCGAGCCTTTCCTCCGCATCAAGCCTCACTTCGGCTTGTGGCTCCAAACCTTCTACGTGAAGCCGAAGATTGTGAGCAGCTAGCAAGAAGAGTGCGGAGGAGCCACGGTGGGCAAAATGCCTAATGTCACCTGGCCTGACGGCTCCTTTGCGGAAACCGTGAAGGGGTGGCAATCGGGGTGGTTCTACATCACTGAGCCACGCGGCGCCAACTGGGCGTTGGCCCCCGAGTTCCGATCTGGAACCCCTATGCGGCTCACCTCCTGGGAACAGAAGGGCATGTTATGGGGCGAATCTGCAGAGCTCACCGGACTCATCAACTGCGTCAAGGGCATGAAGGACAAGAACATCAAGCTCGTCAACGTGATCCAAGTCATGCTCATTCGCCTGATTCCGCCATGCCAAAGGCGGGCATTCAATCTGTGGGAATTCGTCCCGACAGAACAACGGATGCTCCAGAGGCTCTATGGCATGAAGCACAAGAACACGTGGAAGGTATTGTTCAAGGCCACCGAAGTACCTCCTCTCATAACCGAGGACCGCTGGGTCCACGCCGCACGGCAACCTACCCAGATGAGTTCTCAGGCCGCCACTGGGTCCGGTTCTTCCTAATGTACTCATGGGGAAGTCCTAAGTGATTGTGTATATTTGTTTTAGGAGTATGTGGAGACAGCGGAGCGGATCGACAGTCCGGCTCCGTTGCCGGAAAGCCCAGCTAATGATCTTCTGGCAAAGATGTTGTTCCCGTTGCCCTATAAGGGGCCGGAGAGGAAGGCCGATAAGAAGGCCCCGGGGACCCGAAAGGGTCTCCGAAGTAAGGTTGCGCAAGCCTCATCCGAAGATGACGAGGCTCACTCCTCCCCTGAAGGGGAAGAAGAAGAAGAAGAGGCCGCCCCGTCCAGAAAGGATGGGGGGCCTGAGACGGCGAACCAGGGGGCCAGGAGAGGCCCCCGGCGTAAGGCCTCATACCCTTGTCGTCTGATGATGATGAGGCAGATTCCTCCCGTGGAGGCGGGAAGGAACAAGGAGAAACACCACCTCCCCGTGCCGGGGGAGGGAAGAAGAGGAAGGCCGCCCCGGTGGGGGAGACTAGGATGTCCAAGAAGGGAAAGGCATCCCTTCCGGACTACTCAGCCACCGCCGCCGATAGCGAGGAAGGGTGGCTGCCCAGGAAGAAGCCCCTTGCGCGATCGTAAGTATCCGCACTCAATCATAATTTTTGCTTCATAATTTTGTTTATAATGCCGAACTTGTATGCAGTCCGGCCAGGGCCCATCCCGGAGTGTCGTCTTCGGACGGGTCCTTGAGTGAGTCAGCAATGAACTCACTCCCGACGGCCACGTCTCCTCGTCCTGCGGACGACACGGAGGTGTTGTCCCGAAGGCTCCCGACGATGGCGGAGGTGGCCCTGGAGGCGCCTCAAGGCGGCGTCCCAGGCGTCGGACTCGCGGGGTTCAAGGTCCCCGCGGATCGTGTCGATGAGAGCCACGGCAAGCCAGGCTCTCAGCCGAACAATGTTCCGGAGCCTTTAGTGGTTCCGGACTTAGGCGGGCAGCCCCTCGTTATGGAGGGAGGGCCGTCTGTATCGAGTACTTCCGTTGCGCCCCAGGCGCTGGATTGTCTGCTGGAAGCGCTTCGAGGCACTTCCCTAGATGAAGAGCACCGTACTCTCATGAGTGCGGTGATTCAGAAGGTTTCGTCTGCCAAGAGCGGACTAACCGAAGCCTGCACTAGCCTCCTAACAGGCTTTGAGGTAAGCAGTAAAAATATGTGAAGTTGCCACCCGATAGGTAGTAGCCCCTGATACTCTATTTGGTGTTCGGAAAGAAAAACCAAACGGAGGGTTAATTATAATCTGCAGGAGTCTGACAATAAGTTTGAATTGAAATAAACAGGTTGTGCTGCTAGCCGCTGCTGCTCACAAGGCCGAAATCGCTGGCCTAACGCATGACTTAGAGCGGGTGCAGGGAGAGCTCGGCCTCATGAGGAGGCAGCTCGAGGAGAGCAAAGGTGAATGATTCCCCTCTCTCATATAATGAATAGTAAATAAAATTTGATTATGCTAATGACGAGACGTCGTGATATGGTAACAGAGGCCACCATCGAAGTGGCGTCTCTCAAGAAGGCGCTGTCCGAGGCTGAACACAGAGCAGCCTTGGAACTCAAGGAGCACAAAAAGCAAGAGGCCCGAGTGGGCGAGGTACAAGAAGAGCTCCAGGAGCTCGGCAAGAAGCCAAGAGGGCTCAGCAAGAGATCCAGGAGGCCAAGAAAATAGCGGAGGGTAAGAAATTTTTTACGCAAAGCAAACATGTGGAGGAGGCGTTTCTTTTACTTACTCGAATCCGGAGCTCTCCAGGGGCATTCGCAGACCTGCCACGCAGCGTGTCAGATGCCGCGGAGTACTACTGTGCCCAGGAGGGGAGCTCAACGAAGAAGTTGTTCTGGTCCCAGTATGCTGGGGCTAAACATGCAACGCCTCTGAGTAACCAACGGAAGCAGTTGGTCGAACTCCACAAGGTGGCCGAAGTGGCTATGAAAGATCTCATAGTCCGGATATGGCCTGGCGAGCTTCTGCCCACCAGCTACTTCGGCCTGATC
The DNA here is from genome assembly GCF_018294505.1 of Triticum aestivum. Classification (NCBI taxonomy): domain Eukaryota; kingdom Viridiplantae; phylum Streptophyta; class Magnoliopsida; order Poales; family Poaceae; genus Triticum; species Triticum aestivum. The sequence goes on from NC_057801.1 coordinate 634,885,405, forward strand.
AAGCGGATGGTGGATACCTGTCCGCGACTGGAAGTCATCAAGCAATCCATTTGCATTAAGGGTGCCTGTCGGGCCCTTGCCGGCGCCAAGGTGCATTGGGGCAAGCTGGATGCAGAGAAGCTGGTGAAGGACGGGCTGCCGGACGGCAAGCCGCATCGCGTCCCCGAGAAGTATTATGATGGCGTTATGAAGGGTGCTTGCCTCGTGGCCGACGAATGTACCAAAGACATAATTTTTGAATGAATTCACTTCTGTCATGTTTGTAATTGAAAGACGAAGTTACTTGCACTATGTAGCGCTTTTGTTATTTAAAATATTACATTCTGTGCGGCTGTTTATCAAATTCTGAAAGTAGGCCAGTCGTCGGCTTCCGCCCCCGTGTAACTAGTACTGGGGTGTTCGTGGAAAACCCGGACACTCTTTATCCAAATGTTTGGTCCCTTAAGGAGGTGTCCAGCGTAGCAAACCAGGCAATCAGACTATGCGGCTTTATAACTATCACTTAGCCATAGAAGTCTACCATTTTAAATTTCGGCGAAGCCCCTAGAATCCGAAAGGCCGAATTGGGGAGCTATACATGCCTATGTCGGACAAAGCCGAATTAACGCCTAAAGCGGAAAAATCTTTAACGATTTTAAGACCTCTCGAACAGCGACCAGTCTCTCGCCACATCATGTCGGACAGTGTCGGTGTCAAAACCGGCGGATCTCGGGTAGGGGGTCCCAAACTGTGCGTCTAGGCGGATGGTAACAGGAGACAAGGGACACGATGTTTTTACCCAGGTTCAGGCCCTCTCGATGGAGGTAAAACCCTACTCCTGCTTGATTAATATTGATGATATGGGTAGTACAAGAGTAGATCTACCACGAGATCAGAGAGGCTAAACCCTAGAAGCTAGCCTATGGTATGATTGTTGTCCGTCCTATGGACTGAAACCCTCCGGTTTATATAGACACCGGAGAGGGCTAGGGTTACACAGAGTCGGTTACAATGGAAGGAGATCTACATATCCGTATCGCCAAGCTTGCCTTCTACGCCAAGGAAAGTCCCATCCGGACACGGGACGAAGTCTTCAATCTTGTATCTTCATAGTCCAGGAGTCCGGCCAAAGGTTATAGTCCGGTCATCCGGACACCCCCTAATCCAGGACTCCCTCAGTAGCCCCTGAACCAGGCTTTAATGATGACGAGTCTGCGCGCAGATTGTCTTCGGCATTGCACGGCGGGTTCCTCCTCCGATTACTTCATAAAAGATTTCAAACACAAGGATAGTGTCCAGCTCTGCAAAATAAGTTCCACATACCACCGTAGAGAGAATAATATTTGCACAAATCTAATCTACTGACGTATTCCGCAGCGTGACATCACGCCATGGCCAAGCCTTTATTCGTTTTACTGTCCCACCTCAGCACGTTTAGCGAGGCGGTTTCCTTGGCATGTCTTGTCAAAGCAGAGATCGTGTCCCCTTATTTCGGGATTCTTACCAATACGGGTGTGGGTAACCCAATCGTGCATGTTGGTATGTCTCCCCAATCGAAGGCGAGTCCCAAACGGTCACGGGGAGGGCTCTTGGTATTCAACCTCTTTATAAAGAGACCAAGGCTCGACTCCTTTCTTTCAATCTCAATCAAATCCGCCCCTTACCTTGAGTTCCCACAACAAAAGCTCCAGTGTCACACCCAATATGCGACCCTATCCAAAAGGAACTCGAAGGTCCCACCAAGGATAGACCCGCATATTGAAACGCTTTTGCAAGCTGGATATCATTACATCAACATTACATAATAGATGGGGTTACATACAAGAGGCAAACAATGCCACATGAATACAACAATATATCATACACAATATCAACATCTAACTACGGATGAAACACAAACAGAAGCTCAAACGACATCCACCCTGCTAGCCCAGGTTGCCGACCTGGAACCTATCCCCTGATCGAAGAAGAATCAGAAGAAGAACTCAACGCAAGCAAGCATCGCTCTCGCGTCATGATCATCACATAACCTGTACCGGCAACTGTTGTTGTAGTAATCTATGAGCCACGAGGACTCAGCAATCCCATTACCATGGGTATCAATACTAGCAAAGCTTAAAGGGAAAGGAAGGGGTAAAGTGCTGAGGTTGCAGCAGCGACTAAGCATATATGGTGGCTAACATACGCAAATAAGAGCGAGAAGAGAGCAAAAGGAACGATCGTGAAGCTAGCAATGATCAAGAAGTGATCCTGAACTCCTACTTACGTCAAACATAACACAGAAACCGTGTTCACTTCCCGGACTTCGCCAAGAAGAGACCGTCACGGCTAAACACGCGGTTGATGCGTTTTAATTCGGGTCTGGTGTCAAGTTATCTACAACCGGACATTAACAAATTCCCATCTGCCTATAACCGTAGGCACGGCTTTCCAAAGATTATACCCTGCAGGGGTGTCCCAACTTAGCCCATGATAAGCTCTCGCGATCAACGAAGGATATTCCTTCTCCCAGGAAGACCCAATCAGTCTCGGAATCCCGGTTTACAAGACATTTCGACAATGGTAAAACAAGACCAGCAAAGCCGCCCGATGCGCCGACAATCCCGATAGGAGCTGCACATATCTCGTTCTCAGGGCAACAACGGATAGGTCAGCCTACGAGTAAAACCAGCCCTCGAGTTGCCCCGAGGTGGCCCCGCAGTCTGCCCGGTTCGGACCAACACTTAGACAAGCACTCGCCTGGGGGGGCTAAAATAAAGATGACCCTCGGGTTGGCCGACCCAAGGGAAAGGTATAGGTGGTGGTGAGGCAAATGGTAAAACCAAGGTTGGGCCTTGCTGGAGGAGTTTTATTCAAAGCGAATTGTCAAGGGGGTCCCATAAATCACCCGACCGCGTAAAGAACGCAAAATCCGGGAACATAACACCGGTATGACAGAAACTAGGGCGGCAAGAGTGGAACAAAACACCAGGCAAAAGGCCGAGTCTTCCACCATTTACCAAGTATATAGATGCATCAATAATATAAGAGATATTGTGATATCCCAACCAAAATCCTGTCCACCATGGAGAAATCTTCAACTTCACCTGCAACTAGCAACGCTATAAGAGGGGCTGAGCAAAGCGGTAACATAGCCAAGCAACGGTTTGCATAGGAAAGGTGTCAAAGGTTATAGGTTCATGGCAATATGGGAAGGCTTGATAAACAGGTGATAGGTAGCGCAGCATAGCGATAGAACGAAGCAACTAGCATAGCAATGATAGTAGTGAGATCCAGGGTAGCGGTCATCTTGCCTGAAATCCTGCTAGGAAGAAGAACGAGTCCATGAAGAAGACGAACGGATGAAGCCGAAGACGAACCAAGCGTAGATGAATGAATCCTCACGATCGCAACGAAACCGAAACTATCGAAAAGAAGCACACAACATAGTAAACACACCACACATATACAAGACATGATGCACAACAAGCATGATGCATGACCAAGCTACATGAATCTACTCATGGCAAGAGATGATGCAAACAAGAGCAACACATCAAGGCAAGTTTAAATGAGGTCGGGAACAACATATAACAATTCCGGTAAGTCCTCATATGCATATTTCGAAATTGGTCCAGATCTGAATAAACCTTATGTTCAAGTTGTTAAACAGCAAGTTAAGATGCACCAAGATGATCTACACGAGATTCTAGTCAAGTTACATATAAAGTTCATTAGATTTGGAGCTACGGTCTAGAAGATATGAGCAACACAAGTTAAACATGGCATTGATGCAAAATGCATACAAACATCAAGCAAACACCTCAAAACAAGGATGCAACATGATAATATGAAGCTACATGCAATTCTAAGCAAGTTTCATATAGAGCACACTCAAAACGGAGCAACGGTTCAACACACACACACACACTATACAAGTTATAGCAACAATCTGCCCAAAACAGCAACTAGGCATATTGCAATCATCAAAACAACATGGTACAACATCTCAACATGAAAATAAAAGACATGGACATGATGTACAGGTAAAGCATTACAAAACATGAACACTGAGCTATCTCCAGAAACTACTAGAACATGCTCAAACACACATGGCAAGATTGCTAATAATAGCAGTTCAGACTTTGCAGAAAATAACATCAGGTTGCAATGTTTAGAGCTATCAAACAACATGTTACAGGAACTTATCATGGCAAACAAAGGCATGGCATGAATCTACTAAATGCATAGAACAAAAGTCCCTTACCGACCATGGGCCAAAACGGATCAGAAAATATGATGGCACCCACGTAAACATAGCAAGTTATATTACAGATTCAAACATGGCAGAAACAGAATTATGAAGGCATGTTGGTGAGCTTGTACCACTCACCACAGAGCAATACATGGCATGGCAAGGCAACCAACAGTAAGAAGGCATGTTTGTGTAACCAACCAAGGCAAGAACAAGTCCATAACATGCAAGGATCAACTACAACAACCTTGGGAAAATTGAATAACATGTAAACAATCTGCCAGAAAATATTTTGAAGCAAAAGTAGAGCACGAAAATGACATGCTAGACTACTCCATAATTGCAGCCAAGGGCAGGGATGGATAGATCATAACCATATGTTCAAAACACCCTTACTGAAGTATCTCAAAATATGCATGGATCTCTCTGTAGCATCATGTTTACATGGCATCAAAATAACAGCAAAACAGGGACTAAAATTAGCAACACCACGAAGCCTAGTTTGCATGCTTGTGCTAGTCACCACATTGATCACAAAAATACATGGTAAGCACCACTGTAGAGAAGACATGGCATAGATCAAAACACATGTAGACATCGACCTCATAGGATGCACACATCAATCATGGCAAAAATGACAAAAGAGCTCGTTCTGTTAACAGACAGCAGACAACATCATGAAGCACTATTGCAACGAAGATTCGGGCATCTAGATGACCGCAAATGAACATGATGCAATGGAATGAAATGATGTACTCGTTGAGACGAACAATTTGACATATTACACGCACAAAACGGAGCTACGGATGCAGAGATATGACGCGATGAACATGGCATGATAATGTCACAGATTCGGGGACTTAGAGAAAATTTTACCCTCCAAAAACTCAACGGGACGAAGACGTGCGGGACGAGGAGATCCGGGATGCAGCAGGGTTGTTTGGTTCGTTGGAGTGGTGGATCTGGTCCCGATCCGCGGGTCGCTGGAGGAGTTCACCGGGGACGTCGCCGGAGCGCGGGGAACTCGCCGGAGAGGTCGGGGAAGGCCGGAACAGGCGGATCCCGGGGCGCGGGCTCCATCCCGGCCGGATCATGGCCACCGGGGTTGGGGGCGGGCAACGATGCTCGGAGGCGGCGGCGCGGAGCTGCTACTCCGGCGAGGGAGACGGGGCGGCACACGTGGGAGGGCCGGTCGCCGGCGGGGGTGGAGGTTGGCGGTGGCGAGCGGGAGGCGGAAGCCGAGGTGGTGGGGCGGCACGGGATCGGGCGCAGAGGCGCCGGCCGGCGAGAGGAGGTGGCGGCGCAGCAGCTGGGCCAGTGAGCGGGCGGCGCCGGCAGAAAGCGGGAGGCGCTCGGGCGGGGAGCCGCAGCGGAGCGGGGCCCGGTCGCGGCCCGGGGCGGGCCTGCGGCGGAGGCGGCGATGTGGGCGCGGCCCGCCACGTGGCGGTGCGCAATTGGTCTGGGGCGGCGGGCGGACGTTGTCCGGCCGTCGCGGACGCGTCCGGTGGCGGCGGATGGCGATTTTGCTAGGGTTAGGGTAGAATGATCCAAAAATTTTGGGGGAGGTCTAGTTTTATAGGTAGAGGGAGCTAGGAGAGTCCAAATGAGGCACGGTTTTCGCCAACACGATCGTGATCGAATGACCGAGAGCATGGAGAGGAGTTTGCTGGGTTTTGGGCCACTTTGGAAGGGGTGTTGGGCTGCAAAGAGAGAGGCGCTTTACGGTTACCCAGTTAACCGTTGGAGTATCAAACGACCTCCAAATGGCACGAAACTTGACAGGCGGTCTACCGGTGGTATACCAAGGCCGCTTGGAAAGACTCGGGCCATTCCGAGAAAGTTTAACACCCACTCACAATAGGAGACGAAAAGGGGAACGCCGAAGGGCATAGGAGCGCCGAATTGCAAAACGGACAACGGGGAAAATGCTCGGATGCATGAGACGAACACGTATGCAAAATGAAATGCACATGATGACATGATAAAATGCAACACGCAAGCAAATGACATGGCAACGATGGCGAATAACTGACAGACTACTGGTGCATCGGATCCGGGGCGTTACATCCAGATTCAGGCGCATCGGACCTCCGATGATGTCTGGCTCCACCCTTCAAGGCCGGTGGATGCCTTCCTCCGTTATGGAAGAAGACGTGCGAAAGCTAAGAGATTCCAGGTATCTAACCGGCAAAATCTCGCATAGGCTGCCTGCTCAAGGGCAGGTTATTCCCACTCCCAAGCCTGGTGAGAGCGTGGTGTTCGCGTCTCACTTCCTTCGGGGGCTAGGCTTCCCGACGGACCCCTTTGTGAGGGGGCTCATGTTTTATTACGGGCTGGAATTTCACGACTTAGCTCCGGAGTCCATCCTCCATATCTCATCGTTCATTGTCGTGTGCGAGGCCTTCCTCCGTATTACTCCTCACTTCGGATTGTGGCTTAAGACCTTCAAAGTAGAGCCGAAGATGATCGAGGGGCGGCACGCAGAGTGCGGAGGTGTTGTTATAAGCAAGAATGCCAACGCTCCATGGCCCGAGGGCCTTTTTCAAGAGGAGTTCAGCTTATGGCAACGAGAGTGGTTTTATATCACAGCTCCCAGGGGCACCAAATGGGTGGCGCCACCTTCCTTTCGCTCGGGTCCCCCACCACAGCTAGCGTCATGGGTCAATAAAGGGCTTAACTGGGGGCCGTCCAAGGACGTGCCCTTATTGTAGGGCCGCGTTCGAGATCTCCTAGAAAGAGATATCAATCTAGCCGTAGTGACACAGGTTATGTTGATTCGCCGCATCCTGCCCTGCAAACGTCGCCCCCTTCGCCTGTGGGAGTTTAATCTGGAAGGACCTCGAGCCCTCCAACATTTTGTGGGCACGACGCCCATGGAGATGTACAAATTGTTCTTCCGATCACAAGCAATGTGTCTGGACTCGTCCGAGGACGCAGGTCTGAGCTGCAATCGCCCAGATACTCAAGTAAGTAGCCCTATACCCAGACACGTTATCCGTATATTTATCATAAAATTTCCCTTAAAAGTGCTATCCTTTAAACAATAGTGGATAGGAAAGCAAAGCTTATCAGGTGTCCGGCCCCCCTCCCTGAGACTACACCGGATCCCGTGTTAACCAGGATGCTGGAGGTTGCGCCTTTGGAACAAGGCGAAGAGGGGAACAAGGAAGCTACCGCCTCCGCGAAGGAGGCTATCAGGAAAGGAGGAACGAGAATTCCTCTAACCAGGGGAAGAAGAGGACCGCCTCTGAAGACCCGAAGGCAATGGTCTCAAAGCGGGGGAAGAAATCTTCGTTAGAGGGTCCAACTCCGGGGGGTGCCTCGGTCGCATTGCGCCCCCAAGGGGATCAGCTCTCCACCGAGCCGTAAGTAAAGAGAGGGGTTTTAAAATGAAAGACATCCCTGCTCAATTTCTGAGGAAGATAACCGAAGTTTTACCTTGTAGTTCGGATCTCAGCCCTTCTCAGCAGAGCTCATCTTCAGGGATCTTCGTCCGGAGATGATGGAGAGTGAACGCCTCCCCCTGCCGTACCGCCTTGTGAGGCGGGCGACCCTGAGGTGTCGTCACGAAGGGTTTCTTCGAATCCAGCAGGGCCGGAAGGCAGTCATATGGCCCCCCAAGGCCCTCCGTGTTCGGCCTTTGAAAAAGGCCATCGGACGAGTCCGGCACCGTCCGGTGCACGGTCGGAGGAGCTGAAGGATCTGCTCGGGCGAGCGTCTATCTCAGAACAACACCGTGCGTTGATGGATACGGTGATTGGAAGGATTTCATCCTTGGAGAGCGGGTTGTACGAGACCGTCAGGAGTTTACTGACCGGTTTTGACAGATCTGCATATATAAGATGCACCCTGTATAGATAGTAGCCCCTGAGACTCTGTGCATTGTCAAAAATGACGGCGCGCCGAGGATCATAATCCCAGGTATAATATGTCGCCTTTCCTATGTAGGTGGCGAAGTGTCCGGTGGCTAGCCGGATTGATGAATTTTCCGAGCTAAAGCGGCAACTTGACGTGGCAGATGCTGACATTGCGCTTGTCAACAAGCGGCTGGACGAGACACAAGGTATGTAATTTCTTCGAAGACACCTGGTAAGAGGAGTTTGATGCCCGTACCTTACAACATGTGTGCTTGATGCAGATGGTGCCGCTGCCATGGAAAACCTTCAGGCGGAACTTGCCCGAGCCAAGGAGCAGGCCAGGAAAAGTGATGCGGCTGCCTTAAAGGCGGTTGAAGAGTTGAAAGCCGAACAGGCTGCTCACTGCCAAAGCAAGAAGGAAATGGCCGGGATGGCTGTAAAGATGAAGAATGCTGCCGACCGCTGCAAGCTTCTTGAAAAAGAAGAGCGGGTGGCACAGAAGGACCTAGAGAAGGTCACTACCGAGGCCAAGGATACTCGCAATACAATGAGAGCTATGAAGGAGGAGCTACGTCAGGCCGGAGATATCACGGTTGGAAAGCCCTTTATGTTGCGGATGAAGTTCGGGGATCCTAAATATGCTCTGTTGGACCGGCAGTAGAGTGCGGCGAACAATTATCTGGACTTGGCGGCGAGTGCCGCGGACGCGGCCGAACACTTCCGCGATCAAAAGGACCACGAAGTGGACAAGCTTTTTTGGTCGCAGTTCCATATTCCAGAGCGCCCACTTCCATTAACCGATCGTTTGGCCGCATGGGCGGAGCTAAATAGGTTATTCGGACTCGCCATGAAGTATGTCGTGAGTCATCTGTGGCCGAAAAAGCCCGAGCCGAAGAGTTATTTTAGCTTGGTGCAGCAGTTCCTTGGTGCGGTGCCGCATATTGAGGTAATGAAGAGGTTAGCGTGCATAGAGGGTGCGCAGATGGCTCTTGCCCGTGTCAAGACATACTGGGCGGAGATGAAGGCCATTGCTGTTGCATCCCAAGATTCGGACGAGAGCCGAGTACCTGCCGAGCACTATTTTCAGGAAGTTCTGCAGGGCACTCGTTTAATAGAGACGCAGTGCTCGAAGGATGTTATGTTCGAATAACATGTATTATTGTAAAACAATGTTTCGATTGAATATAAAAGCTTTTTATACTTGTGCCGTCAAGAATTAGAATACCTCATGTGCGGCCGTTAATGTATATGTGTATATAACCTGAAAGATGGCAGTCTTCGGCTTCAGCCCCCACGCATATAATTCGGGGGTGTTTGCAGAAGGCGCATTTTCACACTTGATCCAACGTCTTGGTCCTATTGAGGAGGTGGTAGCGCAGCGAACTAGGCAACCGGACTATAATGCTTTATCACTTTCACTTAGCCATAGGAGTTTGACAGTGGGGCTACTATATAGCCCCTAGGGGCACCGCGCTCACCGAAATTCAGGGCGCATGTGTGCCTGGCCGGGAAACAGCCCTTCGTTAATGCGGAGGAATCCGAAACATTCCGGCGGGTTATCGAGTGGTTGACCAGTCTCACGCTATATCATGACAGTCAGTTTTCGGCTTTCTCTACTGAGGTGCTCGCCTGGCCGAACCGGGGCACAATCGTAGTAGTTCTCCTGGTGCCGCCTTAGCTGACAGAGCGGAACGTAAGGTAGCATAACACAGGAGCCGGGCAAACTCAACATTTGACCAAAGACATGATTCGGAGTTGATGCATATAAGGCCAAACTCGCGACGCCGAACACTCCCTAAGGTATTCGGTCTTTATGAAAAACGGGCTGAACAACGCCCTTGGTAAGAAGCCCCTGGTGTCCAGGTACGCGCAAAATTCTGACGTGGCCACATGCCAAGACGCCAGCCTCCTCCTCGGTTATAACAAGAAACCGGGGGATGTGTATCAACAAGAGACAGTGAAAAAAGGTTTATGCAGGGTCTTAATCTGAAAAGAATCCATAGAATGGGTCCCTACTGCACGTCTGCGCCTGTGTCTCCGTTGTGCAGTATCCTGAACTTAGTTGAAAATGATCGTGCGAAAATCTATGTTATATTATATAAACAAAGTATAATTCAGAAAATGGGTAGAATTGAGCTTTATTATCTCTTGTTGTACACGCGCGGAGCCCCTTGTACGGGGGTATGCGGCTAGTTAGCCCTTGCATGTTTACACCGGACTCGTCTAGCCATGTCCGGGGTCTGAACGACCTGTTTTAGGTGCTTTGATTAGTGAAGCTAGTTTAGTGTGTGTGGCTGTCAAGGCAGCCGCACAGACTTCCGCACTCGAGGAACACCCGATATTTCCCTTTAATGAGATGATGCCTCGTGGACCGGGCATTTTAAGCGTAAGGGATGCATAATGTGGTATTGCATTAAAGCGGGCGAGAGCTTCGCGTCCTAGTAGTGCTTGATAGCTACTTGTGAATGGGGCAATGTGGCAGGTTAGCTTTTCACGTCGGAAGTTGTCGGGGGAGCCGAACATAACTTCTAAGAGGAGAGAACCCATACAATGGGTATCTGGGCCTGGCGTTACCCCTTGAAAGGAAGTGTTGCCATGGCGAATTTTTGTTGGGTTTATCCCCATTTTGCGGATTGTGTCCTGATATAGCAGGTTTAGACCACTGCCGCCGTCCATTAGGACTTGTGTAAAGTGGAGTCCGTCAATTATCGGACCTAATACCAAGGCAGTCCAGCCTGCGTTCCGGATACTTCTAGAGTAATCCTGATGGTCAAAGGTGATTGGTTTTAACAACCAGTGGCGGGACTCCTCTAGGACAGGCCGTATGGCGCGTATCTCTATAGGCGCCACTCTGTTTTTCCCTTTTGTTATGTGAAGTGAGTTTACTGATTTGACTTCTTGTGGGAACTTCTTTTGTTCTCCGGTGCTCTGCTTGTGGGGTTCGTCGTCATCCTCGCTTGGTATGTCGAGCCCCTTGTGTTCGGCGTTGAGTTTGTCGGATTGCTTGAAGACCCAACAATCTCTATGGGTATGGTTTGCAGGCTTACTGGGAGTACTGTGGATTTGGCATATTTTGTCCAACATTTTGTTTAGGTTAGATAGTTCATCCCTATTATCCTTGAGGGGCATCTTTTCCTGATTCTTCCGAGAGCTTTTGAATCCGGCGTTGACTGTCGTGCTCTTCGGGCTGTTTCCCTATGTCCAGCGCTGGTCCTTGCTACGTCGCGGTTTCCCGTTTCCATCCCTAACTTCGGATGTACTTGGGTCGCTGGTACTGCTTCTTGCCAACCATCTATCCTCTCCTGTGCAAAAGCGGGTCATGAGGCTTGTTAATGCGGCCATTGTTCTTGGCTTTTCTTGGCTGAGGTGTCTGGCGAGCCATTCATCTCGAACGCTGTGTTTGAAAGTTGCTAAGGCTTCGGCGTCTGGACAGTCGACTATCTGGTTCTTTTTAGTAAGAAATCTGTTCCAGAGTTTCCGGGCTGACTCTCTGGGTTGTTGAGTTATATGACTTAGATCGTCTGCATCCGGAGGTCAGCCATAGGTCCCTTGAAAATTTGCCCGAAAAGCATCCTCGAGCTCTTCCCAACTTCCGATGGTGTTTCCGGGAAGGCTGTTAAGCCAGTGCCGGGCTGGCCCTTTGAGCTTGAGGGGTAAGTATTTTATGGCGTGGAGGTCATCTCCTCTAGCCATGTGTATGTGGAGGATATAATCCTCAATCCAGACTCCAGGGTCTGTTGTTCCGTCGTATGCCTCTATGTTTACGGGCTTGAATCCCACTGGAAATTCATGGTCCAGCACCTGATCGGTGAAACATAGGGGGTGTGCAGCACCCCAATATTTGGGTGTGTTGTGATGTTCGGATACTTGTTGTGTTGCATTGCTTACTAGAGCTTGCTTTCTTGGCCCGTAGATAGATCTGGCTGGGCCATCTTTTTTATGTGAATACTTGCGCGGATCGCGTGCCGGCTTGTGTGCGGCGCCCTTTGCCGCTCTATGTTGGCCATGGGGTTGTTTATCCGACTGGGTGTCTTCCTTATTTTTTGATTGCGGGGGCTCTAAGGCCTCCTCATCAAATTCCGGCAGTAATTTTCGATTCGGATAGCTCTTTGTGTGGCGACTGTCGCCGTATTTGTCTGCGGTGTTGAGTACTTTGCCCCCTCTAATTCTGAGTGCATCTTCCGCTGTTTTGAGCTTCTGCTTCTGCTTTTTCAGGCTACGTGCAGTGGCGACGAGCCTTTTGTGGAGGTTCTTCTGCTCCAGCAACTTGTCCGGCGTGAGGTCGTCCAGACTATTATCTTCGCCGGGGACAGGTTGTTCGGTTTGTTTATCCAAGTTTCCCTGTTCGGACGGTTGCTCGATGGCATGTTCGTCGTCCGCCGGTTCGCCCTGCTCTGTGGCTGGGTCTCTGTCGAGGTGGGGTTTGGAGTGGCGCTTACGCCGCCGCTTTGACTGCTTTTCGAGGGAACGATCCCTCGTTGTGACCCTTTGTTCCTTGTCGTCGTTTCTTTTAGGTGTGTCCACCATGTATACATCGTGAGATGAGGTGGTTGTCCAGTGCCCTATAGGCGCTGGTTCCTGTTCGTCTCCTACATCGTCATCCATACCATCGATGTTTTCAAAGTCGAAGTCGAGCATGTCGGTTAAATCATCGACAGTGGCTACGAAGTGGGTGGTGGGTGGGCTTTGAATTTCTTCGTCATCCGCATCCCATCCTTGCTGACCATAATCCGGCCAGCACTATCGTGATAAAGAGAGAGACTTTAGTGAATTCTGAATGTCGCCAAAGGGTGAGTGCTGAAAGATGTCCGTGGCGGCGAACTCCATGATGGGCGCCGAATCGGGTTCTATCGGCAGGGGCGCGGAAGGTTCGGAGTCCGGAAAGGAGTCCGGCACCTTGGAGTCACGAGCTTCGCAAATGACAAGGCTGGTGTTCGGCTCGATCGCCATAGAGATTGTAGCCACCGAGGCGGTGTCCAGCCACCCGTCCTCGATTGGCGCAGTCGGCTCCGAGCTAAGGGTCGGAGTGGACACTGGAGCGGCCTCCCAGGCACTGTTCGGAGGCAGAGCTAGATCGTGCCCATCGTGACAGTGCGGCATGCTCGGCTGTGGCTCGAACCCGTCGAAGATCAAGTCTCGGCGGATGTCAACCCTGTAGTTCAAACTTCCAAACCTGACCTGATGGCCAGGGGCGTACCTTTCAATCTGCTCCAGATGACCAAGTGAATTGGCCCACAGTGCAAAGCCGCCGAATACGAAGATCTGTCCGGGGAGAAAAGTCTCACCCTAGACCGCATCATTGTAGATGATCGGAGGAGCCATCGAGCCTAAAGGTGACGGCACAGAGGAACTCTCAATGAAAGCACCAATGTCGGTGTCAAAACCGGCGGATCTCGGGTAGGGGGTCCCAAACTGTGCGTCTAGGCGGATGGTAACAGGAGACAAGGGACACTATGTTTTTACCCAGGTTCGGGCCCTCTCGATGGAGGTAAAACCCTACTCCTGCTTGATTAATATTGATGATATGGGTAGTACAAGAGTAGATCTACCACGAGATCAGAGAGGCTAAACCCTAGAAGCTAGCCTATGGTATGATTGTTGTCCGTCCTATGGACTAAAACCCTCCGGTTTATATAGACACCGGAGAGGGCTAGGGTTACACAGAGTCGGTTATAATGGAAGGATATCTACATATCCGTGTCGCCAAGCTTGCCTTCTACGCCAAGGAAAGTCCCATCCGGACATGGGACGAAGTCTTTAATCTTGTATCTTCATAGTCCAGGAGTCCGGCCAAAGGTTATACTCCGGTCATCCGAACACCCCCTAATCCAGGACTCCCTCAAACAGTTTTGTGCTTTCTCTACTGAGGTGCTCGTCCGGAAGAACCAGGGCACAATCACAGTAGTTCTCCCTGCGATACCTTAGCCGAATTAACGGAATGTAAGGCACCAAAGCAAGGGAGCCGGGCTATCCCAACCATAACCCAAGACATGATTCGGAGCTGATGCATATAATGCTATACATTCGGGGTGCCTCACTGTTGAAAGTGTTCGGACTTGACTTGCCTTATTATGGGGTACCATAAGAAGTCCCTGGCAAACTACGCGTACCAAAGTGTACGGATGCAAAATTAAATAGACATTTATAAAAAATGCTCAAATAAAAATAAGTAAGCTGACGCTATATGTGGTCTCCCATTGATAAATAATACGTTTAAGCATATGTTTACAATGTATGCATTAGGCGGAGACAAATATGATTATTTGACATATCCTATCCAGGGGCAGACTACGTACAAATAGATAAAGCAGGAACAACAATCATAAATAGATTCCACCTGGGTGTTTCCTGCTGTGCCCAAAGCCTGTTGACTCCTGGGTTTCCTCTCCTATGTAAGTCCGACAATCTGGCTATTTTGGAGAAGCTGCACTAAAGCAATGTCCATAAGGGTGAATGGAAAGGTTATGAAGTGATACCGTACTGTTGACTGAGCCCCTGATATGCCTCCGCCTGTGGCCATGGTACTTTGAGTGCGTAATTGTGTACGCGAGGCACGAATGCTGCTTTCATGGGATTTGAGCATAGGCCGGACAGCTAGTCCTACTCTTGTCGTGCATGCTGATCTTGCTGCGGGGTGTTCCACCCTCACTTGATGGAGCTTGAAGTTGTCGTCGTTGGATTGGTGGTTTGCCGGAGGAGGCTGCATTGTACTTCTGCCGCAAGGGCCGCAGTATCTTCTTCTGTACGGAGAGAGCGGTCCATGTTTCCGTTGACTGTTATGACCCCGCGCTGGCCTGGCATCTTGAGCTTAAGGTATGCACAATGTGGTACCGCATTGAATCTAGGAAATGCAGTTCACCCGAGCAGTGCATGGTAACCGCTGCGGAAAGGGACGATGTCGAAGATTAGCTCTTCTCTTCGGAAGTTATCCGGAGATCCGAAGACCACTTCCAATGTTATAGAGCCCGTACAGCGGGCCTCTACTCCAGGAATGACACCCTTAAAGGTGGTTTTGGTGGGCTTAATCCTTGAAGGATCGATGCCCATTTTGCACACTTTGTCCTGATAAAGCAGGTTCAGGCTGCTGCCGCCGTCCATAAGGACTCTTGTGAGGTTAAATCCGTCTATAATTGGGTCTAAAACCAAGCGGCTGAGCCGCCATGATGGATGCTAGTAGGATGATCCCTATGATCAAAGGTGATCGGACAAGCTGACCATGGGTTGAATTTGCGGACGACTAGCTCCATCGCATATACGTCCCGCAGTGCTCGCTGCCGTTCCCGCTTGGGGATGTGGGTGGCGTAGATCATGTTGACCGTTTTCACCTCGGGGGGGGGGGGATTTCTTCTTCCCCCCCCCCCATGTTCGGACGCCGGGGTTCATCTTCATCGTCGCTGTGCAGCCCCTTGTCCTTGTGTTGGGCATTTATTTTGCCGGCTTGTTTAAAGACCCAACAGTCTCTGTTGGTGTGGTTGGCTGGCTTGTCCGGGGTGCCATGAATTTGGCACGAGCGCTCCAGTATACGGTCCAGACTAGACGATCCTTGATTGTTACGCTTGAATGACTTCTTCCGCTGACCGGATTTCGACCCGCTGAATCCGGCATTGACCGTCATATCCTCGGTGTTGTCACCGTTGTTCCGTCGCTTATGTCTGTTGCACCGTGGCTTGCAATTATTGTCCCGGACATCTGAAGTTCTAGAATGTGGCGTAGTGCTACTGTGAGCCAACCAGCTGTCCTCGCCCACGCAAAAGCGGGTCATTAGTGTCGTAAGAGCTTCCATGCACTTGGGTTTCTCCTGGCCGAGGTGTCTGGCGAGCCACTCGTCACGGATATTATGCTTGAAAGCCGCCAGGGCTTCGGCATCCGGATAGTCGACTATTTGGTTCTTTTTAGTTAAGAACCGAGTCCAGAATTTCCTGGCTGATTCTCCGGGTTGTTGAGTAATGTGGCTCAAGTCATCGGCATCTGGAGGTCGCACATATGTGCCCTGGAAGTTGTCAAGAAATGCGTCTTCTAGATTTTCCCAACTTCCAATGGAATTTGCAGGCAGGCTGTTTAGCCAGTGTCGGGAAGGTCCTTTGAGCTTAAGGGATAGATACTTGATGGCATGTAGATCATCTCCGCGGGCCATGTGAATGTGAAGAAGGAAATCCTGGATCCATACCACGGGGTCTGTCGTGCCATCGTATGATTCGATGTTTACGGGTTTAATCTCTTCTAGGAATTCATGGTCCATCACTTCATCAGTGAAGCAGAGGGGGTGTGCAGTGCCTCTATGTCGGGCTATGTCACGGCGCAATCAGGCTTCGTCTGACTGGTTGTATTCGGCCCGGCCGGATTTGCTCTTAGTGTATCCGGTATGACGGTCATCGTCATGTGCTTTGGCGCGCCCCCGTGATCCGTAGATCGATCTTGGCTGTCCTGCGGCGTTATCCAGTTTATCGTGTAGGTCCTGAGTATTGCCCCTGGCCGTAGTAAACCGACGCGGGGGTACAGGCTGGTACTTCGGCTGATATGCCATTTTGTTCCGACCTCGAGGCGGTCGGTCAGCCGTGGGGCGCTCGAGTCCATATTCCTCGGCTGCCAGGACTTCTGTCCATCTGTCTGTGAGCAGATCTTGATCAGCTTGGAGCTTCTGCTGCTTCTTCTTCAGGCTTCTCGCAGTGGCAAATAAGCCGGCGCTTGAAGCGCTCCGGCTCTGTGGGGTCTCCGGGTACGCCGAACTCGTCGTCGCCGAGGCTAATCTCATCTTCGTAGAGGGGCATGTAGTTGTCCTCCTCCGGATACCCGTCTGCCTGTTCATCTGGGCTATCATGCCCGTCTTCCTGTTCGGCCTGCTCGAAGGCGGGCTGTTCGGGGTTGTATTCATCATCGGCACCGTCCAGATTATTATCGTCTCCGGTGCCGGTATTGCCTTGGCGGGGCTTGGAGCGGCGCTGGCGACGCCCATGCTTTGCTTTCTTCTTGGAGGGGTTATCCTCCGTTGCCTCATCGCCGTTGGTTTCTTTCAGAGTGTCCACCATATATATCATATGAAGAGGTGGCTGTCCACCGCCCTATGAGCGGTGGCTCCTGTATGTCTCCTGCATCGTCGTCCATACCGTCGATGTCTTCGAAGTCAAAGTCGAGCACGTCGGTTAAAATCATCGATCGTGGCGACAAAGTGGGTGGTGGGTGGGTAGCGAATTCCTTCGGCGCCTGCTTCCCACCCAAGCCGAACATAGTTCAGCCCATAGCCTCCTGACAAAGAGAGAGACTTCAATGAGTTTAGCATGTCGCCAAAGGGCGAGTGCTGAAAGATGTCCGTAGTGCTAAACTCCATTACTGGAGCCCAACCTGGATCGACTGGCTCGAGAGTGAGCGGACTAGGACCAACAGCCGGATATGAGTCTGGGGGCCTAGGGTTACATGCCTCCACTGAGGTCAGACCCGTGTTCGGCTCCACCGCCGATAAGTGTGCGGCCTGCGGGGCGGCGTCCAGCCCTCCGTCCCTAGGCAACGCAACCTGCCCTAGATTTAGATCCGGGGCTGCCTCGGGGATGATGTCCCGGGCACTGTCTGACAGCAGGTCTAGGCCGTGCTCGTCGTGGCTGTCCGGTGCTCCTGGCGTAGGCTCGAATCCGTCGAAGATCAAGTCTCGGCGGACATCTACCGTGTAGTTCAAGTTTCCGAACCTGATCTGGTGGCCAGGGGCGAAGCTGTCGATCTTCTCCAACTGGCCAAGCTAATTGGCCCGCAGTGCGAAGCCGTCGAACACAAAGATCTGTCCGGGGAGAAAAGTCTCACCCTGGACCGTGTCGTTGACGATTGAAGACGCCATCAAGCCTCGAAGGGACGACACGGAGGAACTCTCAATGAAAGCACCAATGTCGGTGTCAAAACTGGCGGATCTCGGGTAGGGGGTCCCGATCTGTGCGTATTAAGCTGATGGAGCATTCTCGCGACATGGCGCAGAGGCAGGCGCAGTGCTTATATCCCCAACTCATGACAAGCTCTACTACACCGTGCAGCTCTATTTCCAGCATGACGAAAAGGTTTCCAACAACATAGCGGAATATGAGGGCCTCATAGCAGGCATAAAGGCAGCGGCCGCACTGGTGGTGAAACGACTCATCATCAAGGGTGACTCACAGCTCCTCGTCAACTTCTCCAACAAAGTATATGAGCCCAAGGACAAGCACATGGAGGCGTATCTTGCAGAAGTGCGCAAGATGGAAAAGCAATTTTTGGGGCTGGAGATGCAGCATGTGCCTCGCGGCACCAATCAGGAGGCTGATGACATCGCCAAGAGGGCATCGAGGCGGCTGCCTCAGGAGCCTGGCATTTTTGAGGAACGACTCTTCAAGCCATCAGCAGTACCGTCGCTATCAAGCACATTGCAACCACGAGAGGAGCTCCCTCAACCGCCTGCCTCAAGGGCTCCAGCCTGTGTCCCGACATCAGGAGCGCACTTGCTCCTGACACTGGAGCCTCAGGAAGGATGGTGGACTGCGGAGCTCAAGGATTACCTGATGCAAGGGACTCTACCAAAGAAAGAAGAGGACGCAGAACGCGTGGCCCGGCAGGCCACGACCTACTGCATCCAAGACAGAGAGCTCTACCGGAAGCGATCCAATGGTGTTTCCCTGTGTTGCATCTCCAGAGAACAGGGGAAGGAGTTGCTGGCAGACATTCACGGTGGAGACTGTGGGCACCACTCGTCATCATGGACCCTTGTCGGCAAGGTGTTTTGCAGCGGGTTTTGTTGGCCTATGGCACTCAACGACGCAATCGAGCTGGTGAATGCTTGTGAAGCCTGTCAATTCCATGCCAAGCAGATTCATCAGCCAGCTCAGGGCCTGCAGACCATTCCACTCTCATGGTCGTTCGCGGTCTGGGGGCTGGACATTTCGGGCCCGTTTTCTCGGGCGCTAGGGGGATATCGCTACCTCTACGTCTCCATTGACAAGTTCACCAAGTGGGCAGAGGTGGAAGCTATCCGCACCATCCCAGCTGGCTCAGCAGTCAAGTTCATCAAGGGCCTCGTGAGCCGATTCGGGGTGCCTAATCGCATCATCACTGACAACGGTTCGCAGTTCACCAGCAATCTCTTTAAAACATATTGCACTAACCTTGGAACGCAGATATGCTACGCCTCAGTGGCACACCCTCGGAGCAACGGCCAGGCTGAACGCGCCAACACAGAGGTCCTGAAAGGCCTCAAAACCAGGACCTTCAAGAAGAAGCTGGAGGCCTGCGGCAGGGGCTGGTATGACAAGCTCCAGTCCGTGCTGTGGTCTATCCTCACTACGGCCACCAAGTCGACCGGCGAAACCCCGTTCTTCCTCGTCTACGGAGTGGAAGCGATCCTCCCTAATGAGGTCAAGCATTGCTCCGCCCGGGTCCTGGCATTTGACGAAGCGCATCAGGACACCATGCGAGGGATGGATCTCGTGCTGGGGGAGGAATACTGTCGGGAGGCCACGCTACGAGCGACAAGATACCAGTAGGCGCTGCGGCGGTACCACTGCCGCAACATCCGCCCCAGAACCCTCGAGGTATGTGACCTCGTGCTAAGGAGGGTGCTCTCCAGGGAAGGGCTGCACAAGGTCTCGCCCATGTGGGAGGGCCCATTCAAGGTTGTTCATGTTTCCAGACCTGGCGTCGCGCGCTTGGAGACCCAGGAAGGGGTGCCCATTCCGAACGCGTGGAACATTCAGCACCTCCGGAGATTCTACACTTGAAGTAAGGCCTAGTTCCTGTAAAGAAGGCCCGACGCCTGTGAAGAAGGGTCCATTGCCCACAAAGAGGGCCCAGTCCCTGTGAAGCTCGTCTCCCCAAGAAAAGGCTCGGTGCCTGTGAAGAAGGACAATGCCTGTGAAGCTCGCCGCCTGTGACACTCTCACGTAATAATGAGTTGCGGCTGTACACGCCCCGGAGTCTCTGGAGTGCCGCCCTTGGGCCTCGGGGGCTCCCGCCCGCGCCTAGTGGCTGCACTTAGCTCCGTGCTGGTCAGAAGACGTCGAAGACTAGATTAGGTCCTGGACGCGGCTTTTCATTTGCTTTCCACAGTTGGCTTGTTCACCCTTGTTCGAATCTTTATTGGAGTTGCTTTTAGTGTTGTTTGCCGTCCCCAGCCCATGATTCCTTGTCTTTGTTTTTCGCCTGGCTCATCCTCTCTGACGCAAGCCTCGCGAGGGGGCTGCGCGGGCGCCCTCGCGAGTACCTTCTTGCCTAATTTCGTAAGGCTTCCTCACTCAAGTTCACAGGGGGAGCATCCCTACCAGTCCATGCCCCACGGGCATCGCGACGCGAACAAAGGACCTGAGCCGGTCACCCTCACGACAAAGGTTCGAAAGCTATCCTCCCGGCTAAATTTTGCATGCTTCAAGACGCTCTATGAGGCCTCAGGCAGGTACCTCGCGAGGTGAAAACGGCAGCGAGCCCCTCAAGCTAAGTTGTTCCTACGCACAAGCACGCGGCCGCAACACCACAACACATCATGGGAATAATAGAAATAGCATAATAATTAAGGGCAATAGTCCAGCACGCCCCCATGGGGCTCCACACTTCTCTCTCTCTCTCTCTCTCTCTCTCTCTACGCAGGAAAAGGAGATAAACAAAATGAACATGGCATGCCCGGTGATGGCACATGAAATGGGACTCACGCCTCCCTCCTGAGCTCAGTCAGACTCCTCCTCACGCTTCACCGAGGTACGGCGGCAGGATGACCCGCTACCACCCTCGAAGCGAGCGCGGCGGCGCAATGGTTGCTTGCGGCCACCGCTGGAGGAGCTATCACCAGAGGGGGAGCCGCTGAAGCTTGGTGAGCTACGGGTGCCGCCGGCGGCAGGCTCGCCTTCGTCCTTGTCGCGGCCGTCACCAAGTCCCAGCACCTGATCACCGTCATCGTCTTCAGGGCAGCACCCGACACGGCGGCCATCTTCTCCAAACACCCTCACATAGAGGGTCACGTCACCGTCAAAATTGAAGTGCAGGGTGCATTGCCGGCCCAGGCCGCGCGCGCGGGCAAACGTCTGCCAGCTGTGGGCCAAGGCCACATTGCCAGTGACAGAGGTCTCCACCGAGACCCAGGAAGCCTTGCTACAGCAGCCGTCTTTCTGGAGCCAGAGGCCGCCAAGGGCACCAGCCGGGAGTTCGCTGGCGAAGAAGCGAGGAAGCTGGAGCCAGTTACCAGCCGGATTCACCGCCCACACGACAAACTCCGGCAGCACCTCTGCCGAGTGGAAGCGCGGCCTGGGAGGCCGCGCGGCCACAATGCACCTTTCCTCACCCACCGGTTGGCCGTCACCATGCAAAGGACCACCGCCGCGACCACGAGGAACCACCGCAGGAGTCGCGGGGTGCTTGTGGGGGGCGACCCCGGCCGCGCTTGGGCGGAGGGGAGACAGGGCCTTCCCGACGAGCCTTTCCCTTCTCCGCGGCCGAGAACCTCTTCGTCGGCGCCATGGGACACTGCAGATGACTGGAATAGGGAGGAAGAAGAAGCAAGCGGGGGAGGGAGATGTGCAGCGAGGGCCTACACCCTCCCGCATTTATAACCCAAGGGAGGCCAACCGTCGGTCTCCAGCCCCTTCGCTTCGCTGCTAAGCCAAGTCTGAGCGCACCTTGGGCCCGGTGGCTACTGTCAGCATTCTGGGAATAGGGGTCCCCAGACTTGCCTGCCTGCGGCCTGCGGCGTGGCTCAAGTGGTGGCCCAGTATGGCCCATCTTCATCAACTCAAGCTTAAGACCCACACGAGGGGCCAAGCCTCGTGGGGCAGACGACGCAAGGCTTCCTCAGGCATGGCCTCACCAGGCCGGCTCGCGAGGAGGCGGAGAGATCAAGGCAAGGGTACCTCGCGAGGTGCTCATGATGCAAGCCATGACGATCGAGACCAGGTGGCCGCCAGGCGGCCGCCGGCCTGTGAAGTGTCCTTGTTTCCTCTTTGGTGCAAAGGGGGAAAGTGCAGGCATGGAGTACCGATGCATCAAGCAAAGGTTACCATTTCAGTGCAACGAGAATAAGACCAGCAGAGCAGCAGGGCGGAGCTCACCATGGAGCCCAAGACGGCGTCATCGCTAGTGCCTTTCGCGGCTGTCATGGAAATATCACGTCAGATGTCCTCGTCAATGAACTTAGTCGCGAGGCCAACGCATCTATGTGATAGCTTGAGAGGGGTTGAGCGGAATCGAGAGAACGCAACACAAGACAAAGATTCCGACAGCTTCGGTCCCCAGGAAACATCATTCGGTAATAACCCTACATGTTGTTTGAGGCTAGATCTCATTATCATCATGAGGGAGTCACCATAAACTGGCTCTCTTCTAGTTGTGTCTAGCCCTAAAGATTGTTTCTTCCCCGTCCCTCTTTGGGGAGCCCTGCCCCTCCTTATATTAGTTGAACGGGAGGGTTACATGTAGAGTCCATCTCAGACTAGGACTTAAACTATTTTGATGTCCTTTCCTGGGCTTCTTAACGTCTGTTGGTTTAACATTGTCTGTCGGTTGAGCAACGTCTGCCGGTTTAACATTGTCTGCCGGTTTAACAACGTCTGCTGGTTTACCATTGTCTGCCAGTTTATGATTGACTTAACACCTGCCGGTGCTACCATCTATCTTAACTCTGCCGGTTTAACACTTGCCAGTTTATCGTCTGTCTTTAGCCATCTTTCTTAACTGTCTGCCGGTTTAACACCCACCGGTTTACCAAGCTCCGGCCAGGTTACGACTACGGTCGGGTCATACCGCGGGTATATCCCCGACATTAGCCCCCAGTTTAATTTGGATTTATCCATGTTAAACTGTTCTGATCATCCTTAAGTCCTCTTCACTTCCTTCTAGAAAATCCGGTTTAATAGGCCAGCTTCAAAATCAATTTTCTGATATTGGTTTGTCATAGAGAAATATTGTGAAGAATAGCTCCTTTGATTCAGCTCCCCATGCTTAAAAACAATATTGGTCCTTGAAATACTCATCTGATCTTCAGCCGGTTTAAGGATGTAGAATTTGCCAGGTTATCATTGCCAAGATCACCGGTTTATTAATTTTGATTGCACCGGGTCATACTTGCAGTTAACATCTAACTTGAAAATATACCTCTTTATATGCCTATCACTTGTAGCCCCCAAGTCTTAAGAAGGTAGCATAGCAATAGCTTAAGACTTGCTTCAATATAAATATCACAATCTTGAAGAAATCCAGGTTGTTCATATCAATCACTAGTCAGAATTGAGTATTACACATATGTAGCCCGCAAGTGCCTGGTTGTCATGCTTGCAACAACATGGGACTTGTAATTTCCTGATGCTCATAAAATATTCAACCAGTGTAGCCCCCAAGGGTCGGGTCATTATGTAACAATGAGAAGGGACTTTGTAATAATAATCTTGTAAACTTTCAACAATAATGGGTGGCCCCCAAGGGCCGACTCAGTAAGATAATATTGAGCAGGGACTTTGATATATAATTCAATGAAAATAACATCATATGTTGTAACCCCCATCATGGGGCTTGAATCCACGTCCACAAGGTTAAGAGCCTTGTGCTTTATCAACTGAGCAATGTACCCTTCAATATAATGGATAAAAAGCTTTGTACCTTGAAATGTTGACAGGAGCAATTGGTAGCCCCCAAGGGCCGGCTTATTATAATATGATGAGTCGGGTCTTCAATAAGATGAGCAAAAAATGACTTTGCATTAGCCCCCAGGTGTCATGGTGCATGCTTGTAGAGACATGAGACTTGCATATTTGATGTAATCTCAACTTAAATAATGTAGCGCCCAAGTGTCGGGTTGTAAGCCTGCAGCAACTCGGGACTATTCCTTCAATTGTAGAATAAATCATATCCATTGACAATATGATAGCCATTGCGCTAAAGCGACTTTGAAATCTTAATCATAATACTGGTTATTGATAACCATAATAGAAATCCAGCCATGTTGGCTATTTGAATAATATACCCAAAGATTTATATGCACATAATTCCAATGGCGCAATCCAAATATATGTTGGCGACTTACAGTCCAAAGCCAGGCCAGGTCAATAAACACCGGATTATAAGTGATTATGTACTGATAACTTGTAGTTGAAAATCGAGCTGGGTTAATGAACACCGGGTTAATTTGATGACTGATAGTCATGCCGGGTCAATAGACGCCGTTTCAATTTATCAAAAGAGAAAAATCTTGACAAAGGCAAATAAAGACAGTGTAGTCGAGGCTTTTCAAGGGCTGCCAGGCCCAAATTCGAGGCTTTTCATGGGCTGCTAGGCCCAAATTGGAGGCTTTTCATGGGCTGCCAGGCCGCTGAGTTAAACCATTTGACAAAGCCTTTTAAGATGGGCCTCCAACTAACCAATTGTCGTTTTAACTTTGACAAGTTCAGGGTCTCAATGAGAGTAACTGTCAAACATTCGGCGGGTCATGCCAGGATTACCTGGATAGGAGTGGCTTAATTGATGAAGGCATGTTAAACCGGGGTTTTAGGTGAATACACCAGGCTTCCAAGTCGTGGGTCGATACCCAATTACAAGGGTCTTTTCAAACTCTTTGTTACTTTACACAAAGAGCCCCCAAGTAACTTTGTGAGTTGTGCTCAGTGGGTGCCTATCTTTGAGCTGTGCATAGCAACAAGACTCTCTTTGGCCCCTTGGGTGTGAAGCTCCCAAGCTTTGTTGTGGCGTGATAGCCGGATTAATGGACAGAACTCTGCTTTGCCAGCTGAAGCCCCCATGTAACCAATAATATGATAAGCCAATAAGGCGAGATACCCATGTTTGAACCGCGCGTCATGGCAACAAGTCCTCTTTGGTAACCTTTAACTTTTCTGAGAACTCGAACTTGCGAGAGATGAATTATTTTTGATCCAGAATTTTGAACTGGATATTGACAGCTTCAGAGATTTGTGGGAGATAGATTTCCCTGTGAACCAGATTGTAAACTGGATATTTGGAAAGCTTCAACGCTTTATGAGAGAGAGATGTCTCTTCAACCGGATTTTGAACCGGAATCCTTTATAATGACCCGGAACTTCTTATTGAGCAAGGATTTTGTCATATACTTTTTTGAGCCGAAAATCCTCTGACGGCCTTTAAATTTTGATCAATATAGCAGTAGCCTCCGGGACCGGGTTATTTTTTCCTTCAACATCCTGGGGTACTTGAATTTGCCGAAACTGGCAAGACTTGATCATAACAGAAGGTATATATCATCGTAGCCCCCGAGTCTTAAGATGACTCAAGGAGTTGTCTTGAGATTCTCCGTACTTGACCATAGCAGAAGGTATATACCGTTGGTGTTGATAGCATGATGTGAATCCACAGAAGATTGAGGTGACTGCGGCGGGTTATAAATGATCCCGTATGAGCCGTGTCAGCAACTCGGCCAATGGTTCCTTCCAGCTGGCTGTTTGAAGTGGACCAAACTGTAGTGGTAGCGATTTGTGCTCATGTCCATTGATCCATCCAGTGCAGACGATGGCTGAATGATAATTCGCCTCCAAGGTATTGGAAGAAAAAACCGGGCTACCCAAGTTGTGACTTGCTCATACTTAATAAATAGCTCATGCAGACAGGTGCGGCCTGGTGTGCTGATGTAGACTGGATCACGAAATACGGATGGTAAGGACGTCTGCAGCATCAGAGGCGGCTCAGACAGATGACCCGGCCGCGGCGTTTTAAGTCAGCACGGACGGGCAAGTCAATCGCGAACGCGGTAAACCATACAGGCGAGTCAGCCACGTTGTGTTGATATAAATTGGGCCGAAGAAGTGGCGGCATACACATATGTAGGTTTTGGACCAGATGATAGCGCATCATAATAGTGGCATGAGCCATAACTCCATGGTCCTTATTATTGCAGTGAATAATTGTCCTGATGTGCCAGGCCCGAAATTATCTGCCATGGAGATCCATTGAGCAACAATCAAGCGTGATCCCAGCAAGCTGATAAAGACCAGACCACAAGGGTGGCATCTTGCGCACGCCCATCGGGCATCATGGTGTTGTATAATTTCACCTGTGCAGTGGGTAATTCAATCTGCACATATAGACATAATACAGGGCGAGTAATCATGCTCAGATGGATCAAATATGTTTGCATAAAAGAACTAGGACAGATATCACCTGATAACTTTTTTGGGTAAGCCAACACGTGATAGATCCATCTGGCCTGGTTTAACCCTCCTCTTCTTTTAGCATGAGCTTCTTATAGTAAACCACCCGCAGCGCTTTTCGGGTCGTGGGCTGGTTCCTCAGCCCTCCAACTGGCTCCCAATTCCCTTTTCTTCAGTTAGCAGTTTTGATAGGGAAAACGCATAGGGGCGCAGCCGGAGGCGGGGTCTCGCTAAGGTGAAGCAACAAGCAGGCCGGAACAGCAACTCAAGCAGCGCAATGAATTGCAGGCGCACGAGGCAAAGACCGGATGTGGCGGCGGGTCAACCAGCTACAGGTGTGGCATTTGACAAGACGGCTTGAAGCAGGCGCTTGTCCCGGCGGCGGTTCAGCAACCTAGCGGGGCTGAGGTAGCAACTCGGTGGCGACAGAGAACCATAGGTGTGCAGCGGCGTCGAACAGAAAGGCTCAGCGCTTCAGGTGTGCAGGCGCTCGAGGCGGCACGGCTCCGAAGCGGCGCGGCGGTTCAAGGTGGAGCTGCCGTGGTAAGGGCGGCGGGTCATGGCAGGTTGACGCAGGCCCGCGGTGGCCCACCGCGCCGGTGAGACAGGGGTGAAGACATTCGCGCGGACGAGCGCCTGGTGAGGCGATGGTGGTTTGCAGCGGAGACTGGCTGGTTTGGCACTGGTAACCCATGGCCGCAACGGTGATGCCAGGGCGATTTGACGGGGAACCGTAGCAGAGGCAGGGGTGACTCGGAGTCGGTTCGGGGCCGCGGCCACATGCAGCAAAGGCGGAGGCTGTAGTTTGGAGCAGAGGTACAGCAATGGAGGTGGCATTGAGCCGGCTACGGCGGTTTGCCAGCTCGGTTTGTAGGTGCTGGTTCGGAGATGGTGTTAGATGGCCAACCGGAAAAGCAGAGGTGGCCTATGTTCGCCTTGCCTCTTGCGCGTCAAACCGCCACTGTGTCGCAACAGGAGAACCGCTGCCCCAACTTCGGGTTGGAGAGGCACGGGCGAATCGGCGATGGGTTGGAGAGGCACAGACGAACCGGTGACAGGTTGGAGAAGCGCGGCCTAAACGACGACGAGTTAGAGAGACACGGCCTAACCGGCGGTGGGTGAGCGCAGGTACAGTCGGAAGCGCTCGAGTTGGTGACGGGATGCGACTCCGGCATGGGAGGCCAGCGCAGGGGCGGGGGAGAACGGGCGTAGCCAGTGGAGATTGGCGACTCGCGGCGGTGCAGTCCGGAGCGTTGGTGGTCGAGGGCGGAGCGGACCACTCATGGTCGAGGGCGGAACGGACCGGAGTCGGCGCACGCTGATAGGTGGCTGGGCGCGGTGAGGAAGATGCTTCGAGTGGCGATGCGGAGGCAACCCGGCCGCCGGCGGAGGCAACCCTGAAGCCGGCTGGTGCGGTGATGACGAACGGGAGGCCGAATCGCGCGATGAATGGTGGTGGTGACAAGGACTGCGCGCGGAGGGGCTGGGGTCGCGGGCACGCAGCAGAGCAATGACGGCGCGCCGGCCATAGCCGCACTGCCACAGCGTAGGCGAGACGGGTTGCAGACGGGGGTGACAGAGGTGCTCCTTCTCAGCCGCAGAAGCATCAGGTGGTCGAGGCGAGGCCGCGGCGGAGACCGATTCCGTGGTCTTTATGCACTTCCTCATAATAATCTCATATAATCGATTGTACAGGACTAGTACTCCGATCCTTAGCAGAAACCACGTGGCTTTAAACCTGTAAACCGGCAGCAGAATCTTCCCGTACCTCGGCGGTTTGCTAGCAGAATTTTTTGTCGGTCTCGAACTTGACTTGGCGGATCAGACAAAAATTTGACATCTTGCAGGACGCGGTGTACAAACAAAGTCAAACCTCCATTGGTTTCAATAAACCGCTTCACGTCCCCGGCGACGCACAAAACGTCAAACCCTAATTATTTTCATCTCAATCTGGTAAACTTGCACTTGATGCAGATCCTTCCAAACCGGCTCATCTTCATATGGTAACTGCAAACTTCTCGATCCCTAGAATAAATCCCTCCAAGAACTCTACACCACCGTGCGCAGGCCCCACGGTGGGCGCCAACTGTCGTGGAAATATCACTTGACTTAGTCGCGAGGCCAACGCATCTATGTGATAGCTTGAGAGGGGTTGAGCGGAATCAAGAGAACGCAACACAAGACAAAGATTTAGACAGCTTCGGGCCCCGGGAAACATCATCTGGTAATAACCCTACATGCTGTTTGAGGCTAGATCTCATTATCATCACAAGGGAGTCGCCGTGAACCAGCTCCCCTCTAGTTGTGTCTAGCCCTAAAGATTGTTTCTTCCCCGTCCCTCTTTGGGGAGCCCTGCCCCTCCTTATATTAGTTGAAGGGGCGGGTTACATGTAGAGTCCATCTCGGACTAGGACTTAAACTATTTTGACTTCCTTTCCTAGGCTTCTTAATGTGTGCCGGTTTAACATTGTCTGCCGGTTTAACAACGTCTGCCGGTTTAACATTGTCTGCCGGTTTAACAACGTATGTCGGTTTAACATTGTCTGCCAGTTTATGATTGACTTAACACCTGCCGGTGCTACCATCTGTCTTAACTCTGCCGGTTTAACACTTGCCGATTTACCGTCTGTCTTTAGCCATCTGTCTTAACTGTCTGCCGGTTTAACACCCACCGGTTTACCAAGCCCCGGCCGGGTTACGACTCCGGCAGGGTCATACTGCGGGGTATATCCCCGACAGCAGCCGAAGACCAACTTTAGTCAGGATAACTTGTACTAGATGTTCCCCTTCAAAATGGCCATTGTTGGTGCCCTTCCCGCTCAATATTTGGGAAGAGGACCAGGGCCTCTATATATAGAGTTAGCCACCACAGTAGAGGGCATCGAGTTCTCATCAGATCCATAGGCAATCAAACTCACCCAAGTAGTTCACCGCACCAACCCAAGAACACCTCTCGCGAGTTTATTCTTCCTTTGTACTGTTCATCATCAGCCCCTGAGGCATCCCACCACACCACACTGGAGTAGGGTATTACACCACAACAGTGGCCCGAACCAGTATAAACCTTGTGTCCCTTGTGTTGTTCATTGCGTAGCTTAGATTCTCAGCGAGGCGTTGGGACGTGGATCGGTAGGGGGAAGATCTTCGCGCGCACCCCGGAGTTCAAATCTTAAGGGTTTTGCCGGAACCCGATATCCGACAGATAGAAAAGAGACCCGGGGGCCATAGGTTTCACTAGTGGCTTCTCTCAAGATAGCATATCTTACGGTGGGTGAACAAACTATTGTCGAGGAATTGATAGAAAAGCGCATAGTTATGAGAATATCTAGGCATGATCATCTATATAGGCATCACGTCCGTGACAAGTAGATCGAAACGAATCTGCATCTACTACTATTACTCCACACATCGACCGCTATCCAGCATGCATCTAGAGTATTAAGTTCATAAGAACAGAGTAACACATTAAGCAAGATGACACAATGTAGAGGGATAAACTCAAGCAATATGGTATAAACCCAATCTTTTTATCGTTGATGGCAACAATACAATATGTGCCTTGCTGCCTATGATGTCAATGGGAAAGGACACCGCAAGATTGAACCCAAAGCTAAGCACTTCTCCCATTGCAAGAAAGATCAATCTAGTAGGCCAAACCAAACTGATAATTCGAAGAGACTTGCAAAGATATCAAATCATACATATAAGAATTGAGAGAAGAATCAAATATTATTCGTAGATAATCTTGATCATAAACCCACAATTCATCGGATCTCGACAAACACACCGCAAAAGGTATTACATCGAATAGATCTCCAAGAAGATCGAGGAGAACTTTGTGTTGAGAATGAAAGAGAGAGAATAAGCCATCTAGCTAATAAGTATGGACCCGAAGGTCTATGGTAAACTACTCACACATCATCGGAGAGGCTATGGCGTTGATGTAGAAGCCCGCCGTGATCAATTTCCACTCCGACGGAGCACCGGAAAAGGCCCCAAGATGGGATCTCACGGGTATAGAAGGTTTCGGCGTTGGAAATAGGGTTTCGTGGTGCTCCTGGATGTTTTCGGGGTATATGAGTATATATAGGCAAAAGAAGTAGGTCGGTGCAGCCACGAGGGGCCCACGAGGGTGGGGGCGCGCCTACACCCTGGGCGCGCCCTCATACCTCGTGGCCGCCTTGTTGCTTCCTTGACATCCACTCCAAGTCTGCTGGATTGCGTTTGTTCCAAAAACGACTCTCCCGAAGGTTTCATTCCGTTTGAACTCCATTTGATATTCCTTTTCTACGAAACACTCAAATAGGCAAAAAACATGAATTTGCACTGGGCCTCCAGTTAATAGGTTAGTCCCAAAAAAAATATAAAATTGCATAATAAAGCCCATTAAACATCCAAAATAGAGAATATAATAACATGGAACAATAAAAAATTATAGATATGTAGGAGACATATCAAGCATCCCCAAGCTTAATTCCTGCTCGTCCTCGAGTAGATAAATGATAAAAATAGAATATTTGATGTGGAATTCCACCTAACATAACTTTCAATGTAATTCTCTTTATTGTGGCATGAATGTTCAAATCCAAAAGATTCAAGATAAAAGTTTAATATTGACATAAAAATAGTAATGTCGGCGTTCTGGGAACGGGGGTCCCCAGACTTGCCTGCATGTGGCCCGCGGCGTGGCTCCACCAATGGCCCAGGAGCGGCCCGTCTTCATCAACCAATGCTCAAGACCCTTGCGAGGGGCCAAGCCTCGCGGGGCAGACGATGCAAGGCCTCCTCAGGAGCGGCCTCACCAGGTGGGCTCGCGAGGAGGCGGAGAGATCAAGGCAAGGGGGTACCTCGCGAGGTTCCCATGATGCAATCCATGACGACCAAGGCCAGGTGGGCACCAGCGTGTAGTGTCCTCGTTTCCTCTTTGGTGCTAAGGGAGCAAGCACATGCGCAGAGTTCCGAGGCATCAGGCAAAGGCTTCCATATTGGTGCAACAAGACCAAGACAAGTAGGACGGCATGACGGAGGTCATCGTGGAGCCCAAGACGGTGTCATCGCCAGCACCTTTGGCAGGTGAAGACCACCTTTAGTCAGGACAGCTTGTACTAGCTATCCCCTTTAAAATTGGTCGTTGTTGGATCCCTTCCCGCTCAATATTTGGGAAGAGGACCAGGGCCTCTATAAATAGAGCTAGCCACCACAGTAGAAGGGGCAACTGATCAGAGATCGAATCCTGCCCAAGTAGCACACCACACCAGCTCAAGAACAACTCTCCTCAGGAGGCTGTTCTTCCCTTGTACTGTTCATCATCATCCCAAGAGGCAATCCACCACCATCACACACGAGTAGGGTATTACACCACAACGGTGGCCCGAACCTGTATAAATCTTGTGTCTCTTGTGTTGTGAGTTCATCGAGCTAGCTTAGGGATCCCGGTGAGGCTGAGCGCGAGATTCGGTACAGGGAAATCTTCATGTGCACCCAAGTGTTCGAACCTCAAGGGTTTTGCCGAAACCCGAAATCCAACAGTTGTCGTGCCAGGTATGGGTGCGCCAAAGTCTTGCTTCCGCTGATCCGCGTCCCATCGCTTCATCACATCCATGTTTGACACCCGCTGAGCCCACGCTGAGCGCCGAGCCCCTCTCCCCGCTCGCGTCACACAGACGGCTTCTATTGGCGGTCCTCCCCAACGTTCTCCATCGCCTGCCGCCATTGCCGCCACCAGCCCGTTGGGGAAAGAGCAGCAAGCATCCTCGCTGCACCCCTCGGTGCGTTGGCACGACTGCACCGCCACTCCGTCAATGACTCCAGCCGGTTCGTCATCCCATGCTCGTCATGCTCCTACGGCCGCGCAGGCCGCGCTGCTTATGGCACGCGAGCTCCTGCGTTACCACCCCGTCGACGACCTCTACGAAGAATGGCTCACCCGCATCACCGAGATCGTCAGCGCCGCAGGGGTCTCTCCCACGCCGTCCCTCTCTCTACCTCGCCCTCCGCCAGGTATGGGTGACGTGGCTCATGGAGAGCCTCCACCGCGGCTGCCCCAAGACGGCTCCCTAGAGCCAAGGCGCGCGGCCCCTGGACGTGACCCATCACGTCCGGTGCCCGCGCGAGGAGAAGGAAGATGTCAAGAAATCCCTCGGCCTCAAGAAGGCGCCCCTGTGCTCCCTGCACCGGCACGCCAAGACCGCGTCCCTGCACCTGCACGACAAGACCGCATGCTGTCTCTAGTAGCGGTGCGTGGGTACCATCAAGAGCAAGCTCCGCTTCAGCAGAGGGCCCCGGTGACCATAGCAGGTTGCCGCGCCTTCACCCCCGAGCTCCGCAGCATCGCCTGGCCAGGAAAGTTCAAGCCGGACCTGCCTCCTCGCTATGACGGCACCCCCGACCCCGTGGAGTTCTTGCAGCTCTACGAGCTGAGCATCGAGGCGGCCAACAGAGATGAGAAGGTCATGGTGAACTGGTTTCCCATTGTGCTCAAGGACGATGCCTACTCGTGGATCTTGAACCTGCCTCCCGGCTCGATCTCCTCCTAGGATGAGATGCACATCCGCTTCATCGCCAACTTCCAGGGCACTCGCAACCGCTCCCCAGCCGCGGGTGACTTGTGCCACATCAAGCAACAGCCTGGGGAGACCCTGCAGAAATACATCCAGCGCTTCAACAGCGTTCGCCTCAAGATCACCAAGGTGAAAGACGAGGCCATCATCTCGGTGTTCTCTGATGGCGTCCGTGACGTCAAGATGAAGGAGGAGCTCTCCATCCACGAGGAGTTGTGCACATCCCTGGAGCTATTCAACCTGGCGACCAAGTTCGCAAGAGTTGAGCAGGGACGTCTCTCCCTCCTCGAGCTCCCAGCTGCTGACCCGGAAGAAAAGAAGACCAAGGCCAAGGACGTGAAGCGCAAGGGAGCAGTCGTGCTCACTGCAGAACCAGACACGAAGCATGATAGGGACCAGCCGGAGTCATCCAAGGGCAGCCAACCGTTCTGCGCCTACCACAACCTCCACACCCAAAACACCAACGACTGCCAGGAGCTCAGGGCCGTTCGAGAAGGATGCTCCCCGAGCGCAACGACCGGGGCTACGACCGAGGAGGAGGACATGTCAGAGGATGGTGGGACGACCGTGGCCCTCACCAGGAGTGGTGTGAGCGACCTCATGAGGATCACTGGCCAGACCAGCCTCGCAAGGGCGCCTGGAGGGACCAGCCTCGTGAGGGCACCTAGAGGGATTAGCCTTGCGAGGACCGTCCCCAGGGCAAGGCAGGCCTTCCTCCGCTGCCGCCGCCAAAAAGGAATGACGACCATCACCAGGATGAGGGGGTTGGGGGCTTCCAGGAGCCACGTGCTATCGCTTGCATCTTGGGAGGAGCTCAAGCCCCAGCCTCTCAGTGCATCTTCAAGCAATTCACTCGCGAGGTGAATGCAGACCTACCCAAGCTCGAGGCCACACGCCCACTCAGGTGGTCCAAGTGCGCCACCACCTTCAGCTCGGCAGATCAACTCAAGTGCGCGGCTACTACTGGTATCCTCCCGATGCTTTTTTCCCCAGTCATCAGCAACGTGCAAGTCACCAAGACCCTCATCGATGGCGGTGTCAGTGTCAAAACAGGCGGATCTCGGGTAGGGGGTCCCGAACTGTACGTCTAAGGCTAATGGTAACAGGAGGTAGGGGGCACGATATTTTACCCAGTTTCGAGCCCTCTCGATGGAGGTAATACCCTACTTCCTGCTTGATTGATCTTGATGATATGAGTATTACAAGAGTTGATCTACCACGAGATCATAGAGGCTAAACCCTAGAAGCAAGCCTATGATTATGATTGATGTTGTCCTACGGACTAAACCCTCCGATTTATATAGACACCGGAGGGGGCTAGGGTTACACAGAGTCGGTTACAGAGAAGGAGATCTACATATCCGAATTGCCAAGCTTGCCTTCCATGCAAAGGAGAGTCCCACCCGGACACGGGACGAAGTCTTCAATCTTGTATCTTCATAGTCCAACAGTCCGGCCAAAGTACATAGTCCGGCTGTCCGAGGACCCCTTAATCTAGGACTCCCTCAGTAGCCCTAGAACCAGGCTTCAATGACGATAAGTCCAGCACGCAGATTGTCTTTGGCATTGGAAGGCGGGTTCTTCTCCAAATCCTCCAGAGTATTGTTGTAATGAGCAGTGTCCGGCTCCTCGTCAATGTCGCGCTCCTCGGCTTCGGTGATTCAATAATGGATGTCTCCACGTGTCGAGCGAATGCGAGAAGTCGAGGCATTTTTACATTTTCCACCCCGACCATGCGAGTAAATCGTCTATTTAAAGAGACGGGGATCCTCAGATCCAAATCACACCATCTCTTCCTAGCGAGTATCCATCAGAGCGCGCCCGGAAAAATACATACCACCATGGCCGGTCATTGCGGTTCCTCCTCTCGCTCCCGTAGCACTAGGCCAGGCGATTGGGAGAAATGTTCTGTCCCCCACAGCTGACTAGTAGAGTTGCAGACCAAGGGGTTTCTCCCGCCAGCGTATATGGTCCCCGTTCGAGCTGGACTAGCCACTTATAATGGCGGGGAGCAAGCGGAGAGATCTCCAAACCCATCCAAGGGAGAGCGGGTATGCTTCGTCCCCTATTTTCCGAGGGGACTTGGATTTCCAATCCATCCTTTCCTCCACGGGCTCCTGGAGTTCTACGGCCTCCAGCTGCATAACTTTACCCCAGCCACCATACTGCATATCGCAGGCTACGTTGCCTTCTGCGAGTTATTACTGGGTTGCGAAGCTCATTTCGAGTTGTGGAAGAGGCAATTCTGCCTCGTACCCCGCACTCAGGAGGGGTCGGTATATCAAGTGGACGGAGCTGAAATATGGCGCATCGTCGGGACTGGATACCTATCCGGCACCCCGAAGAAGACATCTGAAGACTGGCCCTAGGAATGGTTCTACGTGGAGGATGTCCCTCTTCTGGACCCTATTCAGAAAGGGCTTCCCAAGTTTGTAAATGCCCCGTTGAAGAAACGGCACAGCTTGCGCCCTAGGAGCCCCTAGGAGGAAGATAGCAGAGAGATCCTTTTCCTGATGGACAGGATAAATACGCTGGACAAATCAGGACTGACAATAATTGAGGTTATGTCCATAATGCAGGGAGTGCAGCCACTTCAATATCGGGGAAACCCCATGTGGCACTTCAATGGATAAGACAATACCACCTGCTGCGACCGTAAAGGTTCGGACTCTCCCGCTGCTCTGGCAAAGATATTGTCCGATTTGTATAAAGGAGAAGAGGAGGAGTTCATCCATATCAAGCCACGGGATGGATTCTCCATGTACAACCCCCCCAAGCTGGGTGTCAGGGAAACTGATCCACGAACACCTATGGGGCCGGCGGACCGTGGCCCCTTTCGGTTCGGCGGGGTGCGAAGGTCGCACAAAGAGCGGATCGAGGCGGAGCACACAAGCAGTTTACCCAGCTTCGGAGCTCTTCGGAGAGATAATACTCCTACTGCTGCTTGTTTGATTGTATTGTGTTCTTGCTCGAGAGAGAGCTAACTTTTTTTATGGCTTCTGAATGATCCGAACCCCCTCTACGTTGCGCATGGGCCTCCTTTTATATGCTAAAGGGGTCACCGACAGATGGCAACGCAAAGAAGGGTAGAAGTGTAAAAAGAGGAGTGGTTTGTACAACTGCTTTTACAGTGTTTCCTACCTAACCCTGACGGCAGGGGACAAGGGCATTAAATTCCCGTCTGTGTAGCCCAAACAGTGTAGAAAAGGACCGTCAGGGGCGCCACCGCTCGCCACGATGGCGATCTTGTTAGCTTCGCATGCCACCGCGCACCGCTGGCTGCACAGCCTCCTGCCACGCGCGCCTGGAAAGGCCCCCAGAGCGACACGTTGGTGGATGCGCTGGAGCGTGGGCACAGAGTGGCCGCTTGTCGTGGCAAGTGCCTTGCCGCGGTCGTTGTCTTGTCGGGTCCGGGAGCTTGTCACTCACCGGGCCTTGCTGGGACGCGCGGCGCGTCGCAACAAGTTCCTTGAAATGCCTTGGTTGGCCTTCCCGGGAAGCTCCTCTTGCCGGGGCCTTGTCTCCTGAGCTTAAATACTTTGTTCTTGAATGGCTCCAAGGGAACCACGGAGGACCTTGGCGGTCACCCGGCAAGCCTTGCCGTGGGGCGCTGCAACTGCCCGTGCACAAGTTCGGGATACTAGGGTACCCCTACTCCAGTACACCGACAGGAGCCCCCGGGCCTGGGCCACACACGGTGCCGAGCACTGTTGGGCCAGGCCCAAAACAGGGCACGGGCACACGCGGCCTGGGTTACGCCGTATCTGACTCTGTATCCACCACGCCCTCCCTAACGGCACGCGTCGAATGCGGCGTCGTGGGAGAGATCGTGGGTGGTTTCTTTATTCGGAAGGGCAAAACGTCCGCCCCCTCCCTCTTTATAAGCAGGAGAAACAGGGGCAGTTCGCCCATCTCGCCGTTTGTTGCTCCAACTCCAGAAATCTCCGCCGCTCCCCTCCTCTTCTCGAAGCAGAAAGAGAGCAGCGCCCCGCCCCCCATTGCCACCAGCGTCACCAACGCCGCCGATCTTCCCCACCACCTCCGCCATGGCTCCAAAAGCCGACAAGGGGAAGGGCGTGAAGTCGGCCGACGCGCAGCGGCTCGCGGCGCTACGGAAGGAGCGGGCCCTCTTCCCCCCTCAGCTCGGTGCGCAGGAGCTGAGGGAGTAATACTACCTCTTCTGGTCGACGGAGACGTGTGCGCATCCGCGCACGAGGGTACTCCCGGCTGCAGCTTCGGAACTGGCTCCAAGCGGGTACCCGTTCTTTGCATTGTTCTTCTACTGCGGGCTCTGCCCGCCCTATTCTGATTTCTTCTGTGACATCATGAACACCTATGGGTTCCGCCTCCTTGACTTCACCCCCAACGCCGTTCTGACCATGGCAGTTTACGCACATTTGTGCGAAAACTTTGTCGGAGTCCACCCAAATGTAGCCCTTTTCCGCAATTTGTTCATGCCTCGGGTCGAGAGAGGAGAGCCGCTTGCCGGAGGGATCGCCTGGATCTCGAGAGTCGGCAAGAAGGAGGCGTATCTGGAGGGTGAGCTCCACAGCAAGTGGGAGGAGTGGAGAGCGGAGTGGTGCTGGATCGTCAAGGAGAATCTGTAGCCGTTCACTGCCCTGCGCCAAGCCCCAATAGTGCGCGGCAATGATTGAAGAAATGTGGCCCCGGAGGACGACAGGCTGAAGATTGCCGTCACCCGGATCCTTCGCCTTAGGCTTGCCGGGCTCACCGTAGGCGCCTTTGGCGCAGATTTCCTTCGCCGCCACATCGCCCCCCTGCAGGAGAGGGGGAGACCCGCCTGGGAGTTCAAGAACTCGGCGTTATCATGAGGCTGCGCCCGGGCCTCAACTTCAACTTCACCGTCCTGGAGCTGGATGCGATGCTCCTGGAGTTGTTCAAACGAGATCCCCAACATCCATTCACGCTACCGAGGAGCGTCGTTCCGTTGTGCAATAATTCGTCGCTTGACCGGATCCGCGCGATGATGCCGTTGTGCGATTCACACGGAATCGCCCCAACTTGGCAAGAACCTGCGGATGACGTCGTACAAGCGTTCTTCGACGACTTGGTAGAAGTGCCGGTCCGCGCTGACGAGCAGAAGAGCCTCACCCGCGACACTACCGACGCGGAGCTGCAGCGCATCGCCACTAGGGCGGAAGAGGCTGCGGCAGCAGCTGCCGCGGGCGCGTTCGGGTTCACTGTAGAGGAGGCAGAGGCGGCAAGCCTTGCCGAGCGCGAGGAGTTTGCCGGTGAGGAAGATCTTGCCGGCCCTGAAGTTGAGCCGAGCGAGGCCGCTAGGAAGAGCCCGAGCCTTCAGACAGCTTGCCGCAGGCGGAGCCCCCGGCCCCGCCAAGAAGGCGTCTCCGCAGGGCTGGGGACGTAGCGGGGCGGCAAACGAGCCAACTGCCGCGAAGCCGTGCGACACGCTCTACCGCGGCAAGCAATGTTGCCGCGGGAGCGCCTCACGCTGCTGCGGCAACTGAAGCGGGATCTTCCCGGTCCACCGCCACCGCCCCTGCCAAGCGGGCAAGGGATCCTACTCCTCCGCCTTGCCGCACCGGAGGGGAGCTGGACTTCGATCTCTCCGCGCTCAGCTCCGACGAGGAAAAGGAAGAGTAAGTTTCTCTGGTGCTCTTGTAGTTCTTCAATTCTTGCTGTTTTTGTCTTGTATCTGACTTGCTTCAATCTGAACCTATTCCTTTTTAGCACGCTGGCCTAGAGAGCAGCAAAGAGAGCCAAGGCCCCGGTGATTGTCATCGAGGATGATCCCACCGTGTCAGCAGGGGGTGTGTCTGAGACCACCTTGACGGACCTGGCAACTACTCCCCAAAGTAGCCCCCAGCGCAGCCCCCAGCGTAAGTTTATAGTTTACTTCCTGCCGTCAGGCGCGCATGGGTGCTCTTTTCTCTATTGATGTCTTGACTGTTGGATTTGTGTAGGAGCAGAGCAGCCTCACCAGGAGGGCCCGGAAGCCACCCCCGAAGTGCCATCTGCTTCGACTACGCCGCCAAGGGAGGAGTCCCCGGCAAGGGAGCGCTCTCCGGCAAGGGAGAACGCCCCGGCAAGGGACAGTTCTCCGGCAAGGGACGACACCAGTGATCCTCCGGCGGTTGAGACCGCGACCGCAGATCCTAGTACAGGTAATCTTCTTGCCTGAAACCTTCCCTTGGGTTCTTCTTCTTCTGAATTCCCTTTCTTGGATTTTTGCTTGATTTTTCTCCCTTCTTCGTTCTTCAGATCCATCTGCTGCGGAGCCAATGGAGATTGAGGACGCCGGCGAGGAAGGCGCGCGTGGCAGTAACAACGACGCCGCCGCCAACGAAGAAGGGGCCGGTGCTGATGAGCCCGTCGGCGAAGAGGCCGCCAAGGCTACCACCGCAGAAGCTGGCGAGGGGTCGGGCGATCGCACTGACGGCCCTGAGGCCGTAGGAGCGCCAGGCGCTACGCCGACCGCCGATCCCTCCACCGCTGTCGCGGAGCCAGGCTACGAAGAGCCCCAGCCCGACGCCTACTTGAAGGCCGGCGACGGTATCTTCGTCAAGCTTCCCTGGGCGTCAAGCTCCAGGGCGCCGGTCGACGGAGAAGCTTTTGACGAGGAGGTGCTCGCTTCTGTTGGGCTGGCGCTGGTCGATGCGCCCAGCAGCAGCAGCGGCGAGTCTGAGGAGGAGCGGCTACTGCGGAAGCTGCTGTCGCTCTACCGTGCTCGACAAACCAAGCTGGCGTCCCGAGAAGCACTCGTCGCGAGGGCGGGAGTCGACATCGAGAAGCGCACGGAGGAGCTCCGGGGTCTCAGGCAGGAAACTCTCCGGAGCTTGGCAGAGGAGCGGGAGCAAGTCGCCGAGGAG
The DNA here is from genome assembly GCF_018294505.1 of Triticum aestivum. Classification (NCBI taxonomy): domain Eukaryota; kingdom Viridiplantae; phylum Streptophyta; class Magnoliopsida; order Poales; family Poaceae; genus Triticum; species Triticum aestivum. The sequence continues at coordinate 634,924,981 of NC_057801.1, forward strand.
AGGAAAGCCTTCCTCCTCGCGAAGGCTGAGGTTGAAGAGCAGCAGCGGCTTGCTGCCGAGAAGCTATCTGCACAGGAGGGAGAGTTGGCGCAGCGCAAGGTCAACCTTGACAGCCACGAGGAGGAGCTTGCCGAGCGCGAGCAAGCAATTGGCGTAGCGCTCAAGGAAGCAAAGGACGTTGCCGCAACTGCTGAGGCCGCCAAGAAAGAGCTGGAGGCGAAGGTGGCGCAGCTGGAGGCCAATATCAAGAAGAGCGGCGAGGAGCTTGTCGCGCTCAAGCGCGAGCGCGAGAAGGATGCTGCCGCCCATGGTGAGCTGCAGGGTCTTCTTGCTGAGAGGAGCAAGGAGCTCAGCGCCGCCAAGGACTCCAACGAGGATCTCGAGTTGAAGCTGGCTACGCTGACTCAGACGCTGGACGCCGCCAGGGAGCAAGAGGTGACCTTGTCGGAGAAGATCAAGGCCGACGAGGCGCTACTGGCGAGCATCGCCGTTACCCAAAACTCATTTAGAGAGACTGTGGAGCACTGGACCGAGGGTTTGGTGAATATCGCCGCAGTCATCGACGGGGAGCTGGCGTAGCTTGGGATGGAGGACTTTGGGTATCCCTCCGACAAGCATCTCCAACGCAGCGCCAAGCTCAGCCTGTTCTTCAAGGGTGTGGCGACAACACTCCAGCGACTCCGGGAGAGGATCCCAAAGCAGCTGGCCGACGAGTCGCGCAGGATTTGCACGGGGGCTCTCCAGAAGGTGCTGATGAAGGTGGCCTTCCGCAACCCAGGCCTCAACCTCACCAACGTCCTCAAGTCCTTGCCGCCTGACGCCGATCTGGATGCGCTCAAGGCCCTTGTCGCACCCATTGTGGACAAGGTGAGCGAGATCAAGAGGGTTGAGGGCGATCGCGTAGACTAGGCCGCCCGTTTTCTCTTTCTCCTTGTCGCTGCTAGCCATATTATAAGATCAATCTATTAGAGTTGCGACAAGTTATTTTGTAATATAACTCTATTTCTGTTATCAATTGCTACGTTATTTCCTTTACTAGATTCCTTCCTTTGTATGTTTTTACCCTACGCTTTTAGGGGACTTGTCGGCGCAGGCACCCGAGCCGCGAGCGCTGAGTGCGGGACGTCAGCAGCCTGCTGGCGGTGCCGCTTCCGACAAGAAACCTTGTCGCGACTAGTTGCAGCACACTTAAATTGTTGAGCGGACTCGAAACAAAGTAAGGGCGCAACTAGCTACGAGTTGGTTCCTCCGTGCACAGGTTTTCCATACAAAGCAGGGTCGTTCGAGGAAGATAACTTAAAAATTAAAACTAATTGCTCAAACTTTGGCAACTTAGCTTTTCTGTCGTTCGCTTCCCGGCAAGGTGAAACTTCCTTAAACGACGCCTGGTCCACACCATTATCTTCCCCTTCCCCCCCGGCAAACTTGTGTGCGAGGGAACCTTCCTTTCCTTTGTTGAGAAAAAGAAAGAAGAGAAAATGAAGATATGGAGCCTTTCGGCTCGTTATTGCTTACCGGAGGTAGGTGCTGCACAAAGTGTCAGATAACGCATGCAAGAAATTATATAATGCATGAAATTGACAAGATGTGCGAAGCACATGAGCTTTACTTATGCACGGGATCTGCGCCCGGCTTTGTACAAAGGATTACATGCAACCTCGGCAAGACTTGTACAAAAGGTGGTTGCCGGAACGGGTTCCGGCAACCGCGCCCTACGGGTAAAACTTACGAAGGTGCTCAATGTTCCAGGAGTTGCTCACCGGAATGCCGTCTTCGGTCTCAAGGCGGACAGCGCCAGGCCTAGTGACTCGTTTCACCCGGTAAGGGCCTTCCCACTTTGGCGTCAACTTGTTGGAATTCTTGGCGGACTGAACGCGCCGAAGAACAAGGTCGCCTTCCTCGAAGCTTCTGGCATTAACTTTGCGGCTATGGTAGCGGCGCAAAGCTTGCTGGTATCGAGCAACTCGTACAGCAGCCTGAAGACGATCTTCCTCAAGGAGCAGCGCGTGATCTTGTCGCAGCCGCTCTTGCTCAAGCTCATCATAAGCGAGCACTCGAGGTGACCCGTATATGAGTTCCGTTGGGAGAACTGCCTCTGCTCCATAGACTAGAGCGAAAGGCGTCTGGCCAGTGGCTCGATTTGGCGTCGTCCTGATCGACCAAAGAACCGCCGGCAGCTCCTCGATCCAGTTCCTTCCGCACTTGCGCAGCCTGTCGAAATTCCTAGTCTTGAGCCCGTGCAGCACTTCAGCATTTGCCCTCTCCGCTTGACCATTGCTTCTCGGATGAGCAACAGAAGCAAAGCAGACCTTGGCACCAAGATCTTGGATGTACTGCATGAAGGTGCGGCTCGTGAATTGTGTGCCATTGTCGGTGATGATCCTATTAGGGATCCCGAAACGGCAAACAATCGACCTGAAGAACTTGACTGCTGACTGTGCTGTCACCTTCCTCACTGGTTCCACTTCCGGCCACTTTGTGAACTTGTCGATTACGACGTACAAGTACTCAAAGCCCCCGACAGCTCGGGGAAAGGGGCCGAGGATGTCGAGCCCCCAGACCGAAAATGGCCGGGATAAAGGGATCGTCTGGAGAGCTTGAGCTGGCTGGTGTATCTGCTTGGAATGGAACTGGCACGCTTCACACTTGGTTACTTGTGCAGTTGCATCCTGGAGGGCTGTCGGCCAAAAGAAACCTTGCCGGAACGCTTTGCCGGCAAGTGCTCTTGCGCCAATGTGGTGACCACATATGCCTCCATGTATCTCTGCCAACAGCTTTTGTCCGTCTTCCCGGCAAATACACTTCAATTTCACACCGTTGAGTCTTCTTCTGTACAGTGTGCTGTCAACAAACTAGTACATCTTGACTGCCGGGCTACTCTTTCCGCTTCTTCTTGCTCTTCGGGAAGTTCTCCTGTCTGAAGGAAATGGACAATCTGCTGCGCCCATGCTGGAGCTTGTGGCTCGACAACAAGGACTAAAGGCACATCTGCTACTGCGGGAGCATCCGCTTCTATGGCAAGAACCTGCGATTCTGCCGGAGCTTGATGTTCCCCGGCAAGCTTGCCGGAGCAAAGCTTGTCGGGAGCGTCTGCTACGATGGAACAAACCATAAGGCTTGCCGGAGCAGACTGCTCCTCAGCACCGTTGGTGTTGATCTTGGGGACTTTCTTGGCGGCGGCTTCAGGGAGCTCTGCCGGAAAATAGTCACCAGAAATCAACTTCCTCTTCTTGTTCTGTCCAGTTGATGGCGTTACGGACGGTTGAGTCAGCTTGAGCACAAAGATCCCTGGTTCCACGGGCAACTTTAGTGCGGTTCACTTCGACAGGCCATCAGCAATGTCATTCTGAGCTCTCGGAACATGCTCCATCTGTAGGCCGTCAAAGTGCTCTTCTAGCTTTCTCACTTCATCAACATATGCTTCCATCAACGGACTCTGATAATTCTTGTTCACTTGGCGGACGACAAGCTGCGAGTCACCCCTGACAATGAGCTTCTTGATCCCAAGGTCTGCTGCGATTCTGAGACCGGCAAGCAATCCTTCATACTCTGCAGTATTGTTGGTTGCTTGCTCCTTGGGAAAGTGCATCTGGACTACGTACTTAAGGTGCTCTCCGGTGGGTGCGACAAGTAGCACGCCCGCTCCGGCGCCTTGCAGCGAGAAGGCACCATCAAAGTACATCAGCCGCTCTTTGCTCGCTTCCTTGACGGGGATGCTCGTCTCTGGAATTTCTTCATCTTGTGTTGGCGTCCACTCTGCTATGAACTCCGCCAATGCTCTACTTTGGATAGTTGAAGTACTCTCAAACTTTAGGCCAAAGCTTGACAGTTCCAGTGCCCACTCGACAATCCTGCCTATTGCTTCTGGATTTTGCAGTATCCTCTTCAGCGGAAAACGAGTGACGACTATGATCTCATGTGCTTGGAAGTAATGGCGCAGCTTTCTCGAGGCCATGAGGAGGCCGAAAAGCAATTTCTGCACGCTGGAGTACCTTGACCGAGCCCCCTGCAGAAGGGAACTGACAAACTAAACTGGGCACTGCACCATTCTCTTCTGCATCTTATCATGCTCCTGCGCAGATCCATCCTTGTCGGGACCAGAGCTTGTCGGCGAAGCCCCCTGCTTGTCACTGGACGCATCTGCCGTGGTTGCTGGCTCATCATCTGCCTCCCTCTCCGCCACTAACGCAGCACTAACCACTTGATTGGTTTCCGCTATATACAGCAGCAACTTCTCTTGTGGCTTAGGTGCGACAAGTGTTGGAGTGGAGGACAGGTATTTCTTCAAGTCCTGCAGCGCAGCCTCCGCCTCCGGAGTCCATTTCATTGGACCTGCCTTTTTCAATATTTTGAAAAATGGCAGGGTGCGCTCAGCAGATCTAGAGATAAACCTACTGAGAGCAGCCACGCAACCGGCAAGTCTTCGTACATCCTTGACGCGCTTCGGTGCTTCAATCTGCTCAATGGCCTTGATCTTGTCGGGATTGGCTTCAATCCCCCGCTGAGACACGAAGAACCCGAGAAGCTTGCCGGAAGGGACTCCAAACATGCACTTCTCGGGGTTAAGCTTGAGGTTGATCTTGCGCAGATTTGCAAATGTTTCGTCTAAATCTTGAATCAGGGTCACCCTGTCCTTGCTCTTGACCACTATGTCATCCATGTAGGCTTCCACATTTCTGTGTGTTTGCGGCTCAAAAGCGTGGTGGACTACCCTTGCAAATGTTGAACCAGCATTCTTCAAACCGAAAGGCATCCGTACGAAACAGTACGTGCCACACGGGGTGATGAATGCGGTTTTCTCCTCATCCTCTTCTGCCATGAAGATCTGATGATATCCTGAGTATGCATCGAGAAATGAGAGCAAATCACATCCGGCCGTGGAGTCAACAATCTGATCGATGCGTGGCAAGGGAAATGGGTCTTTGGGACAAGCTTTATTGACATCAGTGAAGTCGATACAAAGCCTCCATTTTCCGTTAGCCTTGCGCACGACAACAGGATTGGCCAACCATGTAGGATGGAGCACTCCTCTGACAAGGCTTGCTGCTTCCAATTTCTTGATCTCTTCTGCAATGAATTCTTGGCGCTCCACTGCTTGTTTTCTGACTTTCTGCTTGACGGGCCGCGCATGAGGACAGATGGCAAGGTGATGCTCAATTACTTTCCTAGGAACACCGGGGATGTCAGACGGTTGCCATGCAAACACGTCGACGTTCTCCCGCAGGAAAGCAACGAGCGCGCTTTCCTATTTGGGGTCGAGAGTGGCACTGATGGTGAAGGTACCACCAGTGCCGTCCTCCTTGGCGGACACCTTCTAGGTCTCAGGTGGAGCTGACATTGCCTTCTTACACTTGCCGGTGGAGCTCGATGGTGCGTCCTCGACGGTAGCGCAGCACTCCGAAGAGGTGCGCTTGCCGGAGTGGGCATCAAAACTCTTGCCGGACTTGGTCTTCTTCTTCCCCCCGGGAGCTTCAGCGGCAAGTGATTTGCAATCTGTTGCGGCTGCTGCTTCCCGGTAGATCTTGTCGGCGCAGATAAGATCATCCTTCTTGTCGCCAGGGACAGAGATGACACTTATCGGGCCTGGCATTTTCAGCATGTTGTAGGCATAGTGAGAGGCTGCCATGAATTTGGCGAGTGCTGGACGGCCGAGTATCCCATTGTAAGGCAATGGAAAGTGAGCAACGTCGAAAGTAACCCTCTCAGTCCTGAAGTTCAACTCGCTGCCAAATGTTACCGGCAACGTGATCTTTCCCTTTGGCTTGCTCCTTCCCGGATTGATTCCTTGGAACGTACCGGTTTCTTCGAGCTCGATGTCAGGGATCTAGAGTTTCTGGAGCACCGCGGAGGAGATCAGGTTCAAGCCGGCCCCGCCGTCAACTAACATCTTAGTGACCTTGAGGTTGCGGATAGTTGGTGAAACCAACATCGGCAAGCACCCGACCGCAGTTATGTGATCTGGGTGGTCCTCAATATCAAAGATGATAGGCGTGTTGGACCATTTTAGAGGCTTGCGTGACTCGACGGGTGGTTCTGCTGCATTAACTTCCCGCACCCACTGCTTGAGCTGGCGGTGCGAAGTATGCAGAGAAGCGCCGCCGTCAACGCATAGGACCTTTGTGGCTTTCTGGAACTCCTGCTCATCAGTCTCCTCATCACCCGTGGCATTGCGGTTATTTATTATGTCAATGAGTGGTACTTTGGAGGCCATCGTGATTGAACACTCTTGAAAGTAGTGTCGTAGTTTTCGGGATGCCATGAAGACCGCGTATGCTATCTTTTGATAATGTTGGTACTGTGACTTGCATGGAGTGTGGACAGTGGATACGTAGTATACCGGTTTTTGAAGTGGGAATTTATGTCCAACTGTCTCTCGTTCGACGATGAGCACTGCGCTTACAACCTGGTATGTTGGAGCTATATATAGCAGCATGGGCTCGCTGACACTTGGCGCTGCTAGGATTGGATTGGTGGCTAAGAGGGCTTTTATTTCCTCCAGCCCAGCCGTAGCCGCATCCGTCCATTCGAAATGTTCGGTGCATCGAAGAAGACGATAAAGAGGTAGTGCCTTTTCTCCTAATCGGGAGATAAAGCGTCTTAAGGCGGCCACGCATCCAGTTAATTTCTGGATTTGCTTGAGGTCTGTTGGGGTAGCCAACTGTGACAGATCTCGTATTTTAGCCGGGTTTGCTTCGATTACCCTATTGGAAACAATAAAGCCTAAGAGCTTTCCAGCTGGTACGCCGAAAACGCATTTTTCCGGGTTGAGCTTGATGTCATATGTTCGGAGATTGTCGAACGTAAGACTGAAGTCGTCTATTAATGATTTGACGTGTCTGGTTTTGATGACAACATCGTCTACATAAGCCTCCACTATTTTGCCGATTTGTGTTTCCAGGCATGTCTGAATCATGCGTTGATAGGTTGCACCGGCGTTTTTGAGCTTGAAAGGCATGGTGTTAAAACAGAAGGGACCGTATGGAGTGATAAATGTCGTTGTGGCTTGATCGGACTCCGCCATCTTGATTTGATGGTATCCAGAGTATGCGTCGAGGAAACACAATGAGTCGTGTCCTGCGGTAGCATCGATAATTTGATCGATGCGGGGGAGGGTGAAGGGATCCTTAGGGCAAGCCTTATTAAGGTCTTTGAAATCGACGCATAGGCGCCAGGATTTGTCCTTCTTTGGTACCATCACCAGGTTTGCTAGCCAGTCCGAATATTTTCTTTCTCTGATGAATCCGACTTCGAGTAGCTTGGCTAGCTCTTCTCCCATGGCTTGTCGCTTGGGTTCTGAAAAGCGCTGAAGAGTCTGCTTGACCGGCTTGTATCACTTTAGTATGTTTAGGCTATGTTCGGCCAGCCTGCGTGGGATACCTGGCATGTCTAAAGGATGCTAGGCGAAGATGTCCCAATTCTCGTGCAAGAACTCTCGTAGTGCGGCGTCTATTGTGGGGTTTAGCTGTGCCCCAATTGATGCTATTTTTGTAGGGTCCATTGGGTGGACCTGGAATTTGACTATTTCATCTGCTGGTTTAAAAGAGGTGGACTTGGGTCGTTTCTCGAGTATTACATCGTCCCTGTGCACTACGGAGCACATCACAGTTAACTCTTTGGCCGCGAGGGCTTCGGATAATGCCTCTAGGGCTAGTGCGGCGGTTTTATATTCGGCGCGGAGTGCTATGTCCGGATCACTGGCTAGGGTGATGATACCATTGGGCCCCGGCATCTTGAGCTTCATGTACCTGTAATGGGGTATAGCTTGGAAGCTTGTGAATGCCTCCCGCCCTAAAAGGGTGTGGTATCCACTGCTAAATGGGGCCACTTGGAATGTGATTTCTTCACACCTATAATTCTCCGGAGTGCCGAATACCACATCCAGTGTGATTTCTCCAGCGCATTGTGCCTCCTGACTAGAGATGATTCCTCTGAAGGTCGTGCTTCTTTGCTCAATGCGGCTCTTATCTATTTCCATTTTGTTAAGAGTTTCCTCATAGATGAGGTTTAATCCGCTGCTGCCGTCCATGAGCACTTTAGTAAGCCGGAAGCCATCCACAATTGGACTAAGGACCAAAGCGGCTGGTGCTCAGACTGTTCAGAACTGAGGTTCGTCACTGGCATTGAAGGTTATGGCTATATCGTTCCACGGGTTTATTGATGTGACGTGGCAGACTTTGGCGACGCTGTGGAGCGCTTGCTTGCGCTTGTTGTTTGAGGCGAAAGTCTTGAAGACTGTCAGTACTGTATTGTTATTCTCTGCGGGATGGTGCTCTGCTGTATTGTTGATGAGAAGGTCCTCGCCGTTCTTGGCCACCTGCCGGAGTATCCAACATGCTCTAAGGCTGTGTGTTGGTATGATGCCCGGTGTGCTGTGAATTTTGCATGGCCTATTGATCCATCCCTCCAGTATGGTTCCACGCCCTGTAGAGGGCTTTGGCTTCTTTGTAATTGGGTTGGGTGACTTACGAGAGTGCACCCTTTTAGTTCGGACGAGGGGTTTAGTTAGGGCCGGAGGATCCTAGAATTTTGTTTGGGTTTTCTAGGCGCTTTCCATCGCATAGTACTTCTGTACTATGGCCACCAAGTCGGGGAAGTGTGCTATGGCACGATGACTTATGGCGTTGAGAATTCCCTTGTCCATGCAATTTTTGCAAAGGAATTATATTGCGTCTTCCTCGTGACAGTCCTTAACCTTGTTCATTACAAGGAGGAATCTGACCCAGAAGTGGTGTACTGTCTCTTGGGACTATTGTCTGATGTGGGAAAGATCACTTGTATCTGGGTGGGTGGGTAGACTTAAGTCCACATCCTGAACCAATCTAAGACCCACGGGCAAAGGATCTCCCGAGCTTGGCAGCTTGGGCTCCGGGACATTGCCCAATATTTGTGGCCCGTTGCCCGATTCTAAGTTTGGAGCCTGGGCTGTGTCCTCCCGTAGACGGGTATCCGACTCGAAGAGCTCGGGAATCCGGACATAGTTCGTCCTCATGATAGAGGAAGAATCGCTCTTTTGTTCCTCCACCACCACTATCTGATCGGTGATCGGCGGAGAGTTAATCTCCCTTAGGTCGGGTTTAAGCCCAATCCGATCATAGTCCGTAGCAACTCCCAGGGCGGCGATGCGATCCAAGAGCTCGTTCAGGGAGGAGAGCTCCACTGGATCCATCTGCTCGGCGAATTCCGGGCTGACGTGGAGGCTGTTCTTGATGACCTGAGAAGTCATCGTTAGCGCGGCGGCCGAACGGGCGGCCATGACGAAGCCGCCCAGCCGGAGAGTCTAGCCTACAGCCAGGGTTCCTCCAGCGATGATGTTGTCCTTGACAACTAGGCAAGCCATCAAGCCTTATCGGGACGGCACAGTGGAACTCTCAATGAAAGCACCAATGTCGGTGTCAAAACCGGCGGATCTTGGGCAGGGGGTCCCGAATTGTGCGTCTAAGACTAACGGTAACAGGAGGCAGGGGCACGATGTTTTACCCAAGTTCGGGCGATGGAGGTAATACCCTACTTCCTGCTTGATTGCTCTTGATGATATGAGTATTACAAGAGTTGATCTACCACGAGATCGTTGAGGCTAAACCCTAGAAGCTAGCCTATGATTATGATTGTTGTTGTCCTACGGACTAAACCCTACGATTTATATAGACATCGGAGGGGCTAGGGTTACACAGAGTCGGTTACAGAGAAGGAGATCTACATATCTGTCGTGGAATTAACACGTCAGATATCCTTAGTGTGAGGACTTAGTCGTGAGGCCAACGCATCTACGTGGTAGCTTGAGAGGGGTTGAGCGGAATCGAGAGACGCAACACAAGACAAGGGTTTAGACAGCTTCGGGCCCCGGGAAACATCATCCGGTAAAAACCCTACATGCTGTTTGAGGCTAGATCTCATTATCATTACGAGGGAGTCGCCGTAAACCGGCTCTCCTCTAGTTGTGTCTAGCCCTAGAGATTGTTTCTTGCTTGTCCCTCTTTGGGGAGCCCTGCCCCTCCTTATATAAGTTGAAGGGGCGGGTTACATGTGGAGTCCAACTCGGACTTTAACTTAAACTATTTTGACTTCCTTTCCTAGCTTCTTAACGTCTGCCGGTTAAACATTGTCTGTCGGTTTAACATTGTCTGCCGGTTTAACAACGTCTGCCGGTTTAACAATGTCTGCCGGTTTAACAATGTCTGCCGGTTTAACAATGTTTGCCGGGTTATGATTGACTTAACACCTGCCGGTGCTACCATCTGTCTTAACTCTGCCGATTTAACACTTGCCGGTTTACCGTCTGTCTTAGCCATCTGTCGGTTTAACACTCGTCGGTTTACCGTCTGTCTTAGCTATCTGTCTTGACTCTCTATCTTAACTCTCCGCCGGTTTACCATCCACCAGTTTACCATGTCCCAGCCGATTTACAACTCCAGCCGGGTCATACCGCAGGGTATATCCCCAACATTAGCCCCCAGTTTAGTTTGGATTTATCCATGTTAAACTGACTCTGATCATCCTTAAGTCCTTGTCACTTCCTTCTTCTAGAAAATCCGGTTTAATACGCTAGCTTCATAATCACCTTGCTGACATTGGTTTCTCATAAGAAAATATATTGTGAAGAATAACTCCTTTGATTCAGCTCCCAATGCTTAAAAACAATATTGACCCTTGAAATACTCATCTGATCTTCAGCCGGTTTAAAGATGTAGAACTTGCCGGTTTAAGAATATTGATGGCACCGGATCGTAAACGTTTGTTAACATCAGCTTTTGAAAATATACCTCTTATATGCCTATCACTTGTAGCCCTCAAATCTTAAGAAGGTAATGTAGTAACAGCTTAAGATTTGCTTCAATATGAATGTCACAAGCTTGAAGAAACCCAGGTTGTTCATCTCAATCACTAGTCAGAACTGAGTATTCCACATATGTAGCCCCCAAGGGCCGGGTTGTCATGCTTGCAGCAACCTGAGACTTGTAATTTCCCGATGCTCATAAAAACTTCAACCAGTGTAGCCCCCAAACCGGGTCATTATGCAAATAATGAGCAGGGACTTTGAAAATATGATCATGTAGACATAGCCCCCAAGGGCCGGCTCAGTAAGATAATATTGAGCTGGGACTTTATATATACTTCAATGAAAATAACATCATATGATGTAACCCCCATCATGGGGCTTGAATCCACATCCACAAGGTTAAAAGTCTTGTGCTTTACCAACTGAGCAGTGGACCGTTCAATATAATGGATAAAAAGCTTTGTACCTTGAATAGTTGACAGGAGCAATTGGTAGCCCCCAAGGGCCGGCTCATTACGATGTGATGAGTCGGGTCTTCAATAAGGTGAGCAAATAATGACTTTGCATTAGCCCCCAAGTGTCATGGTCCATGCTTGCAACGACATGATACTTGCACATTTGATGTAATCTCAATTTGAATAATGTAGCCCCCAAGTGCCGGGTCGTAAGCCTGCAGCGACTCGGGACTATTCCCTCCATTATAGAATAAATCATATCCATTGATAATATGATAGCCATTGCGCTAAAGCGACTTTTAAAACCTTAATAATAATACTGGTTATTGATAACCATAATAAAAATCCAGCCATGTTGGCTATTAAAGATTTGAATAATATACCCAATGATTTATAAGCGCATGATTCCAATGGCGCAATCCAAATATATACTGGCGACTTATAGTCCAAAGCCAGGACGGATTAAGAAATGTCGGTTCATAATTGATTATATGCTAATAGCTGATAACTGGAAGCCACGCCGGGTTAAATAACACCATGTTGATGTAATGACATATAGTCTGGCTGGGTCAGTAGACACCGGTTTAATTTAGAACTTTTAGCAAAAGAGATGAAACTTTCAAAAAGCAAAAGCAAATAAAACTTGTAGTCGAGGCTTTTTGAGGGCTGCCAGGCCCAAATTCGAGGCTTTTCGTGGGCTGCCAGGCCGCTGAGTTAAACCATTTGACAAAGCCTTTTGAGATGGGCCTCCAAATAACCAATCGTTGTCTTAACTTTGACAAGTTCAGGGACTCATTGAGAGTAACTGTCAAACGTTCGGTGGGTCATGCCAGGATTACCTGGATAGGAGTGGCTTACTTAATGAAGGCAGGTTAACCCGGGGTTTTAGGTAAATGTACCAGGCTTCCAAGCCGTGGGTCGATACCCAACTACAAGGGTCCATTCAAACTCCTTTTGTATTTGACACAAGGAGCCCCCAAGTAACGTGATGAGTTGTGCTCATTGGGTGCCTATGTTTGAGCTATGCATAGCAACAAGACTCTCTTTGGCCCCTTGGGTGTGAAGCTCCCAAGCTTTATCGTGGCGTGATAGCCGGATTAATGGACATAACTCCGCTTTGTAAGCTGAAGCCCCCACGTAACCAATAATATGATAAGCCAATAAGGCGGGATACCCATGTTTGAACCGCGCGTTAGGGCAACAGGTCCTCTTGAGCAACCTGTAACTTTTTGCAAGAGATAAATTCTTCTTGAACTAGGATTTCGAACCGGATTTGAGAGCTTCAAAGCTTCGTGATAGATAAATTTCCCTCGAACCGGATTGTAAACCAGATATTTGGAGAGCTTCAACGCTTTGAGAGAAAGATGTATCTTGAACCGGATTTTGAGCCGAAATCCTTTCTGATGACCCGGAACTTCTTCATTGAGCCGTGATTTGTCATATACTTTTTGAGCCGGAAATTCTCTGACGGCCTTTAAATTTTCATCAATATAGCAGTAACCTCCGGGACCGGTTTATCTTTCCCTTCAACATACTGGGGCACTTGAATTTGCTGAAACTGGCAAGATTTGATCATAACAGAAGGTATATATCATCGTAGCCCCCGAGTCTTAAGATGACTCAAGGAGTTGTCTTGAGATTCTTCGTACTTGACCATAGCAGAAGGTATATATCATTGGTGTTTGATAATGCGATGTAAATCCACAGATGGTTGAGGTGACTGCGGTGGGTTATAAATGATCTCGGATGAGCCGTGTCAGCAACTTGGCCAATGGTTTCTTCCAACTGATTGTTTGAATATAACCCAACGTTAGTGGCAGCGACTTGTGCATATATCCATTGAACTATCCAGCGTAGATGGCAGTTGATGACAATTTGCTTCCACTTTGTTGGAAGAAAACCGGGCTACCCAAGCAGTGACTTGCTCATACTCAATAAATAACTCATGCAGATAGGTGTAGCCCAGTGTGTTGATGTAGACCAGACCTCGGGGGTGGTGATTTGCACACATCCACTGAAACGAGCAAACATGATTCCAGCAAGCCGATGTGGACCGGACTGCAAGGGCAACTACTTGTGTGCGTCCATTCATCGTGTGATATGTCCCGGATTATCCCCAGGCGGGATATTATCAATCCGTGGTGTAAACCACATTTGTAATGAATAATATTCCTATATATAAAAATATACAAATCAAAGTAATTTGTTCTTTGATAAAAATAATATGTTTTAATAAAACAAATTGTAGATGGATATCACCTGATGGTTGAAGATGGCAAACGGCTTTCGATGATGAATGATCCGTTTATCGCAACAGAGGCGGCGTTTTAAAGCGATGACAACTCCCTGGCGCGGCGGTGACGGCGGAGGTGCAAGTGCACCGGAGCGGGCGGTTCATGGGTGAGGGATGGCGGCCTCAAGGCGGCAGAGACAATGCGGGTAGGCTCAGAGGCAGCCGGCGACTCACGGCAACCCGACAGAGTAGCTGAATCAGAGTAGCTGCAGCCAGAAGCGCACGAGCCATGTCGAGGTAGCCTGCGGCCCTGAACACGGCCAGCTCAAGGTGTAGCAGCGATGGGGGAACAGGTTTAATGCAATGCGGTGAGCAGGGCGGGTCAACTTGACCCGGCGGCGGCTCAACGGAGGAAAGGCGGATCAGCGAGCCGGCGGAAAGCTAGAAGGCACTGCGAGCCGGCGGCAGGTGGAGAGTGTCTCCGCTTTCGAGCCGTGGAGAATCGATGAATCCACGTTAGTTTCCCGTAGTAGCCCCACTTCTTCTATCCAGATTTGTATTGAACCGGTAGATGCATCCTGGGAAGCGCCATGAGCTCAATGAAAGTGCGTGACGAAGACTGGCGATTTGAAACAGGCCTGTGACAGGCGGCGACTCGTCGGCGCGATGCGAGGCCTGCAATAGCTTGAGGCTCGGTGGAGCAGGGAGGGTTGAGGATGAACATCGCGCACTCGAGGTGGCCCTCGGCATTGGCGAGCCCCTTTGAGCGGGCAAGCAGTAGGCCGTCGAGGCACATCCGCGCGCGGGCCTCGGCGAGCGGGAGGAGCGAGGCGGAGTGAGGCGGGCTGAGCGCGGAGTTCAGGCAGGAGGTGGCGATCGTGAAGTGGCCAGCTGGTCAATGAAGATGACCCGGTGGCTACATCCGCGCGCTCATGGTGGCGGTCTGGCGGCTTGGCGGTTTATCCGCGGCTGTATGCACGCGCGGGAGGAACAACACAGCAACCCGGCCAGGTAGAAGAGGGCATCTCACGCAAAAGCCTGGCGCAGCGCGGACGGAGGCGCCGGGCAGCTGGAGGCAGAGCCGCGGTTGCAGCGGTGGCCAACAGATGGTGGAGCAGCGAAGCGCGGATGCATGAAGCCAAGCACCAGACGGCGTGGAATAGCAGAACAATAGTAGTTTTCAGAGCAGCAGTTGCTGCTTAGACCGGCGGCGGCTCAACGCTGCTCCTGATGCGCGCCTCGGCGAGGCAAATTCAGCAGCAGCAGGCAGCGGGAGGCCGAGGGGCGAACTCACGGCGATGAGGCGGAGGAGAACTCACGCATGGCAGGGCCGGCGGTTCAGGAGAACATGCAGTGGTAAAGGTAGGCCATAACGGAGGTGGCTGCGATACCTGGTAGCTCACGGCGCGGGGAAGCCCAACGCGGCAGCTTCGGTTTGGAGACCCGGCATCAGTTGACATAGTCCGGCAGGCCGGATCACCGACAGAGACGATGCGAGGCGGCGGAAGCAGGCCCGCAGCCATGGCGGCTTGGTGGTGGGTGGAGTGGCAAAGCGCACCTGTGGGCAACACAACCGGTCGAAGGGGTGCTCGGGAGTGGGACGGGGGAGCCGGTCGGCGACTCGGCACAGAACCCAAATCTAAACCGCTTCCGGATCTGTGCCTCGGTCTGATGCCCATGCGCTTGGCCGGGCGGTTCGTCAATGCAGCAGTACAAGGTCGACTCGGAGTAGAGGAGCAGTAGGGCCAGCTTTGGAAGTGCGGGGAGGCCACGGCGGTGACTCGGAACAGAGGAGGGGCAGGACCGTAGCAGTTCATGGCGATTCGGCGCGGGTGGCGGGTTAGCGCCCGGCGGTTTGATACAGGCGATTCGGGGGCGGAGAGGAGGCGCCTCAAACTTTGGCGGATTGATAGAGCAGAGGACTTGGCAGTCGGTGGCTTGAGGTAAACGCGGTCGGAGGAGCATCCAAACCGCCGGCCTGGCATAGCGGCTGCAGTGACTCACAGTGATAAGAGCGGCCGAGGTGGGTCAAGCAACTGGCGGCTTAGTGATGGCGCGGACGGCGGGTTAACAGACCTGGGTACTTCGCCAAGTCGTGACTGGCTTGACCAATCCGTCCGAGTCGTGGCTGATTCCCAATTATGCATTTTACTGCGTGTGTGAGGATCCGAATAGCAGCGTAGCTTCCTGACGAATAGTAGTATTATTAAATTGATCCTGATGGGAGTAGTCGGCCTGTGTTTGATCTTCTCTTTCACGTGAGTACTAACCTGACTACTAGTACTTGTACTGATTCTGACTTGATGCGTCAGGTGGCTCCTACCGCTGTTGGAGGCCGGTCGCGTGGAGGAACAACAGGCCAGGTGGCGATTCAGAGTCAGCCCATGGTCATGGCAAGTCCGGGGCCGCGATAGGTAACTCGGAACAACGCGACGGTTCTGCACGCCGAGAGCTCGTGCAGTGAGGCGGCTGCGCGACGCAGACACGTCTGTGTTTTTCTCCGGGTCAACAACAGAGACGTGTTGGCGAAGGGAGGTTGTGGTTCGGAGGTGATTCGCACGACATAAAACGGCGACCCAGCAAGGTAGAACCAAACCGGGGCGTTTCACCGGGGCGTTTTCCTCCGGAGCCAGGAGCTTGGTTGGAATTCTGCGCATCCAATCATACCTTTGAGCAAACGAATCTACCAGTGGTAGCGTAGAATAAGTCTACCCTTGTTGCCGTGCAAGCCGTCGTTGAAACTCTTTCCGATTTGGACTGATGAACTTTTGAAGTTGACATAGATATTTTTGTGTCGGTTCTTCTTCATCCGGTCAGTCGTTAGCTTCTCGATCCCTTGAAGAGGATCCCTTCAAGAACTCAACACCACCATGCGCAGGCCCCACGGTGGGCGCCAACTGTCGTGGAATTAACACGTCAGATGTCCTTAGTGTGAGGACTTAGTCGCGAGGCCAACGCATCTACGTGGTAGCTTGAGAGGGGTTGAGCGGAATCGAGAGACGCAACAAAAGACAAGTGTTTAGACAGCTTCGGGCCCCGGGAAACATCATCCAGTAAAAACCCTACATGTTGTTTGAGGCTAGATCTCATTATCATTACGAGGGAGTCGCCGTAAACTGGCTGTCCTCTAGTTGTGTCTAGCCCTAGAGATTGTTTCTTGCTTGTCCCTCTTTGGGGAGCCCTGCCCCTCCTTATATAAGTTGAAGGGGCGGGTTACATGTGGAGTCCAACTCAGAATTTAACTTAAACTATTTTGACTTCCTTTCCTGGGCTTCTTAATGTCTGCCGATTTAACATTGTCTGCCGGTTTAACATTGTCTGCCGGTTTAACAACGTCTGCCGGTTTAACAATGTCTGCCGGTTTAACAATGTCTGCCAGTTTAACAATGTCTGCCGGTTATGATTGACTTAACACCTGCCGGTGCTACCATCTGTCTTAACTCTGCCGGTTTAACACTTGCCGGTTTACCGTCTGTCTTAGCCATCTGCCGGTTTAACACTCGTCGGTTTACCGTCTGTCTTAGCTATCTGTCTTGACTCTCTATCTTAACTCTCTGCTGGTTTACCATCCACCAGTTTACCATGTCCCAGCCGATTTACAACTCCATCCGGGTCATACCGCGGGGTATATCCCCGACAATATCCGAATTGCCAAGCTTGACTTCCACGCAAAGGAGAGTCCCACCCGGACACGGGACGAAGTCTTCAATCTTGTATCTTCATAGTCCAACAGTCCGGCCAAAGTACATAGTCCGGCTGTCCGAGGACCCCTTAATCCAGGACTCCCTCAGGCGGCTCAGGGCTTAGCATCCTGTCCGTTGAGATGTTCGACAACCTTCAAGTGCCATACGATAAGCTCCAGCCTACCAAGCCGTTCTCAGGTGTTACTGACGGTTCCACCACTCCGATAGGGCAGGTCTGCCTCACTGTCACCTTCGGACAGCGCGACAACTACCGCACCGAGCTCATCGACTTCGACATCGCCCACATCCACCTGCCGTACAATGCCATCCTCGGGTATCCAGCCCTGGCCAAGTTCATGGCAGTGACCCACCACGGCTACAACGTCTTCAAGATGCCAGGAAGCGGCGGAATCATCATTGTCCCCTGCGAAGAGAGAGATGCGGTGTGCTCCCTCAAGCATGCCTTCCAAGCTCCAGCAATCGAGGACCTGGACAGCAAGGGCGAGAACCCTCCTAAGGCCATCCCCAAGAAGAAGAAGCAACCGCTCCGCTCAAGGCATCAGGAGGTCAGCATCTCGGGCGGCGTCGCGTCAGGATCAGCGCCTGCGCCTGGGGTGCCTCCTTCCACCAGATAGGAAGACGCGCCCGGCGCCCTCCTTGGGCAGGGCTCAGGGGCTCTCTTCTGGAGGGCCTCAGACCTCGCCAACATCATGAGGGAGGCGCTCGGGCACCACTTGGAGGCGTGCTTCACAGCACATTTCCCTCAGGAAGGCACAAGGCATGGAAAGCCCAACGTTCAGGAGTTCATTGCCAAGACCACTTAGGAGCTTCAGGAAGCAAGGGCCATGCATGGCGACCGCTGCCTACCCGGCGCGGCTCCCCATCCAGGTGAGGATGGTGGGCTGCGCGTCTGTGTCGACATCCCAGGGCTCAACCGAGCCGCATCTGAGGAGCGCCTCGAGGGTCCGCCGCATAGCTATGTTCGCATGCCTTTCGGCCTGCCCTACACGGCTGCCACCTACCAACATCACTTGCGGAGCATCCTGGCGGCTCAGGAGGCCAGGCACCACGCGGTCCTAGCAGAGACGGAGACGGTCCTCAAGGAACCACCTGGTCCCCAGAGCCTTCTGAGGCTCAGAGCCCCGGTAGCTCATGAGGGACGGCATCTTCACCGCGCATGTTCAGCTACCCCAAGACCCCTTCTACAATGGAACCAGGTGACATCCCCCAAGTTCATTTTAGCTGGGAGCGCCCTCAGGGCTGCGTTATTCCCAGGTCGCGTGGGTTCATCCCTGCGGCATGTATCTCATTTTCATGTCTTTAGCTTACCTTGCTGGGGGCGCCCCTCAGGTTACATCATCCCCAAGCTACTTGGGTCTGACCCAATGGCATGTATCCATTCTACATTTACCTAAGCAGATTTGCCTTTCATGCCTAATCTACCTATGATTATCACCTGTTCGATTGCCACCTTCCACGGGAGCCGCCCACGCTGGCACGGTGCTTGCGCACGGGTCCGTCCCTGCAACACCGACAAATCTGAGCGGTTGAGCTATGTCCCACGGCAGCCCCGCGTGCGTCACCTCACCAGGCCGTCAGTGCCCTCACCCTTCTCTCGGAGAAACCAATGGCTGGCTGGCAATCATAATGGAAACCCATGTCTTTCTAATGCTGATTTGCAGGAACCTCATGAGGTCTACAGCGGGCGGCACCACGAGCTCCCTCTCTTTCCCATGCAATTCACTTGCACGTTAAAAGGGAGGCTCCTGAGCATCGCGACTCAGGAGCTCTTACTAGCTCTCCAGCACTCACCCTCTGGCCATGACCATGGCATCGGGACCTGGCATACCAGCGGCGGCTGAGCTCGCTCGATGGCCGGAAACTAAGGACGTTGAGCAGGAAGGAGAGCGCAGGGAAGAAAGGGGAGGATCGCACGGGCCTAACCTAGTTGCGCCACGATTGCCGACACATAAGTCTGGTGCAACATAGGGAAACGACTCCATATCACCGAGATAAGTTTCACGCCTGGAACAACTAATCGCTACAACACGAAATTCTCAATTAATGTGGATCTGTGACAGCAACATTGCCTTCCTTTGTCACCCCTCGGCAGCTGGTTGCACGCTAAAGGGGACCTCCTGAGCATCGCGCCTCAGGGGCTCTTACTGGACCTCGGGCCGCTCACCTCCTGGCCTTGACCACGGCATCGCGACCTGGCATACTAGTGACTATTGCAGCCTGCCTGGGGATCGGGACCTGTCAGTGTAGAGCACCAAGTCGTCGCGAGGTTAGAAAGGGGGAACCAAGCCGGGACAGGACGAGCACTCACATGATTTCATAGTAAGGATAGCATCAACAAAAGACATCGCAGACCCCTTTACACGCCCACGCGGGTTGTTTTTTGATTCCCCGTGGGGAATGAAGGAAGAGAACCTTGAGGATCCCTAACTACACGCGCCTACATGGCCAACGCCAACATCAACAGTGGGCCACGGGAGACCACCACCAACCCCATCCAGATCAGCGGCGGTGACGGCCCGACGCTGCCACCTTGCTCCGGGCGCAGCGGCGCTCGGGGGTACATAGTTGTCGTCTCTCATCTTCGGAGTCTCGAAGAGTTTGAGAGACTCGCTGGACTCCCAAGCGCTGCTACTGCTGCCGGAGGAGCCGATGGAAGAGTTGACGGCGGGCCTAGCCCCTGCCGCATCGGCGTCTTGACTGCCCCCTCCAGGGCAGCACTCTAGGTAGTGGCCTTCCGCGTCGAAGACCTTGAAGGACAACAAGGAGGCGCCGTCGTATTCAAAATGGATCACGAGGGCGCCCCCCATTCGGCAGACTCGGGCGACCTCGCCCCAGCCTCGGGTCATGAAGATCTTGCCCGGGGAAACGATTTCGACCTCCGCTCCGGTCGTCAGGGCACCACAGTCGGCATGCTGCAGCCAAAGCTCAAGAGGACCTCTCGGCAGCATCTCGGTGGAGAAGAATGAAGGGAAGCGAATCCAGGTGCTCGGAGGCATCACCGCATGCAGCACAAGCTCGCGAGAGGAGTCTGTGGCGTGGATTCCAAGAGCGACGTCGCGCGCCACCATGGTGCGCCGACCGTGGCTGCGGCGCGGGCGGTGCCGCTCGCCGCCCCTTTCTCCAGAGCCCTCAGTTGGGGCGCACAGGAGTAGCGGGTACCCAGGAGGTGGCCGCTCGCACCAAGGCCTCGTCATCTCCAGCCCCACGGCCTTGCCACGGCGGTGGACCGGCCACTTCTTCAGCGGTGCGGATCGGGTCCGTCCTGGGGAGCCTTTCCCTTCTCTTCGGCCTAAAATCTACGAATCGGTGCCATTGGCGTCATGGCTGGAGGTGGAGCAGGGGAGAAGAAGCAGGCGAAGCGGGAAGAGATGGGCGACGGGGGCTTCTCGCCCCTCCTAATTTATAGCCCAAGGGAGGCCAACCGTTGGCCTCCACGATCGCAGGTAATGATAACCCTTTTTGCATGCAGCAGGGACTCGTCAAGTCGGGCAGTTGCTGAGGTAGCATGGGGAAGCGGAGACGCACACGTCCAATCAGTCTCCATGCATCGACCAAGGCTGTAGGCTCTTGGGGCCCACGGCTCTCCGCACTTGCGCTTTGGCTTCGCCGCTAAGCCAAGTCCGAGCGTGCCTTGGGCACGGAGATTACTGTTGGTGTTCTGGAAACGGGGGTCGCCAGACTTGCCTGCCTGTGGCCCGCGGTGTGGCTCCACCAATGGCCTAGGACCGGCCCGTCTTCAGCAACCAACACTTAGGACCCTCGCGAGGGGCCAAGCCTCGCGGGGCGGATGACGCAAGGCCTCCTCAGGAGCGGCCTCACCAGGCGGGCTCGCGAGGAGGCGGAGAGATCAAGGCAAGGGGGTACCTCGCGAGGTTCCCCTGATGCAAGCCATGACAACCAAGGCCAGGTGTGCGCCAGGCAGGGACTAGTGTGCAGTGTCCTTGTTTCCTCTTTGGTGCTAAGGGGGCAAGCGCAGGCGAGGAGTACCGAGGCATCAGGAAAAGGTTTCCATATCGGTGCCACAAGACCAAGACCAGTAGGACGGCAGGACGGAGGTCATCGTGGAGCCCAAGACGGCGTCATCACCAGCGCCTTTGGCAGGCGAAGACCATGTTTAGTCAGGATAGCTTGTACTAGTTATCCCTTTTCAAATCGGCCATTGTTGGATCCCTTCTCGCTCAATATTTGGGAAGCAGACCAATGCCTCTATAAATAGAGCTAGCCACCATAGTAGAAGGGGCAATTTATCAGTGATCGTATCCTGCCCAAGCAGCACACCACAACAGCTCAAGAACACCTCTCCTCAGGAGGCTGTTCTTCCCTTGTACATTTCATCATGAGCCCAAGAGGCAATCCACCACCACCACACAAGAGTAGGGTATTACACCACAACGGTGGCCCGTACCTATATAAATCTTGTGTCTCTTGTGTTTTGAGTTCATCGAGCTAGCTTAGGGATCGCGGAGAGGCTGAGAGCGAGATTTGGTACGGGGAAATCTTCGTGCTCACCCCAGTGTTCTAACCTCAAGGGTTTTGCCGGAACCCGAAATCCGACAAGTAATACTTCAAGCATGCTAACCAAGCAGTTTATGTCTTATCAAAATAACTTAGCCAAAGAAAGCTTATCCCTAAAAAATCATATAGTTTGGCCATGATTCATTTTCGTCACACAAAATGCTCCCATCATGCATGACCCCGGTTTCAGCCAAGCAATTGGTTCATACTTTTTAACGCGCTTCAGCCTTTTCAACCCTCACGCAATACATGAGCATAAGCCATGGGCATAGCACTATGAGTGGAGTAGAGTATGATGATAGGGATTATGTGAGAAAACAAAAAAAGGGAGAAATTCTCACATTGACGCGGCTAATCAACGGGCTATGAATAGTCAAAAAAATCGATTTCCATGCAACGGATGCACTAGAGCTATAAATGTATGAAATCTCATCAAAAATAAACTAAGTGTGTGTGCATCCAACTTTCCTGCTCACGAAGACCTAGGGCATTTTGAGGAAGCCCATCATTGGAATATACAAGCCAAGTTCTATAATGAAAAATTCCCACTAGTATATGAAAGTGACAAAATAAGAAACTCTCTATCATGAAGATCATGGTGCTATTTTGAAGCACAAGTGTGGAAAAAGGATAGTAACATTGTCCCTTCTCTCTTTTTCTCTCATTTTTTATTTGGGCTTCTTTGGCCTCTTTTTTTCTTTTTTTCTCTTTTTTTTATTTCGTCCGGAGTCTTATCCTGACTTGTGGGGGAATCATAGTCTCCATCATCCTTTCCTCACATGGGACAATGCTCTAATAATGGAAATCATCACACTTCTATTTATTTACAACTCAAGAATTACAACTCAATACTTAGGACAAAATATGACTCTGTGTGAATGCCTCCGACGGTGTACCGGGATATGCAATGAATCAAGAGCGACCTGTATGAAAGAAATATTATGGTGGCTTTGCCACAAATATGATGTCAACTACATGATCATGCAAAGCAATATGATAATGATGGCGTGTGTCATAATAAACGGAACGGTGGAAAGTTGCATGGCAATATATCTCGGAATGGCTATGGAAATGCCGTAATAGGTAGGTATGGTGGCTGTTTTGAGGAAGATATAAGGAGGTTTGTATGTGATAGAGTGTATCATATCACGTGGTTTGGATGCACCAGCGAAGTTTGCACCAACTCCCAAGGTGAGAAAGGGCAATGCACGGTACCATAGAGGATAGCAAATTGCGGAAGGGTAAGAGTGCGTATAATCCATGGACTCACATTAGTAATAAAGAACTCATATACTTATTGCAAAAAAAAATTAGCCCTCGAAGCAAAGTACTACTACGCATGCTCCTAGGGGAAGGGTTGGTAGGAGTTAACCATCACGCGACCCCGACCTCCATTCATAAGGAAGGCACTCAAAGAACACCCCATGCTTCAAATTTGTCACACAATGTTCACCATACGTGCATGCTACGGGACTTGCCAACTTTAACACAAGTATTTCTTAATTTCATAATTACCCAACTATCATGACCCTAACATTACCACCTTTATATCTCAACACAATTATCAAGTATCAAATTTATCATAGTGTTTAATGCACTCCATACTAAAGTTTTTATTTTACCCAACTTGGATGCCCATCATATTAGGACTAATTTATAACCAAAAGAAATTACCATGATGTTCTAAAATACTCTAAAAATAATATAAGTGAAGCATGAGAGATCAATAATTTGTACAAATTAAAAACCATCACCGTGCTCTAAAAAGGTATAAGTGAAGCACTAGAGCAAAATTATCTAGCTCAAAAGATATAAGTGAAGCACATAGAGTATTCTAATAAATTCCGATTCAATTGTGTCTCTCCAAAAGGTGTGTACAGAAAGGATGATTATGATAAACTAAAAAACAAAGACTCAAATCATACAAGACGCTCCAAGGAAAACACATATCATGTGGTGAATAAAAATATAGCCTCAAGTAAAGTTACCGATAGACGAAGACGAAAGAAGGATGCCTTCTCGGGCATCCCCAAGCTTAAGCTTTTGGTTGTCCCTGAATTTTACCTTGGAATGCCTTGGGCATCCCCAAGCTTAGGCTCTTGCTACTCCTTATTCCAAAATCCATCAAATCTTTACCCAAAACATGAAAAGTTCATAACACAAAACTCAACAGAAAATCTCATGAGCTCCGTTAGTGCAAGAAAACAAACCACCACTTTAAGGTACTACAATGAACTCATTCTTTATTTATATTGGTGTTAAACCTACTGTATTCCAACTTCTCTATGGTTCATACTCCCCCGATACTATCCATAGATTCATCAAAATAAGCAAACAACACACGAAAAACAGAATCTGTCAAAAACAGAATAGTCTGTAGCAATCTATAACTCTCGAATACTTCTGGAAACCCAAAAATTCTACCAAATTAGGAAGTCCTAGGCAATTTTCTTATTAATCTTCTTAAAAAAGAATCAACTGAAAAGAACGATTCTGTGATTTACGAAAACTAATCTTGTGCGTGCATAAGTTTCTGTTTTTCAGCAAGGTCAAATTAACTATCACCGTAGGTTATCCTAAAGGTTTTACTTCGCACAAAGACTAATTAAAACACAAAACCACATCTAACCAAAAGTAAAGAACAAAAATAAAATTGGGTTGCCTCCCAACAAGCGATATCGTTTAACGCCCCTAGCTAGGCATAAAAACAAGAATAGATCTAGGTATTACCATCTTTGGTTGGCAATTGTTCAATTGAACACTTATAACCCTTAGGAGTTTCCTTCTTTTTATTAATGATCAAACTCCTAGGCAAGAAATTTGTAGTAGGAGGGTTTGAAGTATTTCTCACGGTAGAAAAAGCAGAACCTAAGTTGTTAAGAATATCCTCAAGTTTATCAATTCTAGTGGAATCTTGATCTAATTTTCCGTCAACTATGGGTTCTTTTTCTTTAAAACTTTTCAGAGTAACTCCTACCTTACATCCATATTGGGTAATTTGGTTGTGGATCTTTTTATCCAAATTCTCAATCAACTCCATAGTGGCAACTTTATTTTCAATAATTTCAAGCCTTTGCATCACGTGTTCCAAAGTTAAAATAGTTCCATTAACCAAAAGAGGTGGTGAGCCAAACAAATCTATCAAAGCATTATAAGAATCAAAAGTATGGCTACCCAAGAAATTCCCTCCGGTAATGGTGTCAAGAATATATTTGTTCCAAGGAGTGATGCCTACATAAAAATTGGGAAGAAGAACGGAAGTATATTGCTTCCTAGTGGATCTATTCTGAGCATTGCAAATTTTGTACCAAGCATCTTTTAAATTTTCTCCCTCCCTTTGTTCAAAATTAAGAACTTCATTCTCAGGAGTACTAACAATGATAGAAGGACTGGCCATGATGGCGAAACAAATGATATAACACACGGACACACAAGAAGCAAGCAAAAAGAGACGAACGGAAAAAGGGTGAATAAAACGGCAAGGGTGAAGTGGGGGAGAGGAAAATGAGAGGAAAATGGAAAATAATGTAATGTGAGGGATAAGTGTTTGTGATGGGTACTTGGTATGTCTTGACTTGTGTGTAGATCTTTCCGGCAACGATGCCAGAAATCGGCGAGTTATCGAGAGATCAAATCTTGACTTGACTTGGTGTAAGCCTCCCCAGCAACGGCGCCAGAAATCCTTCTTGCTACCAATTGAGCATGCATTGGTTTTCCCTTGAAGAGGAAAGGGTGATGCAACAAAGTAGCGTAAGTATTTCCCTCAGTTTTTGAGAACCAAGGTATCAATCCAGTAGGAGGTTACACGTAGGGATGGCACCCGCAGGGTATGGGTATGGGTGGAGCTACCCTATACCCTTACCCGTCCGCCGTGAGTTTACCCATCACCCATACCCATACCTGTCAAGGGTATAAATTTTTCCCATACCCGTCACGCAACAGGGTATATGGATACCCGCGGGTAAAAATACCCGCGTTTACAACACATCAATTGAGTAGAAAATAGTCGTAAAAAGCAACATATAATCATAAGTTATTAATAGCAACACATCTTAAACAACAATGTACAACAACATATTCTCATAAACAAAAGTACTTGCCTATAAAGTGACATATAAAAATGTTAAACAACAACACATAATCATAAATAATAACACATATGCATACACTTTAAGTTCACGAAATCATGATAAATTATAGAGATAATTTGAATACACATTAGAGTTTTTACCTAGCGTGATTAGGAGGGGAAATGAATACATTGGGATATTAACGGAAACCCACCTATCAATATTTTAGATGGGTACATGGGTACGCGGGCATGGGTTATACGATCCCGTACCCATACCCTCTCTACCCGATGGGTATGATATTTTCCCATTTAAGTACCCATGGATAATTTTTTGTCCCATACCCTTACCCTAATAGGGTTTTTACCCACAGGGTACACGGGTAATGGGTACCCATTGCCATCCCTAGTTACACGCAAGTCGCCTTGTACTTGCACAAACAAATAAGAACCTTGCAACCAACGCGATAAAGGGGTTGTCAATCCCTTCACGCCCACTTACAAAAGTGAGATCTGATAGACATAACAAGATAAATATTTTTGGTATTTTTCTTGTATAGATTGAAAAGTAAAGATTGCAAAATAGTAAATGAGATGCAATGTAAATAAAGGAGATATAATATGATGGAAAAGAGACCCGGGGGCATAGATTTCACTAGTGGCTTCTCTCAAGATAGAATATCGTACGGTGGGTGAACAAATTACTGTCGAGCAATTGATAGAAAAGCGCGTAGTTATGAGAATATCTAGGCATGATCATGTATATAGGCATCACGTCCGTGACAAGTAGATCTAAATGATTCTGCATCTACAAGTATTACTCCACACATCGACCGCTATCCAACATGCATCTAGAGTATTAAGTTCATAAGAACAGAGTAACGCATTAAGCAAGATGACATGATGTAGAGGGCTAAACTCAAGCAATATGATATAAACCCCATCTTTTTATCCTCGATGGCAACAATACAATACGTGCCTTGCTGCCCCTGCTGTCACTGGGAAAGGACGCCGCGAGATTGACCCCAAAGCTAAGCACTTCTCCCATTGCAAGAAAGTTCAGTCTAGTAGGCCAAACCAAAGTTATAATTCGAAGAGACTTGCAAAGATATCAAATCATAGATATAAGAATTCAGAGAAGAATCAAATATTGTTCATAGATAATCTTGATCATAAACCCACAATTCATCAGATCTCGACAAACACACCGCAAAAAGTATTACATCGAATAGATCTCCAAGAAGATCGAGGAGAACTTTGTATTGAGAATCAAAGAGAGAGAAGAAGCCATCTAGCTAATAACTATGGACCTGAAGGTATATGGTAAACTACTCACACATCATCGGAGAGGCTATGGTGCTGATGTAGAAGCACTCCGTGATTGATTCCCCCTCCAACGGAGCGCTAGAAAAGGTCCCAGGATGGGATCTCATGGGTACAGAAGGTTGCGGCGGTGGAAATAGGGTTTCGTGGTGCTCCTGGATGTTTTCGGGGTATATGAGTATATATAGGCAAAAGAAGTAGGCCGGTGGAGCCACGAGGGGCCCACGAGGGTGGGGCACGCCTACCCCCCTGGTCGCGCCCTCCTACCTCGTGGCCGCCTCGTTGCTTCCATGACGTCCAATCAGAGTATCCTGGATTGCGTTTGTTCCAAAAACGACTCTCTCGAAGGTTTCATTCCGTTTGGACTTCGTTTGGTATTCCTTTTCTGTGTAACATTGAAATAGGAAAAAAAACAGCAATTTGCACTGGGCCTCCGGTTATTAGGTTAGTCCCAAAAATAATATAAAAGTGCATAATAAAGCCCATTAAACATCCAAAACAGTTAATATAATAGCATGGAACAATAAAAAATTGTAGATACGTTGGAGACGTATCAAACATCCAAACATGCATACACATGTAGAAATTGCAATAGATATATCACATTACATCGATGTTATTCATCATTACATACACGGCTAGTAGCTACCAACGTGAGGACATTGATAGATACCACGAGGACTAACTTGGTCCGCGCTCAAGAGGATCCCGAGTAACCACCCCACCCAGCTTGGTCCGCTTTCTTCTATCTTTTGTCTCGTGTCGAACTTCAGCTCTGAAAGTCGCCCCTCGAGTGTTCCACACAATACCGATCCAAGAGAATGTCATCTCCCTGAGCCTCTCTGCCCGAAACTTCTCACGTAGGCACAACTGGTTTTCCTCTTCATCTTCCACAGAGATCACATGGCACAAATCTCGTGATCTCATCTATTGTTGTGAGCACATAGCAAAAATCATGATATCACACACATATACACATCCATACACCACATTACAATGATGACACAATGATTAAGAGTATTAGTGAAACCAACATAATAATAAGTGTAGGGAAACAAGCTTGTCTCATCACATAAGTAACAGTTTGACAAGTTGTTTAAAAGGAGCCTATATATCTAGCGTCTAGGGATGTCGACAATCAATGAGAACAAGTCAACAACGACGTCCTTCATATGTTTGGGGTTCCATTTAGGCGTCTCATTTGTCCTTCGTATCCGATTCATAGTGGAATATCCAGCCTCACTGGTGACCTCAGTATTGATGATTGATAATCCCCAACTGTATGGATTTGTCATACCACTTCCCAGTGATGAAGGTGGTAAGTATGGAGTGTCAAACCCACATGGAGCTAAAGAAGATTTGTATTCTCTTAGGTTCAATCTTCCACTAATACAATCCTACGTGTACCAAACTTTTGCTCTACCCAAGGAATAATACTAGAAATACTTTGCAAGTATAAAAGGGTAGCTTTGCAAGATAATAAAGAACTCGAAAATAAAGATTAGGTGTTTTATTATAAAGGTACAATAAAATAAAGGATAGCGAGTGTGGAGTAGTGGTGGTATATGGTGCGGACTTGTCCCCATTCAATTGGATATGAAACTAAAGTGATAATCATCTAGGCCTACGCTAACATACAACAAAATCCATTGACTGGAATTACTTGTGATTAGAACTCTAGAAAGCATAAGAAAATACTAAAGATCCATTCAGGTAAAACACAGCCATAACATTAAGTTCTAAGGTCCCCTTTATCACATACTCCCTCCGTCGGGAATTACTTGTCACGGAAATGGATGTTTCTAGTCGTATTTTAGTTTTAGATACATCCATTTTAATCCATTTGCACGACAAGTAATTCGGGATGGAGGGCAACAACTCAAGAATTAGAGTTTAGGTTTCTGTCGTTCTAGCAACCCATCATAAGCAAATCAATCACATCATAAGCAAAACCCTAAAGCGTGAACCCCACATCTGTGTGCAAATGGTGGGCACCATAGGACAACACTGTAACGCCCCGGATTCGATGCGCCAGGTGTCTTCCAGTTATTCGTCGTTTTTGCCATGTCATTGCTTGCGTCTTACATTTTCCCATGTCATCATCTGCATTTCATCTGCATGTTTTTCAGAACTTGCATCCGGTCTTTTTCCCCGTTGTCCATTTCGCGATCCGCTCGCCGTGCCCCGTCGCCCCTCTCAGACTTTGTTTCGTGAGCGGGATAAAAATGTTCTCAGAATGGACCGAGATTTGTCAAGTGGCCTTGGTATAGCACCAGCAGGCTGCCCGTCAAATTTCATTTCATTTGGAGGTCGTTTGATGCCCCAACGGTTAACCGCGTACCCCGAAAGCCCCTTTGGTCTTGCAGCCCAACACCCCTCCAAATCATCCCATTAGCCCACCAAACCCCCTCCATGCTCTCGGTCATTCAATCACGATCGTGTGGGCGAAAACCGCACCCCATTTGGACACTCCTAGCTCCCTCTACCTATATATTTGCCTCCACCTCCTCATTTTTCACGGTACAAACCCTAGTCTACTTCCTCTCCGCGCCGCCGGACAAAAACCCCGCCGCCCGGACATGTCCACCGCCCCACGCCCAACCAGCGCCCGCCACGTGTCCCAGCGCCGCCCGCCGCCGCCGCGGCCCGAGGGAGCCCATATTGGGCCCACCCCGGGTCAGATCGGGCCCGCCGCCGCCCGAATCTTGCCCGCCGCCGCCCGCTTCGTGTGCCGCCGCCGCCCGGCCGTTTGTCGCTGCATCATCCTCTTCGCCGGATCTGGTCGGGCGCTCGCCGAATCCGCGACCCCGCGCCGTCCCCGGCCTCCGCCGCTCGCTGGAGAAACGTCCTCGCCGGAGTTGACCTCAGATCTGCACCGCTCCATCCCTGTACGCCGGAGACCCCGATCCAAACGCCACTGCCTCAGATCTGCATCGAGCCATCCCGTTCCACTCCGTCCATTTTTCCCCGAGAGGTGAAAATCTCTCCAAGTCCCTAAGTTTTCTGCATTATGTGGCCATGTTCATCAGGCCATAACTTGTTGCATACTGCCCCGTTTTGTGCATGTAATATATCAAAATGTTCATTGTGAGATGCTCTTCATTCTGTTCCATTGTGCCATGTTTGTTTGAGTCCATCTTGACGCCCTTATCATCGTTACAATAGTTCTATATGATGTTAACTGTTGTCTGTTAACAGAACTTGCTGTTTTGTCATTTTCATTGCATTTTGTGTGTGCATCTTATGAGCATGATGTCTATATATTTTAGGAGCATTTTTATGCCATAGTTACTATGGTGAAATCCATGTATTTTTGTGAGTCTTGTAGTGAGTGCATCGAGCTCGTGAACTAGGATACTTGCTGTTGCTGTTTTGCTAGGCTGAATCTGCTATATCATGGTGCTATGTAAACCTGCTGCTACAAGTCATTCTATGCATAATCTGGAGATATTCACTAAGGATGTTTTGTTATACATGTCATGCTATATACATCCATGCCCCTGGTTGCATTTATAGCCTTCTGTAGCTTGTTGTAATCTTGCGCCAAACTTGCTAAATAATGTTGCTGTCAGCCTGTAAACATTAAGTTCAGTTTTGCCATGAGCTTTTCTAGTGATCCATGCACCCTATGAACTTGCTCTTGCCATGCTTAGCTTCATAAATATATCGTATTACTGTTGGTCACCTTTTCATGCCATGTATTACTCTATGGTGAGCGGTACAAGCTCACCAACATGCCTACTTATTGTTGTTCCTGCCATGTTTGAATCTGTCATATAACTTGCCATGTTTACATGGGTGACATCATATCTTCTGTTCCTTTTTGGATCATGTTCAGTAAGGGACTTTTGTTCTATGCGTTCAGTAGATTCATGCCATCCCTTATTTTATTATGATAAGTTCCTGTAGCATGTTGTTTGATAGCTCTAAACATTGCAACCTGATATTATTTCTGCTAAGTCTGTGAATTGTTATTATTTGCAATCTTGTCATGTACTTTAGAGTATGTTATAGTGATTTCTGGAGATAGCTCAGTGTTCATGTTTTGTTAATCTTCATTTGTATATCATGTCCATGCCTTTCTTCTTCATGTTGAGGTGCTGTAGCATATTGTTTTGATGCTTGCTAGATGCCTAGTTGCTGTTTTGGACAGATTGTTGTTATGACTTGTTTGGAGTGTATGTGTTGCATTGTTGCTCCGTTTTGAGTGTGCTCTATATGAAACTTGCTTAGTTTTGCATGAGATTTCATATTACCTTGTTGCATACATTTTTTGAGTGTGTTTGCTTGATGTTTGAATGCATTTTGCATCCATGCCATGTTTAACTTGTTTTGCTCATATCTTCTAGGACGTAGCTCCGAACTAAATGAACTTTATATGTAACTCAACTAGAATTTTGTGTAGATCATCTTGGTGCATCTTACCTTGCTGGTCAAAAACTTGATCATAAGGTTTATTCAGATCTGGACCAATTTCGAAATTTTGCATATGAGGACTTACCGGATTTATTACATGTTGTCTCCGGCCTCATTTAAACTTGCATTGATATGTTGCTCTTGTATGCATCATCTCTTGCCATGAGTAGCTTCATGTAGTCTTGCCTTGCATCATACTTGGTTGAGAATCATGTCATGTATATGTGTGGTGTGTTTACCATGTTGTGTGCTTCTTCTCGATAGTTCTCATTTCGTTGCGATCGTGAGGATTCGTTCGTCTACGCTTGGTTCGTCTTCGTGGCTTCATATTCTTCATGGACTCGTTCTTCTTCCTAGCGGGATTTCAGGTAAGATGACCGTCACCTTGGATTTCATTACTATCATTTCTATGCTAGTTGCTTCGTTCTATCGCTATGCTGCGCTACCTATCACTTGTTCTTCAAGCCTCCCAAACTGTCATGTCAGCCTCTAACTTTTTTCACCCTTCCAAGCAAACCGTTGCTTGGCTATGTTACCGCTTTTGCTCAGCCCTCTTATTGCGTTGTTAGTTGCTGGTGAAGTTGAAGATTGCTCCATGGTGGACAGGATTATGTTGGGATATCACAATATCTCTTATTTAATTAATGCATCTATATACTTGGTAAAAGGGTGGAAGACTCGGCCTTATGCCTGGTGTTTTGTTCCACTCTTGCCGCCCTAGTTTCCGTCATACCAGTGTTATGTTCCTTGAATTTGCGTTCCTTGCGTGACTGGGTGATTTATGGGACCCCCTTGACAATTCGCTTTGAATAAAACTCCTCCAGCAAGGCCCAACCTTGGTTTTACCATTTGCCTCACCACCACATATACCCTTCCCTTGGGTCGGCCAACCCGAGGGTCATCTTTATTTTAGCCCTCCCCCCCCCCGGTCCAGTGCTTCTCTAAGTGCTGGTCCGAACCGAGCTGCCTGTGGGGCCACCTTGGGGAAACTTGAGGTCTGGTTTTACTCGTAGCTAGTCTCATCCGGTGTTGCCCTGAGAACGTGATATGTGCAGCTCCTATCGGGATTTGTCGGCACATCGGGCAGCTTTGCTGGTCTTGTCTTACCATTGTCAAAATGTCTTGTAAACCAGGATTCCGAGACTGATCGGGTCTTCCTGGGAGAAGGTATATCCTTCGTTGACCGTGAGAGCTTGTGATGGGCTAAGTTGGGACACCCCTGCAGGGTATAAACTTTCAAAAGCCGTGCCCGCGGTTATGTGGCAGATGGGAATTTGTTAATGTCCGGTTGTAGATAACTTGACACCAGATTCGAATTAAAACGCATCAACCACGTGTGTAGCCGTGATGGTCTCTTTTCGGCGGAGTCTGGGAAGTGAGCACGGTTTTGGGTTATGTTTGACGTAATTAGGAGTTTAGGATCACTTCTTGATCATTGCTAGCTTCATGACCATTCTGTTG
The DNA here is from genome assembly GCF_018294505.1 of Triticum aestivum. NCBI lineage: Eukaryota > Viridiplantae > Streptophyta > Magnoliopsida > Poales > Poaceae > Triticum > Triticum aestivum. The sequence goes on from NC_057801.1 coordinate 634,957,934, forward strand.
TTTCTCTTCTCGCTCTTATCTGCATATGTTAGCCACTAGACTTGCTTAGTCGCTGCTGCAACCTCGCCACTTTACCCCTTCCTTACCCATTAAGCTTTGCTAGTCTTGATACCCATGGTAATGGGATTGCTGAGTCCTCGTGGCTCACAGATTACTACAACAACAGTTGCAGGTATAGGTTATGCGATGATCATGACGCGAGAGCGATGTTTACTTGTTTTGGAGTTCTTTTTCTGCTTCTTCTTCGATCAGGGCATAGGTTCCAGGTCGGCAGCCTGGGCTAGCAGGGTGGATGTCGTTTGAGTTTCTATTTGTGTTTCATCCATAGTCGGATGTTGATCTCTTGTATGATGTTGATGTATTCTTGGGGCGTTTGTGCCTTATGTATGTATCCCCAACTATTATGTAATGGTTTGATGTAATGATATCCACCTTACAAAAGCGTCTTCAAGATGCGCTTTTATCCTTGGTGGGACCTTCGAGTTCCTTTAGGATAGGGTCGCATCTTGGGCGTGACAAGTTGGTATCAGAGCCTCGACCGACCATAGGATCCCCCTTGATTGATCGTGTAGTTTGGCCATTGTCGAGTCTAGAAGAAAACCGTTTTCGGAGTTTAGTTATATCGGAGAGTAGGAATTCTTTTTACTCCTCAGCCTCTTCGTCGCTCTGGTGAGGAATCTTGACGTAGGTGTTTTGAATTACTCCTCTTCCCCTTCAAATTTTTCTTTAGGATCACGCAGTTGGTTTTTCGATCGTTGGTTCTCAGCTCTTTTCATCCAGTGCATTTCTCGTCAAGTTGACTCGAGCCTCTTCATCTTTGAGTTCAATCCTCAGTTGTTGTTTTTCCCACCTGCCCACCCCTTTTCTTCTCGGAGTCGGAGCCCATAATCGAGTATCCATCCTACTTGTGCAAAGTATTTTCTTTCTTTCCTCAGTGATTTCAACCGGTGTTTTCTCTTCAAGTTATTCATCGGTTTTTCCCCTTCCAAGTAGCCTTTGTTTTCCCGCCCTCCCACCCTCTTCTTCCCGGAGCCCGAGTCTCTTTCGAACATCAATTTGCATTCGTACGGAGCCTCTTCAGTCTTCCCTCAATCATTTCAACCGGTGAATTCTCGTCTTGGTGGACATTCTTCATCTCTTGTTCTTCTCCGGTGGATTCAATTCCAATTTTCGGTAGTGATTATATTCTTTCCCTCAGATCAAGTGTTTCCCCTGATCATTCGCCTATCGCCAGTTTATCCTTCCGTAGTGTTCAAGACATATCAGGAGATTCATCTGTCTTTGAATTTATTCGAGGTTGTCACCTCATTCAAATATTTCAATTCTTCCGGTGCATCATCTATCTGTTCAACAATCCTTTTCCAACTGTGTTTTTTAGTGGGCCCTAACCCACAGGTATTTTCCCAGGATCTTACCCGAATCTTCTAATTATTCCGGAGTTATTCTTAAATTCTTTACAAGTGTGACGTAAAAATGAATTTCATTAGTCGCATGCCTTTTCCAAGATCAATTTCAAATAATTTTCATTGTTGGCTCAACCTTTTCGCTTTTCATTTTCCCAGAGTATCTCAGTAATTTTGGTGGTGTTTTCCATCATCATTTGAAGACCGAAGAAGAGTTTTTCCTCTAAATCTTGTCCGTTCTTCCGAAGATTCATGGTTCTAGCTTTTATTATCCTCTCAATCATTCCATTTGTCAGATATTCTTTTCTTACCCATCCGGAGTATGTCAGGAGTTGTTTTTCCGTTTCTTTTGACCGGAGGCCATCGTCCCATAAGAATTCTTCGTCCTCAAATTCCAGCTACCGTTATCCAATTATCCCGGTGATTCATTCTCTTTCATCAGTCATTTTCGAATTCTTACGGTGGTTCCTTCAGATTCTTTTTTCCTTTGTTACCATATTAATCCATTCGTTCATTCCAATCCTACCGGTGGTTCCTGAAGACCTTCTCAAGTTTGCGATATGTCACTTCTCAATCCTTTTTCAAGAAGAATAAGTAGTATGCAAAATCCATTGCTTGTCATCAATTTAATTTGATGAAGGATAAGCATATAATAAATCTTATTTTATTTCATCCAAGTGAGTAATCCCTTCCTTCGGAGTTTGTTCTTGTTGAATAAATTCTAGTTCCAAGTGTTTTCATCTTTTCTTTTTCGGAGTTCAAATTTCCTCGGCCATGTCGTCGAAACCCCCATCTAAGTCACCGCAAGCTTTAATCTTATTCTTTCATCCTTCATTCTATCTCACCATCCTTTTGTCAATGGAGTTCTTCATGGTGGTTCTTCATGATTTAATTCTTTCTTCAAGAGTTCATCAAGATTTGGCTGGAGGAGTTCAAGAATCTTTTCTTCTCGCGTCTCGAAGTGCAATTAATTCTCCGTTTTCTCCTGAAGTGGAGTTTTGCATTTCTTCGTTCTTCTCAGCTATTCAGACTTTGGTTGTGGCACCTCAAGTTTTGAGTTGTTTTTGATAAGTCCACAACAAGCTTTTCTTTCGTTGTTGATTTTTCTCAACAGCCCCGTTCAACCCTTCCTTCTAAGTTCTTCTCATTCAATTCTTTCAATTCTTCTGGAGGCATTGCGTTGTTCATCTCGTCAAGTGTCATCCCATCTTGCGTAGTCCATGTTCTATTCCTTCCATTTTTAGTCGGAGTGCTGCCCAAATTCTTCCATTCATATTCCTTTCCTATCTTGTTCTAATCGGAGTGGTTTCAGAATCTATCTTTTTCTTGAGCTTTTATTTCTCTTCATATTCGCCGTTCATCTTTTCTACCCGAGTGCTCTCGACTTTGTTCATCTTCTCTCTTGTGTTCTTACTTCACCTCTTACTCTTTCTCTTTTGTCTCGTTCCTAAGACCTCAGGACGAGATCTCTTGTTAGTGGAGGAGAGTTGTAACACCCCAGATTCGATGCGCCAGGTGTCTTCTAGTTATTCGTCGTTGTTGCCATGTCATTGCTTGCGTGTTGCATTTTTCCATGTCATCATCTGCATTTCATCTGCATATTTTTCAAAACTTGCATCCGGTCTTTTTCCCCGTTGTCCGTTTTGCGATCCGACACTCTCGCCGTGCCCCGTCACCCCTCTCCGACTTTGTTTCGTGAGCGGGATAAAAACATTCTCGGAATGGGCCGAGATTTGTCAAGTGGACTTGGTATAGCACCAGCAGGCCGCCCATCAAATTTCGTTTCATTTGGAGGTCGTTTGATGCCCCAATGGTTAACCGCGTACCCCGAAATCCCCTTTGGTCTTTCAGCCCAACACCCCTCCAAATCAGCCCACTAGCCCATCCAAACCCCCTCAATGCTCTCGGTCGTTCGATCACGATCGTGTGGGCGAAAACCGCACCCCATTTGGACACTCCTAGCTCCCTCTACCTATATATTTGCCTCCGCCTCCTCATTTTTCACGGTACAAACCCTAGTCTACTTCCTCTCTGCGCCGCCAGACAAAAACCCTGCCGCCCGGACATGTCCGCCGCCCGCGCTGCCGCTCCATGCCCAACCAGCGCCCGCCACGTGTCCCGGCGCCGCCTGCCGCCGCCGCAGCCCGAGGGAGCCCAGATCGGGCCCGCCTCGGGCCTGAACGGGCCCGTCGCCGCCCGGATCTCGCCCGCCGCCGCCCACTTCGTGCGTCGCCACCGCCCGACCGTTCATCGCTGCGTCGTCCTCTTTGCCGGATCTAGCCAGGTGCTCGCCGGATCCGTGGCCCCGCGTCGTCCCCGGCTTCCGCCGCTCGCCGGAGCAACATCCTCGCCGGACTTGACCTCAGATCTGCATCGCTCCATCCCTGTACGCCGGAGACCCCGATCCAAACTCCACTGCCTCAGTTCTGCACCGAGCCATCCCGTTCCACTCCGTCCATTTTTCCCCGAGAGGTGAAAATCTCTCCAAGTCCCTAAGTTTTTTGCATTATGTGCCCATGTTCATCAGGCCATAACTTTATGCATACCGCTTTGTTTTGTGTGTGTAATGTATCAAAATGTTCACTGTGAGATACTCTTCCTTTTGTTCCATTGTGCCATGTTTGTTTGAGTCCATCTTGATGCCCTTATCATCGTCGCAAAAGTGCTATATGATGTTAACTACTGTCTGTTAACAGAACTTGCTGTTTTGTCATCTTCGTTGCATTTTGTGTGTGCATCTTATGAGCATGATGTCTACATATTTTAGGAGCATTTTTATGCCATCTTTACTGTGGTGCAATCCATGTATTTTTGTGAGTCTTGTGGTGAGTGCATCAAGCTCGTGAAGTAGGGTACTTGTTGTTGCTGTTTGGCTAGGCTGAATCTACTATATCATGGTGCTATGTAAACCTGCTGCTACAAGTCATTCGTTGCATAATCTGGAGATGCTCACTAAGGATGGTTTGTTATACATGTCATGCTCTATCCATCCATGTCCCTGCTTGCATTTATAGCCTGCTTTAGCTTATTGTAATCTTGCTCCAAACTTGCTAAATAATGTTGTTGTCAGCCTGTTAACATTAAGTTCAGTTTTGCCATCAGCTTTACCAGTGATCCATGCACCCTATGAACTTGCTCTTGCCATTATTAGCTTCATAAATATGTCATATTACTGTTGGTTACCTTTTCATGACATGTATTGCTCTGTGGTGAACGATACAAGCTCACCAACATGCCTACTTATTGTTGTTCCTGCCATGTTTGAATCTGTCATATAACTTGCCATGTTTACATGGGTGCTATCATATCTTCTGTTCTTTTTGGCTCATGTTCAGTAAGGGACATTTGTTTTATGCGTTTAGTATATTCATGCCATGGCTTATTTTGCTATGATAAGTTCCTGTAGCATGTTGTTTGATAGCTCTAAACATTGCAACCTGATATTATTTCTGCTAAGTCTGAACTGTTATTATTTGCAATTTTGTCATGTACTTTAGAGTATGTTCTAGTGATTTCTGGAGATAGCTCAGTGTTCATGTTTTGTTAATATTCATTTGTATATCATGTACATGCCTTTTGTATTCATGTTGAGGTGATGTATCATATTGTTTTGATGCTTGCTAGATGTCTAGTTGTTGTTTTGGACAGATTGTTGTTATGACTTGTTGGAGTGTATGTGTTGCATCGTTGCTCCGTTTTGAGTGTGCTTTATATGAAACTTGCTTAGTTTTGCATGAGATTTCATATTACCTTGTTGCATCCATGTTTTGTGTGTGTTTCCTTGATGTTTGAATGCATTTTGCATCAATGCCATGTTTAACTTGTTTTGCTCATATCTTCTAGGCCGTAGCTCCGAACTAAATGAACTTTATATGTAACTTGACTAGAATTTCGTGTAGATTGTCTTGGTGCATCTTAACTTGCTGGTCAACAACTTGAACATGAGTTTTATTCAGATCTGGACCAATTTCGAAATTTGCATGTGAGGACTTACCAGATTTGTTACATGTTGTCTCCGGCCTCATTTAATCTTGCGTTGATATGTTCCTCTTGTATGCATCATCTCTTGCCATGAGTAGCTTCATGTAGTCTTGCCTTGCATCATACTTGGTTGAGCATCATGTCATGTATATGTGTGGTGTGTTTACCATGTTGTGTGCTTCTTCTCGATAGTTCTCGTTTCGTTGCGATTGTGAGGATTCGTTCATCTACGCTTGGTTCGTCTTCGTGGCTTCATCTTCTTCATGGACTCGTTCTTCTTCCTAGTGGGATTTTAGGCAAGATGACCGTCACCTTGGATCTCATTACAATCATTGCTATGTTAGTTGCTTCGTTCTATCGCTATGTTGCGCTACCTATCACTTGTTCTTCAAGCCCCCCAAACTGTCATGTCAGCCTCTAACCTTTTTCACTCTTCCTAGCAAAACGTTGCTTGGCTATGTTACCGCTTTTGCTCAGCCCTCTTATAGCGTTGTTAGTTGTAGGTGAAGTTGAAGATTGCTCGATGGTGGACAGTATTATGTTGGGATATCACAATATCTCTTATTTAATTAATGCATCTATATACTTGGTAAAGGGTGGAAGACTCGGCCTTATGCCTGGTGTTTTGTTCCACTCTTGCCGCCCTAGTTTCAGTCATACCGGTGTTATGTTCCTTGATTTTGCGTTCCTTACGCGGTTGGGTGATTTATGGGACCCCCTTGAAAGTTCGCTTTGAATAAAACTCCTCCAGCAAGGCCCAACCTTAGTTTTACCATTTGCCTCACCACCACCTATACCCTTCCCTTGGGTCGGCCAACCCGAGGGTCATCTTTATTTTAGCCCACCCGGGCCAGTGCTTCTCTAAGTGCTGGTCCAAACCGAGCTGCCTGCTGCGCCACCTCGGGCAAACTTGAGGTCTGGTTTTACTCGTAGTTAGTCTCATCCGGTGTTGCCCTGAGAATGAGATATGTGCAGATCCTATCGGGAATTGTCGGCACATCAGGCGGCTTTGCTGGTCTTGTTTTACCATTGTCGAAATGTCTTGCAAACTGGGATTCTGAGACTGATCGGGTCTTCCTGGGAGAAGGTATATCGTTCGTTGACAGTGAGAGCTTGTGATGGGCTAAGTTGGGACACCTCTGCAGGGTATAGACTTTCGAAAGACGTGCCCGCGGTTATGTGGCAGATGGGAATTTGTTAATGTCTGGTTGTAGATAACTTTACACCAGATTCGAATTAAAACGCATCAACCGCGTGTGTAGCCGTGATGGTCTCTTTTCGGCGGAGTCCGGGAAGTGAACACGGTTTTGGGTTATGTTTGACGTAATTAGGAGTTCAGGATCACTTCTTGATCATTGCTAGCTTCACGACCGTTCTGTTGTTTCTCTTCTCGCTCTTATTTGCGTATGTTAGCCACCAGACTTGCTTAGTCGCTGCTGCAACCTCACCACTTTACCCCTTCCTTACCCATTAAGCTTTGCTAGTCTTGATACCCATGGTAATGGGATTGTTGAGTCCTCATGGCTCATAGATTACGACAACAATAGTTGCAGGTACAGGTTATGCGATGAACATGACGCGAGAGCGATGTTTACTTGTTTTGGAGTTCTTCTTCTGCTTCTTCTTTGATCAGGGGATAGGTTCCAGGTCGGCAGCCTGTGCTAGCAAGGTGGATGTCGTTGGAGTTTCTTTTTGTGTTTCATCCGTAGTCGGATGTTGATCTCTTGTATGATGTTGATGTATTCTTGGGGCGTTTGTGCCTTATGTATGTATCCCCAACTATTATGTAATGGTTTGATGTAATGATATCCACCTTGCAAAAGCGTCTTCAAGATGCGCTTCTATCCTTGGTGGGACCTTCGAGTTCCTTTAGGATAGGGTTGCATCTTGGGCGTGACAAACACCAATGCAACATACACCTCAAACGGACAATAGCATATCACAATTACCCCACAGGACAAAAAGGATCTACTCGGACATGACAATGATGAAACAAATAATTAATAATTCATATGTCACATCCCCAAAAATTTAAATTCAGGATGTGCATTTTGAAGCATTGCCTCTCATCATTTTAGAGCATATTTGGTGTTTGGAAAATCAAATTGACCAATTATTAAATCCTAAAACAATTTAAAGTTTAATTAGAGGTCAAAATGATTTTCCCTTATGCATCAACCCTTTTTCAAAATGCATAAGGGCAGAAAAGTATTCTCCAAATATTTATATTTGTCCTATTTTCTTTGTGTGTTCAAAGGATTAAAACTAGTTTAAATGTGGGCAATTCAATCTCTGAGTAAATCTTGAGTTTAAAATAAAAAGGAGAAGAAAATAGAAAAAAAAAGAAAAAAGAAAGTGATAAAGAAAATAAATAAATAATACCAAAACGGATGGCCAGCTCAACAGACTGGCCCAGCTCAACACATGTGCGTGCCTGCAAAAGAAAAAATAATGGAGCGGTACAGCAGGATCCAATCCTAGCCGTCAACACATTTTTCCACATAATTTGCATCTTTAGTTCTATTGTTACACGCTGCTAAACTTAAAACACTTATTTTGGGATAGAGTGTATTACGGATCGAGGCTACTGTCACGTGTAATCACTTTGAGAACAAGGTGTCACCCTAGTGGCTAGGCTAGCAAGGAGCTCGAGTCTCGGAATGGCACACGATGCTTAGAGAGGAGTTGAGTGACGTGGCAGGCAAATCGTGAGGTGAGAGGACCTAGGACAGAGGATGCAAGGTGTGTCCATGTGTGTATCTTTTTGGGACCTTGTGCTGGCCAGTTTGGACTTAGGTGAACATAATGTCTATGGGCTCTTGTAAATTTGGTGTATACCGGCAGTTTGGTCCTAAAGACAGTATGACCGATCAGACTATAATTTTCTCGGTCTTATAATTATGCAGACCGTATTTTATTCGTTCCTTTTGAGTTTGTGCTTTCTGCGTTTAGGCTCTGTGTGTTCGGGTTCGGTTGTTGGTCTTTGGTTTTTATGACCGGCGTGACATGCTTAACATATTATAACGAAGCTTAGTCACAGCAACCCTGAACAACAGTTGTAAGTCTTGCTGAGCGAAAAATCCTATACAAGTATAGTATTTACCAATTTGGTATCGTACTAAAGAACATAAGTGTCCTATACTATTTTGCTCCTTCCAACTATGTGTTATTCTAGTGTATCCTACGGGAAAACCCTATGCTTGATTAACCAGTTCCTGGCCTCTTGCGTGCCAAAGATGTCGCGGGAAAGCACAGCCACCTATCGGGCCAGGACAGCCCATTGCTAGTTCGGCAGGGGGGAGTCGAGGCAGAGGTCACACGGGCAGTTTTACCCAGGTTAGGGCCACCGTGATGCGTAAAACCCTACTCCTGCTTTGGTGGATTGATGGTGGAAAGGTGGTGGTGGTGCACAGTACACTTGCGCGGCACGGGTTGCCTCGAGGCGGCAGCGACTACACGCATACGGGGGTGTGAGTGGTCTAACTTTCTAACCCCTCGAATGGTTGCCATGGGCCTCCTTTTGTAGATCAAGGTGTCACCACAGTGGCAATTCAGTCATTATACATTGATATGATAGCAAATAGTGCTATCATACCTAGCTCTGCAGGCTGACAGTGTGCATTTAATGCACCGCATAGTGTCACGTAGGGATGAAAATGGAGTGGAAAGTTTCCACTTTACCGGAGGAATAATGGAAACGGAGAGGAAATATGAAAACGGAAACGGAAATTTGCAAAACCGAAATGGAAATGGAAATTTTTATGCAGAAATGGAAACAAAAACAGAACGGTGTTTTTCGGTGGAAGAGACGTGGAAATGGAACTTTCGGTTTCCGTGAATATGGAATTTCCGTTTCTACTATAGGCCCATGGCTGCTTTGTAGCCCAACTACCAAACAATGCACAAAGACATGATGAGTAGAATGAGCCGTATGGATCATTTGAGGACCAACTTTTACTACCACACACGTACTCAACTAAACCTATACAGAATTGTCATTTACTACTACAATACTACCCTATATTGGTAACACAACCATATTATTTTGTAGCCATGTTAACAATTCCATTAAAAAAGTTGTTTCTTGTCTGTATTTCTCTATGATTCAAAGTGGGTTTTAATTTCCGGTCAACACACAGTTTTGCTTCCGTGACCGCTCTGTATTCACTCAGTGTATGTTTTCGGTACTATCTGTTTCCATATTCATTTTCGGGGTTTCTGTATTCGTTTCTGCTTCCACAAAAAAAATATGAAAACAAATATGGTAGCACCCAGTTCCGTCAATTTCCGTGTCGTTTTCATCCCTAGTGTCACGTCGTTGGTTGCCCGGCAAGGCTTGCCGGGCTATCTTGCCAGCTCCACGTCTTCTTGTTTGACACGTCATATGACGGGTGTCATCTGTAGGTTTCCTTGGTAGGAAGTGGCCTCCATGTGACGAATGGTTGCCACTTAATCACTTCGCAGCTTGACACCGCACTGATCGACGACGTGGGTCGTGGTGGAGTAGTTGGTGAGGTAATCTGGTCTCTGCGAGTCCCAGCAAACTCTGTTGGGATGCATTGGTCACCTTCTTCACGAGATGGCCTCGCCATTTGTCGGGCTCGCCTGCCCGGCTAGGGAGGCTTCTCTTTAGATAATATATGGCTCCTCTAACTTTGTTGGGGAACGTAGTAATTTCAAAAAAAATCCTATGCACACGCAAGATCATGGTGTTGCATAGAAACGAGAGGGGAGAGTGTATCTTCATACCCTTGAAGATTGCTAAGCGGAAGCGTTTATCAACGCGGTTGATGTAGTCGTACACCTTCACGATCCACCCCGATCAAGTATCGAACGTACGACACCTTCGCGTTCAACACACGTTCAGCTCGATGACTTCCTCGCCTTCTTGATCCAGCAAGACGGGCGAAGTAGTAGATGAGTTCCGGCAGCACGACGGCATGGTGACAGTGTTGGTGAAGAACAATCTCCGCAGGGCTTCTCCTAAGCACTACAGAAACTATGGCAGAGGATAAACTAGAGGGGACGGGGTTGCCGGCACATGGCTTGGTGTTTCTCGATGTCTCTTTGGTGCTTGCCCTGCCCCTCTATTTATATGTTGAGCCCGGGGGTCGAAACTTGGAGTAAAAGCCTCCTCAAAGTTGGTTTTGCCCGAAAGGCAAGAGTCCTACACGGACTCCAGGGCTAGAAGCTAGGGTTCCCGACGTCTACCCCCTAGACGCCAGGGTTCCTGGCTTCTAGCCTCTGATCTCCGCAAAACTTCCTTTTGCACTTTCCAAAAGCCTCGTGGGCTTCCCCTTTGGCCCAAATAACGTGTTCTCATACCCAAACATTTCGGGAAACATCTGGAACCCCTTCCGGTGAATTCCGGAACCCCTTCCGGTGAATTCCGGAACCCCTTTCGGAGATCAAACACTATTATCCCATATATCAAACTTTATCTCCGGACCATTCCGGAGTTCCTGGTCATGTCTGTGATCTCATCCGGGACTCCGAACAACATTTGATTACCAACATACATAACTCACATAATACTATATCATCAACGGACGTTAAGCGTGCGGACCCTACGGGTTCGAGAACTATGTAGACATGACCGAGAAATCTCTCTGGTCAATAACCAATAGCGGAACCTGGATGCCCATATTGGCTCCTACATATTCTATGAAGATCTTCATCGGTCGAACCGCATAACAACATACGTTGTTCCCTTTGTCATCGGTATGTTACTTGCCCGAGATTCGATCGTCGGTATCTCAATACCTAGTTCAATCTCGTTACCGGCAAGTCTCTTTACTCTTTATGTAATGCATCATCCCACAACTAACTCATTAGTCACATTACTTGCAAAGCTTATAGTGATGTGCATTACCGAGAGGGCCCAGAGATACCTCTCCGACAATCGGAGTGAAAAATCCTAATCTCGAAATACGTCAACTCAACAAGTACCTTCAGAGACACCTGTAGAGAACCTTTATAATCACCCAGTTATGTTGTGACGTTTGGTAGCACACAAAGTGTTCCTCCGGTAAGCGGGAGTTACATAATCTCATAGTCACAGGAACATGTATAAGTCATTAAGAAAGCAATAGCAACATACTAAATGATCAGGTGCTAAGATAACGGAATGGGTCAAGTCAATCACATCATTCTCTAATAATGTAATCCCGTTAATCAAATGATAACTCATGTCTATGGCTAGGAAACTCAACCATCTTTGATTTAACGAGCTAGTCAAGTAGAGGCATACTAGTGACATTATGTTTGTCTATGTATTCACACATATACTAAGTTTCCGATTAATACAATTCTAGCATGGATAATAAACATTTATCCTGAAATAAGGAAATAAATAATAACTTTATTATTGCCTCTAGGGCATATTTCCTTCAGTCTCCCACTTGCACTAGAGTCAATAATCTAGTTCACATCACCATGTGATTTAACACTAAAATTCATATCTGCATGTGATTAATACCCATAGTTCACATCGTCATGTGACCAACACTCAAAGGGTTTACTAGAGACAATAATCTTGTTCACATCGCTATGTGATTAACACCCAAAGAGCACTAATGTATGATCATGTTTTGCTCGTGAGAGAAGTTTAGTCAATGGGTCTGTCACATTCAGAGCCGTATGTATTTTGCAAAATATTCTCTGTCTACAATGCTCTGCACGGAGCTACTCTAGCTAATTGCTCCCACTTTCAATATGTATCCAGATTGAGACTTAGAGTCATCTGGATTGGTGTAAAAGCTTGCATCGACGTAACTTTTTATGATGAACTCCTTATCACCTCTATAACCGAGAAATATTTCCTTAGTCCTTACTAAGGATATTCTTGACCGCCGTCCAGTGATCTACTTCTAGATCAAAAATTGTACTCCCTTGCCAAACTCAGAGCAAGGTATACAATAGGTCTAGTACACAGCATAGCATACTTTATAGAACCTATGACTGAGGCATAGGGAATAACTTTTCATTCTTTTTCTATTTTCTGCCATGGTCGGGTTTTGAGTCTTACTCAACTTCACACCTTGTAACACAGGCAAGAACTCCTTCTTTGAATGTTCCATTTTGAACTACTTCAAAATCTTATCAAGGTATGTACTCATTGAAAAATCTTATCAAGTGTCTTGATCTATCTCTATAGATCTTGATGCTCAATGTGTAAGTAGCTTCACCGATGTCTTTCTTTGAAAAACTCTTATTCAATTATCCTTTTATGCTATCCAGAATTTATATATCATTCCCAATCAACAATATGTCATCTACATATAGTATTAGAAATGCTACAGAGCTCCCACTCACTTTCTTGTAAATACAGGATTCTGCAAAAGTCTGTATAAAACCATATGCTTTGATCAACTCATCAAAGCGTATATTCCAACTCTGAGATGCTTGGACCAGTCCATAGATGGATCGCTGGAGCTTGCACATTTTTATAGCACCTTTAGGATTGACAAAACCTTCTGGTTGCATCATATACAACTCTTCTTTAATAAATCCATTCAGGAATGCAGTTTTGACATCCATTTACCAGATTTCATAAAATGTGGCAATTGCTAACATGATTTGGACAGACTTAAGCATCGATACGAGTGAGAAAATCTCATCGTATTCAACACCTTGAACTTGTCGAAAAACCTTTTGTGACAAGTCGAGCTTTGTAGATAGTAACACTACTATCAGCGTATGTCTTCCTCTTGAAGATCCATTTATTTTCTATGGCTTGCCGATCATCGGGTAAGTCCACCAAAGTCCACACTTTTGTTCTCATGCATGGATCCCATCTCAAACTTCATGGCCTTCAAGCCATTTCACGAAATCCGGGCTCATCATCGCTTCCTCATAGTTCGTAGGTTCATCATGGTCTAGTAACATGACTTCTAGAATAGGATTACCGTACCACTCTGGTGCTGACTGTACTTTGGAAGACCTATGAGGTTCTGTAGTAACTTAATACGAAGTTTCATGATCATCATCATTAGCTTCCTCACTAATTGGTGTAGGAATCACTCGAACTGATTTCTGTGATGAACTACTTTCCAATACGGGAGAAGGTACAATTACCTTATCAAGCTCTATTTTCCTCCCACTCACTTCTTTCGAGAGAAACTCCTTCTCTAGAAAGTATCCATTTTAGCAACGAATATCTTGCCTTTGGATCTGTGATAGAAGGTGTACCCAACAGTTTCCTTTGGGTATTATATGAACACGCACTTCTTTGACTTGGGTTCGAGCTTATCAGGTTGAAACTTTTTCACATAAGCATCGTAGCCCCAAACTTTGAGGAACGACAACTTTGGTTTCTTGCCAAACCACAGTTCATCAGGCATCGTCTCAACGGATTTTGATGGTGCCCTATTTAATGTGAATGTAGCTATCTCTAATGCATAACCCCAAAATGATATTGGTAAATCGGTAAGAGACATCATTGTTCGCACCATATCAAATAAAGTGCGGTTATGATGTTCGGACACACCATTACACTATGGTGTTCCAGGTGGCATGAGTTTGTGAAACTATTCCACATTGTTTTAACTAAAGGCCAAACTCGTAACTCAAATATTCATCTCCACGATCAGATTGCAGAAACTTTATTTTCTTGTTACAATGATTTTCCACTTCACTCTGAAATTCTTTGAACCTTTCAACTGTTTCAGACTTATGTTTCATTAAGTAGATATACTCATATCTGCTCAAATCATCGGTGAAGGTCAGAAAATAATGATACCCGCCACGAGCATCAACACTCATTGGACCGCATACATCGGTATGTATTATTTCCAACAAGTAAGTAGCTCGTTCCATTGTTCTGGAGAATGGAGTTTTAGTCATCTTTTCCAAAAGGCATGGTTCGCAAGCATCAAATGATTCATAATCAAGTGATTCAAAAAGTCCATCTTTATGGAGTTTCTTCATGCACTTTACACCGATATGACCCAAATGGCAGTGCCACAAATAAGTTGCACTATCATTATCAACTTTGCATCTTTTGGCATCAATATTATGAATTTGTGTATCACTACGATCGAGATCCAACAAACTATTTTCATTGGGTGTATGACCATCGAAGGTTTTATTCATGTAAACAGAACAACAATTATTCTATGACTTTAAATGAATAACCGTATTGCAATAAACATGATCAAATCATATTCATGCTCAACGCAAACGCCAAATAAAATTTATTTAGGTTTAACATTAATCCTGAAAGTATAGGGAATGTGCGATGATGATCATATCAATCCTGGAACCATTTCCAACACACAACGTCACTTCACCCTCAACTAGTCTCTGTTTATTCTGTAACTCCTGTTTCGAGTTACTAATCTTAGCAACCGAACTAGTATCAAATACTCAGGGGCTACTATAAACACTAGTAAGGTACACATCAATAACATGTATATCAAATATACCCTTGTTCACTTTGCCATCTATTGGGGATATAACTATTAGGTATGACCCGCCATGAGGGGCCGGGTTATACCTATAAGCATTCTTGAATCCCAATGCTCAAGGTTGAAGACGGCGGCTTAGTAAGGGCCCAAGGCCCATGGGCGACTTAAGGCCCATAGTGATAAACCACTGTATACAGTGTGACTTGTATTGTAAGACAAGAAAGATTAAGAGACCGAGCCGGATATTGATTATAAGTTGGTCGGGACTCTGTAGAGCCCCTGGGCGTCGACCTTTGTATATAAAGGGACGACCCGGTGGCGGTTTAGGACAGGTAACAACAACTCGAGACTCAGGCAAAGCGTGTTTGCTCCCTGGTCATCGAAACCCCAATAATCCCATCACAACTAGACGTAGGCTTTCACCTTCATCGTAAGGGGGCGAACTAGTATAAACTCCCGTGTCTCTTGTCCTGATTAACCCCTTCAAGATTCCTGGTTGCGATGGCTCCACAACGAAGTCTGTTCCTTAGGACATCTGACATGACAATTCCACGACAGTTGGCGCCCACCATGGGGCCAGCGCACGATGGATTCGAGTTCTTGAAGGGCAGCTTTGAAGGGCTCAAGGGATATGCTCTGGGCCGGATGAGCAAGAGTCGTCGCGGCAAGCTCTACATCGACGATGCAGGCTGGGCCCCCGATGCCGGCTCGATTGAGTATGGGTACCGGGTCCCCTTCAGCAGAATCCATGTCTTCATCGGCAAGATTGGCGAGCCGGGCCCTAAACCGGACATCTGCACCAACCTCGTCGAGACGGCTCAGCGTGCAAGACCCGCCCAGGCTCCGCCGGCTGTGAATCGTGCCTTCGTGGGATGTGTCCACGGAGGACCTTCTGAAGGATCTGCCTCTGGCGGTGAGACGGCCATCTACTCATATGGTGAGTCGTCCACAGGTGAGACGGATTGGTTGTATCAGCTGCAGGATGGCGGGCTTGGGGGCTGTTCCGATGGCAGCAGTATTCCGGACTGCCTTGAGCCGCGGAGCAGGGTTGGGATCTTCATGGCCGGCACACAACCTGTCCAAGATTCCACAGCTGCAGCGGCCATAACTTCCGGGTCAGCAGCAGCCGGGGCAGGAGGCCCTGTGCGCTCGCCGGCTCATGTGTTGATGGATCTCACAGACAAGCTGACCACCCTATTAACCGCCGTCGTTAACCCAGCGGATCAGGCTTGTCATGATGCAGAGGTGGCGCAGCTAAAATTGGATATGGCACATGCTAAAGAGGACCTAGCAGCGGAAGATGTCAGGATCACCACAGAGAAGGCAGCTCTGGATCTCCAGGCTCAGCAGATTCAGGGACATATCTTCCGGCTTACGCAGGACCAGAACACGGCTAATGAGGTCATGAGGAGGAAACATCAAAAGGCTCAGTCTAGACTCCTCCCGGTTTATGATCCTCGAAATCTTTTCCACACGCCAGGGGCAGGGCCATGTAACCCGCTGTGGCTTTCTCCGCGTACAGGCAACCCGCCGTGGCTCTCTCCATGCACAGGAGCGGATCATGTTGCGACACCCGGAGATGGTGCACCGGTTCAACCGCAGGTGATGGGACCCCCTCGCGTAATCATGGCACCGCCTCGGTATGTACCCACACCCCCGGGTCACTATTCTAACCCGTTGGAGAACATGATAGCGGCAGCCACACGATTGGTGGCTCTCCCAATTGATGGTGACTCTCCGGCGGTGGTTGAAACCCGCCGGGTCAGGGAACTTTTTCAGACAGCTTTGGCACAGCAGGAGGCATACTCATACAGTCGGAACAGGATCAACTGGACCCCTCATCCAAGCCGAAGCCCGAGTTATAGTAGGCACATGGATTCGGCGGCCATTTCAAGCAACATCAGACACCGTGACCAACCAGGTGGGCTTAACCCGACGGGTCATGAGGCTTTCAACTTGGTGGATCAAGATAGAATATGGCAAGAGGTCGAGCGGGTGGCTCAGCAGGCGACTCAGCAGGCGGCTCAGCTAACCGCCTACCAGCCATATCCAGTTTATCCGATGACTTCTCTGGAGGCAGGTATAGCCACCAGGACCAGAGGGGTCCCCTGTCTGGTGCTGGCTCTATGTAACGAGCGTCTGCCCAAGGA
Organism: Triticum aestivum; assembly: GCF_018294505.1. NCBI lineage: Eukaryota > Viridiplantae > Streptophyta > Magnoliopsida > Poales > Poaceae > Triticum > Triticum aestivum. The sequence goes on from NC_057801.1 coordinate 634,974,875, forward strand.
TTCTAAGGGACCTAGGAAGGTGCCAAATTACACGGCTGACTTACAGCCTGGGGCGTGGATTGAGAGTTATGAGATGGCTATGGAGTTGTTTGGAGGTTAGTGACTATGCAATGGCTAAATACTTCACCATGATGTTGGATGGAACTGCTCGCACTCGGTTGAGAGGCTTGCCACCTAATTCGATCAGCTCTTGGGCGGAGTTAAAGGCCCGGTTCATCCAGAACTTCAAAGACACGTGCAATCAGCCCATGTCAATCGTGGATCTGACAAATTGCAAGCAAGAGGAGGGCGAGTCTACAACCCATTGGGTGCGCCGAGTTAAAGCCATAATACATTCATCTAATAAGATGGATGCCGGCTCTGGGGTCTTAATGTTGGAGAAAAATTGCCGTTTCTTGCCTCTGAAACAAAAGCTGGGCCGGCTCAAACGCGAGTGTAACGATATGGGCACGCTAATGGCGGCTCTAGTTAAGTATGATGATTCTGATAGTACCAAGGACCCTGAGTCTGATGATGACAAGGCAGGGAAGGGAAAGAAGAACGGCAACGGCAAGGGCCCTCAGCACAACCCGGCAAATCAAGGAGGTAATAAACGTAAGGCTGATGGCAGCTTGGATTCCATGGCTAACAACAGCACGCAGGGTAACAACCAGCGGCGCAAAGGGAGGCCACCTCCCCGGTCTGGCGGGTCAGGCCCCACACTTGAGCAATTGTTGAATGAGACCTGTCCGAGACACGGCACTCAGCAGAAGCCGGGGACCCACTTGTGGAAGGACTGTACGATCGTGAAGGCGTTTAAAAATCCAAACATGTATGACGGTAACAATGGGCAGGGCGGCGGCTCAGGTGGCGGCGGGTCTCATGGCCCTGGCGGTGGGTCAAATCCTAATTTCCAGGGTTCCCATGGCAACCAAGGTGGATATAACTAGCAATCTGGCCAGGGCGGTCAGCAACAGCAGCAAGGTGGATACCAGAGCCATCCAAAGCAGCTGAACGGTGGGCAGTATCATGTGTTCACCACCAATTTATGCAAACGAGACCAGAACCTTCATAATAGGGCTGTGAATACAGTTGAGCCGACAATTCCTCGGTATTTGAGGTGGTCTGAGCAGCCTATTGTATGGAGCAGAGAGGATCACCCTCCCCGGGTTGACAATCTGGGTCACTTAGCCCTGGTAGTGGCCCCTCAAGTGGGTGGATACAAATTCACTAAAGTACTCATGGATGGAGGCAGCAGCATCCATATCCTCTACTATGAGACTTTCCGTCGCATGGGGTTGACTGATAAGAATCTTAAGCAGTCCAACATTGTCTTCCATGGAGTTGTGCCTGGTAAGTTGGCGTATCCAGTCGGCAAGATCGAATTGGAGGTAGCCTTTGGGGATGAATATGACTCCAGAGCTGAGAAATTGATGTTTGAAGTGGTCAAGATCCAGAGCACGTATCATGCTCTATTTGGGCGGCCAGCTTACGCCAAATTCATGTCCCGACCATGTTATGTGTACCTGCAGCTCAAGATGCCGGGTCATAAGGGTACCATTATGGTTCACGGAAGCCGGAAGGTGGCCCTGGAATGTGAAGAAGGTGACGCGGCTTATGCTGAGTCAGTATGTGCGACGGAAGAGTTAAAATTCTACAAAGACAATGTAGACCCGGCATACATGACATCTTTAAAGAAGCCAACCACAGAGCATGAGCCGATCATGAAGTTTAAGTCGGCAGATGATACTAAGCTCATTGATTTTGTGCCTGGCGACTCTTCTAAGCAGTTCAGTATCAGTGCTAATTTGGATCCCAAATAGGAAAGCGCGCTCATCGAGTTCATCCGTGAGAACCAGGACATCTTTGCATGGAAACCTTCTGACATGCCGGGTGTACCGAGGGAACTCGCTGAGCACACTCTTAACATTGATCCAAAGTTTAAGCCGGTCAAGCAGTTTCCCCGGCGGTTTAATGAAGAGAGGCGGAAGGCCATTGGTGAAGAAGTAGCCCGGCTCTTGGCAGCAGGGTTTATCATCGAAGTCTTTCACCCGGAGTGGTTGGCTAACCCAGTGCTTGTGCTTAAAAAGAACGGCACTTAGCGTATGTGTGTGGATTACACAGACTTAAACAAAGCTTGCCCAGCTAATCCTTTTGCTCTCCCCCGTATTGATCAAATCATTGATGCTACGACGGGTTGTGAGCGTTTGAGCTTTCTGGATGCTTACTCTGGTTATCATCAGATCAAGATGGCGGATAAAGACCAAGAGAAGGCGGCATTCATTACTCTGTTTGGAGCCTTCTGCTATGTATCAATGCCTTTTGGGCTTAAGAGTGCCCAGGCGACTTACCAGCAATGTGTATAGAATTGTCTTCGTAACCAAATTGGGCGCAACATTCATGCTTATGTGGATGACATAGTGGTTAAATCCAGAGAGAAGGAGACCTTGATTGATGATCTCAAGGAAACCTTTGACAATCTTTGGGTTTAAAAGATGATGCTTAACCCGGCCAAGTGCGTTTTTGGTGTGCCTGCAGGCAAGCTTTTGGGTTTTCTGGTTTCTAACAGGGGTATCGAGGCTAACCTGGAGAAGATTAAAGCCATCACTTCTCTGGCCAAACCAGCATGCATCATTGACGTTCAACGTTTGGCAGGCCGTATCGCTGCCTTAAGCCAGTTTATAAGCCGGTTAGGAGAGAAGGCCCTGCTGCTATATCAAATGATAAAGAAGACAGATAGCTTTATCTGGAGCGACGCTGCGAATGCTGCTTTTGAAGATCTGAAAAGGCAGTTAGCTGAGCCGCCGGTTCTTGCTACTCCCATTGACAAGGAGCCCTTATTATTATATGTCACTGCTAATGCACGTGCGGTCAGTGTGGCCATTGTGGTGGAGCGCAAGGAGGCTGGCAAGGAACATCCGATTCAATGGCCGATTTACTATATCAGCGAGGTTCTGATTGAGTCTAAGCAGCGTTATCCGCATTGGCAGAAGCTCGTTTATGGGGTGTTCATGGCAAGCTGAAAGCTTAAGCAATACTTCCTAGGCCACCCCATCACTATGGTTAGTTCTACCCCTTTAGGGGATATCATTCAAAACAGAGAGGCTACATGGCGAGTCGCCAAATGGGCCATTGAGCTTGGGCCTCATGGCTTAAAATATGTGCCACGCATAGCTATCAAGTCCCAAGCGTTGGTCGATTTCATCAATGATTAGACAGAGCTGCAGATGCCTGAGGACAAGCCGGACAACACATATTGGACAATTCATTTTGACGGGTCCAGGCAATTGGAAGGCTCGGGAGCTGGAGTTGTATTGACTTCCCCTCGAGGTGATAAATTTCGTTATATGCTCCGGTTGATGTTTCCCGGTACTAAGAACGCAGCTGAGTATGAAGCCTTACTCCATGGTCTCCGGATGGCTAACGAGATGAACCTAAGCCAAGTACAGTGCTTCGGCGACTCAGATCTAGTGGCTCAGCAGGTATCAGGCAAGTGGGATTCTAAGGATCCTCTCATGGCGGCTTATCGCCGCGAAGTTGATGCAATTGCGGGATACTTCAAGGGTTATCAGGTGGAACACATTGACCGTAGGAAGAACGAGGCAGCTGATGCTTTAAGTCGGTTGGGTTCTCAGTGTAAACTAGTGCTGCCTAACACCTTTTTGGATGTTCTGCATAACTCTTCTGTCAAGTTACCTACAGAGGAGGACTTGGCGATTCCTGACCCGGAAGCACAGTTGGTGGCGGCTCTCCATGTCATTCCAGACTGGACGGTGCCATACCAGCGTATATGACCCGGGGCGAGTTACCTGAGGATGAGACGCTAGCTAGGCACATAACTCGGCGGTCTAAATCAATGGCAATTGTCAATGGCGAGTTGCATCATTGTAGTGTTACACGTGCATTTCAGCGTTGCATCTCCCCTGAAGAAGGCCAAGAAATTCTACGCGAGATCCATGAAGCGGATTGTGGTCATCACGTCGGGTCAAAATCCCTTGTGGCCAAGGCTTTCCGTCATGGGTTTTATTGGCTGACGGCTCATGCTGATGCGGAGGATCTGCTCAGTAAATGTGACGGTTGTCAGAAGTCCTCAAGACGGGCTCATGTGCCGGCTCAAGAATTGAGGATGATTCCAATTACTTGGTCGTTTGCAGTCTGGGGGCTTGATATGGTTGGGCCTTTCAAATGGTCCAAGGGTAAAAAGACCCACCTCTTGGTGGCAGTTGATAAGTTCACAAAGTGGGTTGAGGAAGAGCTTGTCAGTAAGTGTGATGCAGCCACAGCAGTTCAATTTATGAAGAAGGTGATATTTTGCTTTGGCTTTCCACACAGCATCATAACAGACAATGGCAGCAAAACTATCTAAAGGCACCATGGAGGAATTCTGTCAACGTGAGCATATCCGGCTTGATGTTTCATCAGTGGCTCACCCTCAGTCCAATGGTCAAGCCGAGAGAGCCAATCAGGAGATCTTGAAAGGCATCAAACCCCAGCTTTTGGTCCCACTGCAGTGGACGTCGGGGTGTTGGGTTGAGGAGTTACCCTCCGTGTTATGGAGCATCAACACTACTCCTAATAGATCTACGAGTTATGCACCTTTCTTCATGGTCTATGGAGCCGAGGCGGTTCTCCCTTCTGATATCCGTCATGACTCGCCTCGAGTGGCGGCTTATGTTGAAGCAGACAATGAACAGGCGCGTCAGAATGATCTCGACCTGTTAGATGAGCAGAGAAACTTGGCAGCAGCTCGCTCGGCGATTTATCAGCAAGACTTGCGCCAATATCATAGCCACCGTGTTAAGTCCAGAACCTTTCAGGAAGGTGATTTGGTGCTCCGGCTCATCCAGGATCAAACTGATGCACACAAGTTATCACCACCTTGGGAAGGACCCTTCGTGGTTAGCAAGAACTTGAACAACGTGTCATATTACCTTATCAATGTTAGAGAGCACAAAGACTCACGTAAGTCGGAGAAGGAGACCCGGAGGCCTTGGAATATTGCTCATCTTCGGCCCTACTACACTTGAGCCATAGGCTCCCCTGATGTACATATTTTTTACCAATGTATATATTATGATAAATAATAAAGCAGGAACTCTGTCCTTATTTCCCTCACGCCAAGGTAAATTTATCATTGTCATTTTCATTATTTGTTTCTTATGATCACTTGGGGGCTGATCACGTTGATCCGGCTTACCCGTTTGATCCGGCTTATGATCGTATTCGAATCTGGCCGTTAACAATCATGATCACTAGGGGGCTTCCTGTTCAAACATAGGTCGTATTTGAACCAAAGAGAACATAACTGTCGGTACCCTTTTGATTGGCACACTTCCGAGCTCACTTGGGGGCTTCTTGATCGTATTCGAATCATAGCTTAACCCCTTTGGGAACCAACTTTGATCGTATTCGAATCAGAGTCGTTAAAAAACTCTCAAGGTCATTAGGGGGCTTGTTGTTCAAACATAGGTCGTATTCTAAGCAAAGAGAAAATAGTTGTCGGTACCCACTTGATCGGTGCAAAGCCAAAGCCATTGGGGGCTACATGATCGTATTCGAATCCTAGCTTAAACCCCTTTGGAACGGTTCACTGATCATATTGGAATTAGTAGCCTTGACATTTTTTGCTTATATCTTGATTTAAGTTGCTTTGGAAACCCCCTTGTTTGACTTGAGATTTTTCTGAGGTTTACAACTTTTAAGTATGCTTACTATAACCCGGTTCAGTATTAACTGATGAGTTATTGATCTATTAGCATCATTTTACCTTTGAAACTTTTGAGTATCTCTAGGTTGGGTTATCACCCTTGCTGACCGGGTCATATAAACCGGTGGTACAAATTCGAGAGGTACTAAGCATAAATCTGTTGAAGGATAGCTTCTGAAACCTGGTCAAGCATATGGTCAGCATATGATAGGTAACATGGATAGATATAGCACGCCGGCTTAATAAAGATCAGCGTCAAAACGTTCACGATGCCACGGCTACAATAAAGTCATATCTATCCTATTATAGGACTCATCAGGTCCAAATATTTCACATTGTTTTTTACACACCCCAGGTATGAGCCGCCATGACAGGTTCACCTTCAGGATTGCCCAGAAGCGTCCGGGTTAGCCCTCTCCGTGTCTGCGGCCTGCTCCTTTTCCTGGAAGTTTGATGATGACCAGTCAATGTTGTTCAAGGCTTCAAATTTGGCTTCATCATCAACAAGATCGGCCGGGTCAACTTCAGGAGCAAAGGTATGCTTACGAGGTGGAGGAATCAGACTGGTCACGTCGTATTGAGGCGTTGGAATTCTTCGGTTTTCTTCATCATAACCCGCCTGGTACTTGGTAAGATCTACTTCGCTTGCTATCAAAGTCGCCACGGGGCGTATCTCTTTGACACAGGCGAGAAAATCTGCATCTTCAAACGATGAGCTGTCTTCTTTCAGACTTGGGTAGCCAATGGCAATGTCCGCCGGGTCTAATTCTGGTAGCCAGGCTTTAGCCCGGCTTAGAGCATTAATCGCTCCGGCTCTTGCGGCTGACCGTCGCAGTTCATTGATCCGTAGCGGAAGAACTGAAAGCTTCCTCAAGACGTGTGCTAGGAGGGTTGGCACTTCATTGGACAAAGCCATCGAAGCAATGGTACATTGAGACCCGGTGTACAATTGTTCCACCAAGGTGTACACTGCCTTAAGCTTGGTCAGCATGTTTTGGTTCAAGTTGGAACTCCTGGGGCCTGTATAAGCATAGTCAGGAGAATAAATTTTAGGTGTATGATCTATTGCACGGCTTAGATATTTACACAATAGTAAGGCGACTTACCAAAGACGGCTAAGACCATTTGAGAAATATGGCACTTTAAACCGGATAATTCATCAGTAATATCTTCCAGAGCCGCCACTGCTTTCTTAGCTCAGCTTATTAGAGCGGTCTTTTCATCTGCCCAGGCTTTCCTTTCAACTTCAAATTCTTTCTTCAGTGTTTCTTGTTCAGAAACACTGAATTCGAACTTGGTGTTGGCCTTTTCAAGTTCTGTCTCTTGGACATTAAGGCGGCTCTTCAGATTAGTCACCTCAGACTCAAGTTGGCTTGTGGCGGCCAATATAAATGCAAAGTTCAAGTTAAGAAAATTGTTTATGCAACATTACAAGTCCCAAGCATTTTGCAAGCAACAATACTTGGCACTTGGGGGCTAATGTCCCAAAGTGTTTTTATGGCAGTTTATCAGATGGCGATTTATATGAAACCATAAGACTTTTTCTATATCAAAAAGCCAGCTCAACCATATTGGTTAAGCCTCCCCGTGGGGACTACATGGTAAGCCGGAGTTTTTTTTCTTTCTTTATGTTGTTTTACTTGGTTTTAAGTCTACAACATAAGTATCATAAGCAGTAGACTTGGGGGCAATATACTAAAGGATAATGAACAAGAAGGACTGGTTTATACCTCAAATTTGTGATGCATTTGCTTGACCATGTCAACCTCGAGGTCCCGGCTGCTGTGCACTTGATTCATAAAGCCATAGAAGATATCTCCAATGCTCATATGAGCATAATTAGCAACATCCATCTTGACTCAACGCTGGCCCAGAAGGTCTTCCTTGGCAGAGCATTTAGCCAGCACAGTTGGCCTCCCCGGCTCAGCATAGCCGGTTCTGGTGATCTCGACATCAACATTTAAAGGATCATCTGTCTGGATTGGGCTTGGAGGCTTGGAATTTTCTGAATCATCATCAGCTTGGTCAGTGGGCAGATCAGTAGGAGGAGGTGGCACATCTTGCGCCGGTTCAGGTGGTGGCTCATGAGTGCTTGAGTCTGGCACGGTGGTCTCAAGAACCCGCTCAATTACAACCCTATCTTCAGCCGATTTATTCTTCCTAACCCTCTTGCTGGGCTTAGCTTGACCGTTGTGTTAAAATAAAAGGATTAATACGGAAGCAATAAGAGTATGATGAATTTAAAAGGAGCAACTTATCATACCCTGGAGCAGTTTTAAAGGCCGGCAGATTCGACTGCAGTGACTCGCCGGAGGAAGGAGAAGTGTCCTGATAATCCGAGTCAGAGGGATTGAGTGGCTGACGAAAGAAACCCGCCAAAGTATAAAACTTGTTTAAAGTAGAGGTAACCTCATTTCGATGTTTCCTTGGAGTATTTGGTAAGCCAGAGGATAGCTCCACGTCTTTGCTGGTCCAGGTCTGTCTCCGGCTCTCATGAATTTGTTGCTTCAAAAGAAATTTCGGATCGTGATGAGCTAGAGGATGAGAAAATCTTACTTTCCAGGTCACCCTGCGGATTTTCTGGCTTGGCAAAGGCTCGGAGTCGGAGGAAAGGATAGTTACCTCGTCAGCCTTTCTCCGGCTTGTCCCAGTGTCCTCTTGCTGATGATCAGTGTCAATAAGATGATTAAAAAATAATCCAAGAGAATCAAGGGCTACCTCTCACTTAGAAGAGTCTGATAGCCGAAGCAGTTCAGAAGCGGAGGCTTTCTTGCCCCTCTTTCTTACAGCTTCTTTCCTGGCTGCTTTCTTTTCCTTCCTTGCTCTCTTGGCAGCTTCATGATCATTGGTAACTTTCCAAAATTTATCACCCGCCTGTAAGGATTAAGCATATTTATGAGCATTAGAGAAGCATTACGTAAATAAGATAAACATTTCACATGGACGGTTTATCTTTGGAGCCGGGTTATCTTTACAGAAAGGGGCTGGACCCACTCTGCCACAATCCGCCAGACTCTCGTTGAGGAGAGATTTGGTCATGTCGTCAACAACATGAGCAGGTAAGTCGTCAGGGCTATGGCACAGAGGGTCATCCTTGGCCCTAGTATATTCGCACATTAAGACGGTGCGGCGGCTCAACGGAATAAGTCGCCAGGCAAGCCAGACCCGAACTAGGTCGATACCGGTCAACCTGTTCCCCAGCAGAGCCTTGATCTTGGCCAGAGTAGGAGCAAGGGATTTGCGCTCTGCAGTAGTAATCTTGTCCAGCAGAGGATGATTGGTATCAAGACGAAGGGCACGAAAGCCGGGCAGAGGGTTCTCGCCAGCCGAAGAAGTGTCCTTGCACTAGAACCAGGTCATGTTCCAGTCTTTGGGATGGCTTGGCGGGTTAGCGTACGGGAAAATCAAGTCTCTGCGGCGCTAGATTGAAACTCCGCCAAGTTCCAAGCTCTGCCCGCTGGCGCATTCTTTCTGGAGGTTCAAATAGAACAATTCTCTAAAGAGTAGTAAGTTGGGTTCCTCACCAAGATAAACTTCACTGAATACTTGGAAGTTGCAGATATTAGACATGAAATTGGGTCCAATGTCTTGTGGGTGAAGGTCAAAAAACTTCAGCACGTCTCTGGAAAACTTTGAGCCAGGAGGAGTAAAACCCCGGTTCATATGATCTGTGAAAACAATGACCTCCCCTTCTTTGGGTTGAGGAACTTCTTCGTCCGGGTTAGGAGCACGATAATGCATGAATTCTTTCTTTGGCAGATAGCCGGTTGTCACAAAGTCATTTAAGGTGCTGTCAGTGACAATGGATTTCACCCAGTTGCAAGAGGTAGGTTCCTTGGGTGCCATTCTGCTTGAAAGCCTAAGACAAAATAAAATTGGTGGTTCAAATTTAAGCTGGACAGGATAAGAGCCCTTACTATGTTTAAGCAATATGGCGACTTATGAAGGGGCCTAATGGTATAAGGATAATTATGTCCTGGTTACTTAAGTCGCCATAGGTTTATAAGCCGTCAGCATATTTTTATCAACAGAGCTGGTTCAGATTGTTAATTGAGCTTCACTTCCTTATAAGCCAGCGATCAGAGTCATCGTGACTGGATAAATCTACTAGAGTATGGATTTTGCCTAAGTGTTGTACAAACAGGTTTCACAGTTTGCAGCGGTTATTTTGGATCAAATAAAGGTTCAAAAAAGAAATGTTACTAGACCTAAAAATAGGGCACAGAGAAGTTCATATGCTATGATGAGGTTTTCTTACAAGGAATGCAAATCTGTTGATAAACAAAATGGATGCGGAATACTAACCGCATCAGATCTATGAGGTTCTTCGGATCAGGCGAAGCCATGGCAAGGGAGGAACACAAGAACTCCGATGAACTACGCCCATACAGAGGAACACAGCTAGCCCTAGTGCAGATCTATGGCGCGGAAAGGGGAAACACTTACTGCAGAGGATCTACGGAGGAGGAGCGCCGCCATTCTCTGGTCAAGGTCAGGGTGATGCAGCGGCCAAGCTCGACGAGGACGAAGGGCGCAGTGGCGACGGCGGCGGAGCTCCAGTGGCAGATGAGGCGAGAGGAAGACGATGTGAACGGAGAAGAAGAGGAGACCCAGTCGGGTCTATATATAAGGAAAATTTGCTGAATTGGCGCGAAAAATGAGGAGGCCAAAAAAACCATAGTTATCCAGCTACAAAGGCGCCTCGGTTTTCGTATGGTCATTAAGACAGAGATCCCTTGAGATGCATTGGACATAATGCATTTATAACAGGTGACGTCACGGCGGGTTACCACACCTTCGAAGGATGACGTCATGGCGGGTTACAGAAATTTCATAAGCAAAGAGCAGACGATTTTTTCTTAAGTATCAAGGATTGACATGAACCAGTTCAGATCAATCTGGGGCCTAATGTTGGGGATATAACTACTAGGTATGACCCTCCATGAGGGGTCGGGTTATTCCTATAAGCATTCTTGAAGCCCAATGCTCAAGGTTGAAGACGGCGGCTTAGTAAGGGCCCAAGGCCCAGAGGCGACTTAAGGCCCATAGTGATTGATATGTCTCCAACGTATCTACTTTTCCAAACACTTTTGCCCTTGTTTTGGACTCTAACTTGCATGATTTGAATGAAACTAACCCGGACTGATGTTGTTTTCAGCAGAACTGCCATGATGTTGTTTTATGTGTAGAAAAGAAAAGTTCTCGGAATGTCCTGAAAATCCACGGAGGCAATTTTTGGAATTAATAAGAATTTCTGGGCGAAAGAAATACACCAGGGGCCCCACATCCTGTCCATGAGACAGGGGGGCGCCCCCGCCCCTATAGGGCGTGCCCCCCTATCTCGTGGGCCCCCTGGACCTCCACCGACCTCAACTCCAACTCCATATATTCCGTCTCGGGGAGAAAAAAATCAGAGACAAAGTTTCATCGCGTTTTACGACACGGAGCCGCCGCCAAGCCCTAATCTCTCTCGGGAGGGCTGATCTGGAGTCCGTTCGAGGCTCCGGAGAGGGGGATTCGTCACTGTCGTCATCATCAACCATCCTCCATCACCAATTTCATGATGCTCACCCCCGTGCGTGAGTAATTCCATCGTAGGCTTGCTGGACGGTGATGGGTTGGATGATATTTACCATGTAATCAAGTTAGTTTTGTTAGGGTTTGATCCCTAGTATCCACTATGTTCTAAGATTGATGTTGCTATGACTTTGCTATGCTTAATGCTTGTCACTAGGGCCCGAGTGCCATGATTTCAGATCTGAACCTATTATGTTTTCATGAATATATGTGTGTTCTTGATCCTATCTTGCAAGTCTATAGTCACCTATTATGTGTTATGACCCGACAACCCCGAAGTGACAATAATCGAGATACTTCTCGGTGATGACCGTAGTTTGAGGAGTTCATGTATTCACTTTGTGCTAATGCTTTGTTCCCGTTCTCTATTAAAAGGAGGCCTTAACATCCCTTAGTTTGCACTAGGACCTCACTGCCACGGGAGGGTAGGACAAAATATGTCATGCAAGTTCTTTTCCATAAGCACGTATAAATATTTACGGAATACTTGCCTACATTACATTGATGAACTGGAGCTAGTTCTGTGTCACCCTATGTTATAGCTATTACATGAGGAATCGCATCCGGCATAATTATCCATCATTGATCCATTGCCTACGAGGTTTTCATATATTGTTCTTTGCTTATTTACTTTTTCATTGTTGCAGTTACAACTACTACAAAAACCCAAAAACTATTATCTTTACTTTTGCCACCGTTACCTTTATTATCATACTACTTTGCTACTAAATACTTTGCTGCAGATACTAAGTTATCTAGGTGTGGTTGAATTGACAACTCAACTGCTAATACTCAAGAATATTCTTTGGCTCCCCTTGTGTTGAATCAATAAATTTGGGACTTGTATTGTAAGACAAGAAAGATTAAGAGACCAAGCCGGATATTGACTATGAGCCGGCCGGGACTCTGTAGAGCCGCTGGGCGTCGACCTTTGTATATAAAGGGATGACCCGGCGGCGGTTTAGGACAGGTAACAACAACTCGAGACTCAGGCAAAGCGTGTTTGCTCCCTGGTCATCAAAACCCCAATAATCCCATCACAACTAGACGTAGGTTTCACCTTCATCATAAGGGGCCGAACTAGTATAAACTCCCGTGTATCTTGTCCCGATTAACCCCTTCAAGTTTCCTGGTTGCGATGGCTCCACACTGAAGTCCGTTCCTTAGGACATCTGACGTGACAATTCCACGACACCATCCTTCTTATCTACCAAATATTCAGGGCATTTCCGCTTCCAGTGACCATTTCCTTTGTAGTAGAAGGACTCAGTTTCAGGCTTTGGTCCAGCTTTGGGCTTCTCGTGGGAGTCACAACTTGCTTGTCATTCTACTTGAAGTTCCCTTTCTTTGCCTTTGCCCTTTTCTTGAAACTAGTGGTCTTGTCAATCATCAACACTTGATGCTCTTTCCTGATTTCTACCCGCGTCGATTTCAACATCACGAAGAGCTCGGGAATCGTTTTTGTCATCACTTGCATACTATAGTTCATCAAGAAGTTCTAGTAACTTGGTGATGGTGACTAGAGAACTCTGTCGATCACTATCTTATCTGGAAGATTAACTCCCACTTGATTCAAGCGATTGTAGTACCCAGACAATCTGAGCACATGCTCACTAGTTGAGCAATTCTCCTCCATCTTTTAGCTATAGAACTTGTTGGAGACTTCATATCTCTCAACTCGGGTATTTGCTTGAAATATTAACTTCAATTCCTGGAACATCTCATATGGTCCATGACATTCAAAATGTCTTTGAAGTCCCGATTCTAAGCCGTTAAGCATGGTGCACTAAACTATCAAGTAGTCATCATATTGAGCTAGCCAAACGTTCATAACGTCTACATCTGCTCTTGCAATAGGTCTGTCACCTAGCGGAGCATCAAGGACATAATTCTTCTGTGCAGCAATGAGGATAAACCTCAGATCATGGACCCAGTCCACATCATTGCTACTATCATCTTTCAACTTAGTTTTCTCTAGGAACACATATAAAACATAGGGAAGCAACAACGCGAGCTATTGATCTACAACATTAGTTGCAAAATACTACCAGGACTAAGTTCATGATAAATTAAAGTTCAATTAATCATATTACTTAAGAACTCCCACTTAGATAGACATCTCTTTAATCATCTAAGTGATCACGTGATCCAAATCAACTAAACCATGCCCGATCATCACGTGAGATGGAGTAGTTTCCAATGGTGAACATCATTATGTTGATCATATCTACTATATGATTCACGCTCGACCTTTCGATCTCTAGTGTTCCGAGGCCATATCTTCATATGCTAGGCTCGTCAAGTTTAACCCGAGTATTTCTGCGCGTGCAAAACTGGCTTGCACCCATTGTAGATGAACGTAGAGCTTATCACACCTGATCATCATGTGGTGTCTCAACACGACAAACTTTGGCAACGGTGCATACTCAGGGAGAACACTTTTACCTTGAAATTTAGTGAGAGATCATCTTATAATGCTACTGTCAATCAAAGCAAAATAAGATGCATAAAGGATAAAATTCACATGCAATCAATATAAGTGATATGATATGGCCATCATCATCTTGTGCTTGTGATATCCATCTCCAAAGCATCGTCATGATCACCATCATCACCGGCGTGACACCTTGATCTCCATCATAGCAACGTTGTCGTCTCACCAACTATTGCTTCTACGAGTATCACTACCGCTTAGTGATAAAGTAAAGCAATTACAGGGCGATTGCATTGCATACAATAAAGCGACAACCATAAGGCTCCTACCAGTTGCTGATAACTCTATTACAAACCATGATCATCTCGTACAATAAAATTTAGCATCATGTCTTGACCATATCACATCACAACATGCCCTGCAAAAACAAGTTAGACATCCTCTACTTTGTTGTTGCAAGTTTTACGTGGCTGCTATGGGCTGAGCAAGAACCGTTATTACCTATGCATCAAAACCACAATGATATTTCGTCAAGTTAGTGTTGTTTTAACCTTCTCAAGGACCTTGCGTAGCGACACTCGGTTCAACTAAAGTTGGAGAAACAGACACCCGCCAGCCACCTATGTGCAAATCACGTCGGTAAAACCAGTCTCGCGTAAGCGTACGCATAATGTCGGTCCGGGCCGCTTCATCCAAAACTACCACCAAACCAAAGTATGACATGCTGGTAAGCAGTATGACTTGTATCGCCCACAACTCACTTGTGTTCTACTCATGCATATAACATCTACGCATAAAACCTGGCTCGGATGCCACTGCTGGGGAACGTAGTAATTTCAAAAAAAATATCCTATGCACACGCAAGATCATGGTGATGCATAGCAGTGAGAGGGGAGAGTGTATCTTCGTACCCTTGAAGATCGCTAAGCGGAAGTGTTTATCAATGCGATTGATGTAGTCGTACAACTTCACGATCCGCCCCGATCAAGTATCGAACGTATGACACCTCCACGTTCAGCACATGTTCAGCTCGATGACGTCCTCGCCTTCTTGATCCAGCAAGACGGGCGAAGTAGTAGATGAGTTCCGGCAGCACGATGGCATAGTAACGGTGTTGGTGAAGAACAATCTCTGTGGGGCTTCGCCTAAGTACTACAGAAACTTTGACGGAGGATAAACTAGAGGGGACGGGGTTGCCGTCACATGGCTTGGTGTTTCTCAATGTCTCTTTGGTGCCAGCCCTGCCCCTCTATTTATATGTTGAGCCCTGGGGTCGAAACTTGGAGTAAAAGCCTCCTCAAAGTCGGTTTTGCCCGAAAGGCAAGAGTCCTACACGGACTCCAGGGCTAGACGCCAGGGTTCCCGACGTCTGCCCCCTAGACGTCAGGGTTCCTAGTGTCTAGCCTCTGGTCTCCACAAAACTTCCTTTTGCACTTTCCAAAAGCCTCGTGGGCTTTCCCCTTTGGCCCAAATAACGTGTTCTCGTACCCAAACATTTCGGGAAACATCCGGAACCCCTTCCGGTGAATTCCGGAACCCCTTCCGGAGATCAAACACTATTATCCCATATATCAAACTTTATCTCCGAACCATTCCGGAGTTCCTCGTCATGTCCGTGATCTCATCCGGGACTCCGAACAACATTCGGTTACCAACATACATAACTCACATAATACTATATCGTCAATGAACGTTAAGCGTGCGGACCCTACGGGTTTGAGAACTAGGTAGACATGACCGAGACATCTCTCTATTCAATAACCAATAGCAGAACCTGGATGCCCATATTGACTCCTACATATTCTACGAAGATCTTTATCGGTCGAACCGCATAACAACATATGTTGTTCCCTTTGTCATCGGTATGTTACTTGCCCGAGATTCGATCGTCGGTATCTCAATACATAGTTCAATCTCGTTACCGGCAAGTCTCTTTACTCGTTATGTAATGCATCATCCCACAACTAACTCATTAGTCACATTGCTTGCAAGGCTTATTGATGTGCATTACCGAGAGGGCCCAGAGATACCTCTCCGACAATCGGAGTGACAAATCCTAATATCAAAATATGTCAACTCAACAAGTACCTTCAGAGACACCTATAGAGCACCTTTATAATCACCCAGTTACGTTGTGACGTTTGGTAGCACACAAAGTGTACCTCCGGTAAGCAGGAGTTACATAATCTCATAGTCATAGGAACATGTATAAGTCATGAAGAAAGCAATAGCAACATACTAAATGATCAAGTGCTAAGCTAACGGAATGGGTGAAGTCAATCACATCATTCTCTAATGATGTGATCCCGTTAATCAAATGACAACTCATGTGTATGGCTAGGAAACTTAACCATCTTTGATTCAATGAGCTAGTCAAGTAGAGGCATACTAGTGACATTATGTTTGTCTATGTATTCACACATGTACTAAGTTTCCGATTAATACAATTTAAGCATGAATAATAAACATTTATCATGAAATAAGGAAATAAATAATAACTTTATTATTGCCTCTAGGGCATATTTCCTTCAAACTTGGCCTTAGATCCTTTCGATCTGCTTGTTGATGCATTGAATATCTTGGTCTCTTCTTCACCTTGTTTTGATGCTTCAATCTTGATCTTGTGCATGTGCACAATCAGGGCAACAGGCCCCGGGTCTGCTGCATTGACAGAAGCCCCCGGGCCTGCCCCGAACACGCTGCCGAGTGTCGTCGGGGTGGGGCCCCACAAGTGCACAGGCAGTGCTGCTAAAGAGGCTGGTCTCTTGAGATCTTCTTTGCCTCTTCAGTAGTCTTGTTTTTGGGCCAGTTTTGTCGTGCGCGATGTTACGAAAAAAGCTCGAACGTGTCCAGCATGGCACCCACACCCCACGATCAAGGGGTGAAAACATCCATCCCACTTGCCTTCGTGCTTCTAGCTCATCTGCCATGTGTTCTTAATGCCTCAAGAAGGGTAGGTGGTGGATTCGGAGGACACATGCGTTAGTGCCGCGGCGGGAAATCAGGCGCCGCTGGTTGGAGCCGCGGGTCGGTCCTGATTCCCTATGTCTCTGAATGAGGAGGGGACGCTGCATTGGACAAGCGGGGCGGCCGCCTTAGGGGTGTGGGGCTGGCCCCTGGCCTCGCATTTCTATAAAAAGGGGGCAGGGATGGCGTTCTTCCATACACACCTCTTCCTCCTTCTTTCCTTGTAGTCTTCATGTAACATCCCAATTTTCAATTTGGATACTATACATAGATCATTCTTGTGCATACATGTTTTATTTCATTTTGTTGTTTAGTTTTGGTTGCATTTTGATCCAAGAGGCCTTAAGCAACTCAAGGACCAATTTGAGAGAGTTGGAGGTTTCACAAAAATCCAATTTTTATTTATCAAAATTTGGTAATTGGATCAAATTGTTTTTCAAAATTCTTTTTCCAAATATTTAAAAAAACTAAGAGAAGATAAAATGACTTCTTCAATTCACTATAAAAAATATTGGAAATTGAATTTTGAATTTTTGAGAGTTTATTTGATTTTATTTGCTAGTTTATTTATTAATTAGCTGAGTAATTAGAATAGTAATGTTCATTTTTAGTTTAGGCATATAAGTCCAAAAAATGTTCACGTGGTCACTAATAAGGCCATTTAGCTACGTGGATTTTTCTGGAATTTTTAGGACTATATTTATATTTATTTTGAGTGTTTTAGTCTCCAAGACAAAAAAAAATTAAAGGTGGCCGAACTGGGCCGGTCCAGCTAAGCGCCAGGCCAAGGCCCAGCTGCGCGCCGCTTCTCCGATCCGAGCGGGACGAATCCCACTCGCTCCCGTCGTCGTGCCACCGCCGGACTCCAGGGGAGTCCGACTCCACCCCGCCGCCGCGTGACCCCCTGCCCAAGTCAGAGTCGGCCCGACCCCCCTCCTTATAAGCCGCCAACCCTCCCCCCTCTCATCTCATCTCGCAAGCTGCCGCCGCCGCAGAGCCCGCACTTCATCGATGCCCGCGCCGCCGCTCGCCGCCGCCCGCGAGCCCCGCCGCCGACACCCCGCCTCGCCGGAGCCCCGCCAAGCCGAAGACCGCCGCCATGGTAGAACCTCATCGCCATCGTTAACCGAACCGGTAAAACCGCTCGCCCGACCTGTCTTTTTGTTTTTGTTTTGTTTTAGATTAGATCGGTTTATTTTTTTAGTATGCTTAAATAGCGAACGTTCAACCGTTTAGATCTGTTAACGAACGATTTCGTTCGTTAGTCTCTGTTAGCGGATGTTCGTTTGATAGGTTTTTCTCTTTCTGTTTACTTTTCGGCCAGGGACCTATCTGTGAATGGTTTTATTGCAGTTTAGTCCCTGATTTTCAAACTAGCGTAACTTTTAGCTCGTTTGTGCAAATTCGACGAAACCAACGCCTAAATCTTCAGAATGTTCCCCTCTATCCAGTAAACCAAATTGAACATGATTTTGACAATTTAAAATTTGTTTTAGTTCAGATTAGTATTTGATATTGTTTTGTTTGTGTCTTGAGTTTCGTAGCTCCGTTTGAGTTGATTCTTTTTGCAAGTCATAGCTAATCACATGTACCTACTATTAAGATCTAATCCACATAAAAATAGTGATGTTAGAATTGGTTTTCTGTTTAATTTAGTTATTTTCTTGTTTCGAGTTTTATTTGGATCTTTTCTTCGATTTTTCTTTGCATCGTTTGCTTGATTGCTTATGTATGTTATTGGTTGTCTACACTAGATTTTCGGAGAGCGAAGCTTGTTACTACAAATCTCTAGAGTTTTCTTATCATCAGCAAGGCAAGTTACATTTTGATCATACTTTTTCATACCCAGTTTTTACTATGCACTAGTATTGCCCCTCAAATATTTGCATGCGTAGGATTGGGAACATGTGGTTTGGTTGTAGTATTTGAGGTAGGAACCTATTACCTTTGATCACCCCGGGAATATACGTTATGCTCAATTGTTGCTTAGCCATGCTCATAGATGGGGATTGTATCATGATGTACATGGAAGTTGTGAGAGATAATAATTTTGGATAACATTAAGGTGGCAACTTTAATACACATCTTGGTGGATTGGATGGGGCACCTGGAGAAACTAGTGCTTGCCCATGGGAATCCCGGAGCACCCGTGTGATTTTCCTCAGTTCGCCACCCAGTCTCAAAGGGATCATATGATATTTCATGCCTAGAAACTTCCGTGTGCAGCCACAAGCCATTATGGGCTCTGGCATAGTTGAGTAAGTTGTATGAGCTCTTGAAGAGGTGGACTAGCAGATGTAGGGGAAAGTAGGTGTACCGGTCTACCCAGAGTAGAGAGTTAATGCTTCAGAAAGACTATGTCTCGATCTTCCAATCATGGATGCAGTCAAGTCTTGTGGGGAAAAGTGCACAACCTCTGCAGAGTGTATGAACTAATCATGGTTAGCCGTGTGACCTGTTATGGACATCTTGAGTATCTAGAAGTGGATATTATTGTTGATCTCATCACTCTTTAATTAAATGAAATGGGTTTAATGATGATACTTGATTAAGGTTGGGATTTGAGTTGGAGGAGCTTCTCAAATATTGGTTTAACTTTGCAGTAAATAAAATTGATTCCTTTGTTGTAGGGAAGAATTAGCTTTATGAAAAACATTAAACTTAGAGCCTCCACCAACCAAATATGCATGTAGATATAGTTTCTTGCATTCATTTTCTCTACAGTGTAACTCTACCAACATATTCCATGTCCTGACCTACACGGCTGCAATGTCTCATGTTGCAGACTTTACCGACGAAGAATAAGGTGCAATAGGTCGTTGTCATGCACTCAGCTATGCCGTTGGAGTTGATGGACTTATTTATCTTTGAAGCTTCCATAGTTATTTAGTTTAGATGGCCTTCAGCCATGTTTTTTGTGTAACAGATACTCTTTATGAGAACCTCGATGTAATAAGTGTGTGATTGAACTCTGTTATAATTCCTTGAGTATTGTGTGTGTCAGCATGCCTATCTAGGGATGACACTTAAACGCAGAGACTTCGATCCATTGGGATCGTGGTCGATACAAGATGGTGCCAGAGCACACGCTGACTGTAGGACACGGCCACTAGGAAAAGCCACAAGATACTCTTCTCTGCTCATTTCTAATCATCCTCTATTTCTAGTATATAGATGGCGGACCCCAGGAACAAGTTCACTCAGTCGGATGACGACACCCCTTTCGGACGACACTTGAAGGAAGTCACGAAGTACCTGAACATCGGACTACCAAGCTTCACTGGAGCCTTCACTGCAACTTAAACGGAAGAGGAGCGCTGGAGGATCAAAGTTCGTGTATCTGGGATGACGTTTGCACCAACAACGGAGCCCATCGATTTTACCTTGGATGCACCAAGTTGGAACTTGGGAAAGAGCATGGCAGCCCACATCACCTTTGGACGCATTTGTGAGGTGTACTACAAGGAGCTTGAAGACACCGTCTATCAAATATGTGGACGTCGAGATGAGGAATGGGAAATGATTCGTACCAGGAAGGATGGATCCATTGCATCGTACATTCAGGAGATGGACCAGCACATTCGTCGATATGAGAACCAGATGTATGCCATTATGAAGAAGACCAAGAAGCTAATGAAGAGGAATATCAAGCTAGAAGAGGAAGTCAAGTCAACACGCGATGGATATGAAGAAGAAATTGATGTGCTACTGGAGAAGCATGAAGACCTAAAGAAGAAGCTAGGAATACATGAAGTGAACCTGAAGCAAGAGCCTGAAGTGGATATCCGTTCGGAGGACCACATCATATTGGACGACACTGACACGGACAGTGATGCAAATGATGATAGTGATGATGACTACGAAGACGAAGATGGAGCAGATATTATGGAGTCTTCCACCGATCAAAATTTCTAGACGACCACGTTGTTATTAGTAGTATTCTTCCAAGTAGTTAGTATCGATCGCTTTGTAATCATAATTAGATCATTTGTGTGAACATTGTTTGATATTGAGTGATGGGAATTGATTGTATTTGCCTCATATGCATATGGGTAGTGAAATCTCTCTTAGACCTTATTCTATTATGTTTCTCACCCCCTCTAACCCATCAGATGCCTCCGAGACGTGACACCAGATTCGTGTTTCCACCGGAGCTCACCCAGTTGATCCAGCAGCAGAATGCCTTGATGTAGATCTTAGTCCAGAACCAGAATCAGAACCAAGGCAACAACAACAACAACCCACTGCCACCACCCCTATTGACAACCTAGCCCGCTTTCTGAGGTTGAATCCACCGGTGTTCTCAGCAGCACCGAGCCGATTGTTGCAGATGATTGGCTCCACAAGATTGGGAGGGAGCTGACCACTGCTGGATGCACGGATGCGGAGAGAGTGTGATATGCCGCACATCAGCTTGACGGACCTGCATCATCTTTGTGGGAGAAATTCACCACCACTTACCCCATAGCTACAGTTACATGGGATCAGTTTCAGCAGGCCTTCCGCACCGCACATGTTTCAGCTGGAGCCATGAGTTTAAAGAAGCGTGAGTTTCACAAATTACACCAAGGGAGTCGTACAATGGATTAGTATGTGTATGAGTTCAGCAAGCTAGCACACTATGCCCCAGATGATGTGGCCACATACGCCGCGAAGTAGGAGAAGTTTCTTGAGGGACTTAACGATGAGCTGAGTATGCAGTTAATGGTGGCAACCTTCAACAACTACCAGGAGTTGGTAGATAGGGCCCTCATGATAGAAGGCAAGCAGCAGCAGATTTACAACCGCAAGAGGAAGTATGGACAGGGAAGGTACACTTCTGAAGCTCGGCAGAAGCCTCGCTATTCCTCGTACTAGGGAGGACATACTCATAACCATGGAGGGCATAACCATGGAGGACATTCGCACGATGGAGGAAATTCACACAACCACAGTGGCCCTAAGAATAGCAATGGGAATGAGGAAGCAACAATCAGAGCCGTTCCAACCCCGCGACACCCGCCAAGAAGGATCTAAGTCACATTACTTGTTTCAAGTGCGGGAAGACCGGACACTACGCCACTGAATGTTCTGAAGCAAAGAATGGAAATGGCAATGAAAGTTCTGGAAAGAAGCCCAACCCCTTCACCAGAGGTCAGGTGAACCACGTTAGTGTGGAGGAGATTGAGGAGCAGCCTGACGCAGTTGTCGGTAAGTTTTTGATTAATGCATTTACAGCACTTGTTCCTTTTTATACTGGTGCATCACATTCATTCATATCAAGGGTATTTGTGGACAAGTTTAAGTTTCCAACCGTATCCCTTAAGCCACCTATGTTAGTGAGTTCCCAAGTTGAAGAGTATACAGCTAGTAGGGGATGTTATTAGTTGCCAATAACCATAGGTAGACATGTTTTCCCCACCGACCTTATTGTCCTGGAGTCACAAGGATTGGATCTGATACTAGGCATGGATTGGCTATCCAAGTTTGAGGGAAACATCAATTGCGCCAGTAAATCAATTCTTCTCACCACCCCAGAGGGAAGAGGATCAAGTATGTGTCTAGGCATGCACCAAGGAGGACTCAGGTGAATTCCCTATCGGGAGTTGTTTAGGAGGAAGTACAAGTGGTGAAGGATTATCCCAATGTATTTCCGAAGGATTTACCAGGCATGCCACCAGATCGAGATATTGAGTTTTTGATCGAGTTATTGCAAGGCACCGGACCAATATCAAAGAGACCGTATTGGATGCCCGCAAATGATCTGGAGGAAGTTAAGAAGCAGATTAAGGAGTTACTGGAGAAAGGTTATATTCGACCAAGATCATCACCTTGGGAGCTCCAGTGCTTCTAGTTGAGAAGAAGGATGGATCTTTGAGGATGGTTGTTGATTATCGTGTGCTGAATGAGGTGACGACCAAGAACAAATACCCTCTGTCGATGATCAATGATTTGTTTGACCAACTGCAGGGAGATAAGGTTTTCTCCAGGATCGATCTTTGGTCAGGTTATCACCAGCTGAAGATCCTAGAACAGGATATACCTAAGACATCTTTTACCACGAGGTATGGGCTATATGAGTATACAGTTATGTCATTTGGTTTGACTAATGCCCCTGCCTATTTCATGAGTATGATGAACAAAGTGTTCATGGAGTTCTTGGACAAGTTTGTAGTGGTGTTCATTGATTATATATTGGTCTACTCGAAGAATGAAGAAGAACATAAGGAACATTTGCGCTTGGTTCTTCAGAAGCTCAGGGAACATCAGTTGTATGCCAAGTTCAGCAAATGTGAGTTTTGGTTGAAGGAAGTTGGATTTCTCAGACATGTTATATCAGGAGAAGGAATAGCAGTAGACCCTACCAAGGTTGCATCTGTCACTAAGTAGTTGGCACCCACGTCAGTTCAAGAGATCAGAAGTTTTCTTGGACTCGCAGGTTATTATCGGAGATTTATTGATAATTTTTCCAAGATCATGAAGCCCATGACAGAGTTATTGAAGAAGGACACCAAGTTTAAATGGACCGAGGATTGTGAGGCCAGTTTCCATGAGTTGATGAAACGCTTGGTTACAACCCCAGTGCTAATTCTCCCAGACATACGCAAGGATTTCCAAGTATATTGCGATGCTTCACGTCGAGGACTTGGAATTATGCTTATGTAGGATGGAAGAGTTGTTTCATATGCCTCACGACAGCTTCGACCTCATGAGTTGAATTATGCTACGCATGATTTGGAGTTAGCAGCCGTAGTGCATGCGCTCAAGACTTGGATACACTTTCTCATCGGTAACCGTTGCGATGCTTACATGGATCATAAGATTTTGAAGTACATCTTCACGCAGAAGGAGTTGAACCTCAGGCAAAGGAGATGGTTGGAGCTCATAAAGGATTATGAAATGAGATTGCATTATCATCCAGGAAAGGCCAATGTCCTAGCAGATGCATTGAGCCACAAGAGTTATGTTAACACACTCATAACCGGAGGATTACCTCAGGAGTTAGCCGATGATCTGTGAGAACTATGCTTGGAGATAGTTCTGAGAGGGTATGTTGTAGCATTAGAAATTCAGTCCACTTTGCTGGGAAAGATCCGAGAAGCCCAGCAGATGGACAAGGAGATTGTAGAGATAAAGCAAAGGATGAGTAAAGGAAAAGCTAAAGTTTTCATGAGGATGAACACGATACTTTATGATTTGAGAATCGCATCTATGTGCCTAATGACCCTGAGATCGGGAAGTTAATTCTTCAGGAGGCTCATGATTCGCCTTAGTCGATTCACCCAAGCAACACCAAGATGTATCTGGACTTTAAGGAAAGTTTCTAGTGGACAGGAATGAAGAAGGATATTGCCGAGTATGTAATAGTATGCGACGTATGTCAGAAAGTTAAGGCAGAGCATCTGAAACTAGCAGAGTTACTTCAGCCTTTGCCGATACCCGAATGGAAGTGGGATAAACTCGGCATGGATTTCATAACTAGATTGCCCAGGACCCGTTCAGGCTATGACTCTATCTGGGTTGTAGTTGATCGCTTGACCAAGGTAGCCCATTTCATCCCTGTGAAGACCACTTATACGAGTGCTAAGTTGGCGAAGATATACATGACCAGGATCGTATGTCTACATGGAGTTCTGAGGACCATCGTATCAGATAGAGGAACGCAGTTTACTTCAAAGTTTTGGAATCAGTTGCACGAAACTTTGGGTACCAGGATAGAGTTCAGTACAGCCTTTCATCTGAAAACAGATGGACAGACTGAGAGAGTCAATCATATTCTGGAGGACATGTTGAGAGCTTGTGCGCTGGATTATGGATCCTGTTGGGATGATAATTTACCCTATGCTGAGTTCTCCTACAACAACAGTTATCAAGCCAGTTTGAAGATGGCCCCTTTTGAAGATTTGTACGGAAGGAGGTGCAGGACACCATTGTCGTGGGATGAAGTAGGAGATCGACAGTTGTTCGGACCAGACTTAATAAGAGATTCTGAGGAGAAGGTTAAGTTGATTCGAGATAGACTCAAGATAGCCCAGTCCAGGCAGAAGAGTTATGCAGATACTAAACGCAAGAACGTAGCCTATGAAGTCGGAGATAGAGCATATTTTCGTGTGTCCCCGCTTCGAGGAGTTAAGCAATTTGGAGTCAAAGGAAAGCTAGCACCACCATTTCGGGACCATACAAAGTTTTGGAACATATGGAAGAAGTTGCCTACAAATTGGAATTACCTGAAGGTTTGTCAGGAGTTCGTGATGTGTTTCACGTTTCCCAGTCGAAGAAGTGCCATGCAGAGATGGCCGACATTCCTCTAAGAGATATAGTGCCACTTGAAGCGATTCAGTTGGATAGTGATCTGACCTATGAAGAGAAACCCGTTAAGATCCTCGAGTTTTCCAGCCCAGTTACTCGCAGCAGAGTCATCAAGTTTTGCAAAGTTCAGTGGATCCATCATACCGAGGAGGAAGCCACCTGGGAGCGCGAAGAAGACCTCCGTAATGTCCACCCACACCTTTTTGCTGACCAACCCGAATCTCGAGGGCGAGATTCCTCTTAAGGGGGGTAGGTTTGTAACATCCCAAATTTCAATTTGGATGTTATACATAGATCATTCATATGCATCCATGATTTATGCATTTTTCTTGTTTTGTTTTGTTGTATTTTGATCCAAGAGACCTTAAGCAACTCAAGGACCAATTTGAGAGAGTTGGAGGTTTCACAAATATCCAATTTGATTTATCAAAATTTGGTAAATTGGATCAAATTGTTTTTCAAAAAAAATCCAAATATTTTAAAATAATGTGAGAAGATAATATGACTTCTTCAAAATCAGTAGAAAAATATTGGAAATAGAATTTTGAATTTTTGGAGAGTTTATTTGATTTTATTCACTAGTTTATTTACTTGTTAGCTGAGTAATTAGTACTATAATGTTTGTTTTTAGTTTAGGCATTTAGGCCCAGAAAAATGTTCACGAGGTGACTAATAAGGCCATTTAGCTTTGTGATTTTTTCTGGAATCTTTAGGATTATATTTATATTTATTTTTGCGTGTTTTAGCCTCTAGGAAAAAAATTAACTCCTGCCGAACTGGGCCTGCCCAGCTAAGCGCCAGGCCGCGGCCCAGCTCGCCCTCGCACCCCGACGACTCGGACAGGAGTCCGAGCTCCGCCGCGCCCCGCCGCCGGAGGAGTACGAGCCGGACTCCCCACCCACCGCCACCGGCTGCCCCTCACCCAAGTTGAACCCTCCCTCCTACACCTATATATAGCGCCGCCCCTCCCCCTCTTTTCTCACCGGAGCGCCGCCGCCCGCTTGCATCGCCGCCTGCTGCCCGCCGTGCCGCGCCGCGCCGACCACCGCGTGTTATCATCGCCACCGCGCGACGCCCACTGCCGACTCCTGCCATTGCCGGAGCCCCGCCGCTCGCCCGCCGCCGCCGCTGTTGACATCATCGCCGCCGTCGCCGAACCGGCCGAGAACGGTACAAACCGCCGTTTTTTCTTTCGGTTTTAGTTTTAGATGGGTTTTATTTTATTAGTTTCGTATAATTAGTGAACGTTCACTCGTTTAGATCTGTCAACGAACGTTTTCATTCATTAGTCTCTGTTAGCTGACGTTCGTCCGATGATTTTTCTTTTTCTGTTTATTTTTAGCCAGGGACCTATCCGCAAATATTTTTTATCACAGATTAGCCCCAGATATTTAAATCCTTGTAACTTTTAGCTCGTTTGTCCAAATTAGATGAACCAATGCCTAGATCTTCAGCGCGATCCCGTCTATCCAGTAAATCAACTTGAACATGATTTTGATAATTTAAAATTTGAGTTTAGTTCAGATTAGGATTTGATCTTGTTTTGTTTGTATCTTGAGTTTCGTAGCTCCGTTTGAGTTGTTTCTTTTTGCAAATCGTAGCTAATCACATGTACCTACTATTAAGATCTAATACACATAAATATATTGATATTAAAATTTGTTTTCTATTTAGTTTAGTTATTTGCTTTTTTTCGAGTTATTTGGATCTTTTCTCGTTTTCTCTTTGCATCGTTTGCTTGATTGCTTATGTATGCTATTGTT
The DNA here is from genome assembly GCF_018294505.1 of Triticum aestivum. Lineage (NCBI taxonomy): Eukaryota > Viridiplantae > Streptophyta > Magnoliopsida > Poales > Poaceae > Triticum > Triticum aestivum. The sequence continues at coordinate 635,001,591 of NC_057801.1, forward strand.
TGTCTACGCTAGATTTTCTGGAGTGCAAAGCTTGTTACTACGGATCTCTAGAGTTTTCCGATCATCAGCAAGGCAAGTTACACTTTGATCATACTCTTAAATACCCAGTTTTTACTATGCATTAGTTATTGCCCTCAGAGATTTGCATGAGTAGGATTGGGGACATGTGGTTTGGTTGTAGTTTATGAGGTAGGAACCTATTACCTTTGATCACCCGGGAATATACGTTATGCTCAACATTGCTTAGCCATGCTCGTAGAAGGGGATTGGATCATGATGTACATGGAAGTTGTGAGAGATAATAATTTTGGATAACATTAAGGTGGCAACTTTAATACACATCTGGGTGATTGGGTTGGGCACCTGGAGAAACCAGTGCTTGCCCATGGGAATCCCGGAGTACCCATGTGATTTTCCCTCGGTTCGTCACCCAGGCTCAAAGGGATCATATGATATTTCATGCCTAGAAACTTCCGTGTGCAGCCACAAGCCATTATGGGCTCTGGCATAGTTGAGTAAGTTGTTGAGCTCTTGAAGAGGTGGACTAGCAGATGTAGGGGAAAGTAGGTGTACCGGTCTACCCAGAGTAGAGAGTTAATGCTTCAGAAAGACTATGTCTCGATCTTCCGATCATGGATGCGGTCGAGTCTTGTGGGGAAAAGTGCGCAACCTCTGCAGAGTGTATAAACTAATCATGGTTAGCCGTGTCCCCGGTTATGGACATCTTGAGTATCTAGAAGTGGATATTATTGTTGATCTCATCACTCTTTAATTAATGAATTGGGTTTAATGATGATACTTGGTTAATTGTGGGATTGAGTTGGAGGAACCTTCTCAAATATTGGTATAACTTTGTAGTAAATAAAATTATTCCTTTGTTGTAGGGAAAATTAGCTTTATGCAAAACATTTAAACTTAGAGCCTCCACCAGCCAAATATGCATGTAGATATAGTTTCTTGCATTCATTTGCTCTACAGTGTAACTTTGCCAGCATATTCCATGTGCTGACCTACACGGCTGCAACGTCTCATGTTGCAGACTTTATGGACGAAGAATAAGGTGTGATAGGTCATCGTCATGCACTCAGCTATGCCATTGGAGTTGATGGAATCATTTATCTTCAAAGCTTCCGCAATTATTTAGTTTAGATGGACTTCAGCCATGTTTTTTGTGTAACGGATACTCTTTATGAGGACCTCGATGTAATAAGTTTTTGATTGAACTCTGTTACAATTCCTCGAGTATTGTGTGTGTTAGCATACCGATCCAGGGATGACACTTAAGCACAAAGACTTCAGTCCATAGGGATTGTGGTCGCTACACTTCCTCCGATTGTCATGGTGAGGGGGCAAGGACGCTTTGGTACTCCAGTGGCAGTGGCAAGGGCTTCTACTCGACAACGCATCCCTACACCTCCAGAGCTTGCAGCGGCGGATCCCGCCATGAGAGGAGGAGGGAGGGGCCAAGGTCGAGGTCGACATGGCACTCGAGGAAGAGGAGGACGGGGCGGCGCTTCGGTTGCACCTCCACCGATAGCTCCTCCCCCGACGCGTTCCCCGGTGCTCCCCTTTGTCCTTCTAGCTTTCACCTGTCATGCCTGGGAGGAGATGGACAAGAAAGGGGATTACACAACACTTATCTTTTTTTAATCTTAAACATGTAGGCACTTGCCAAATTTTAATTCGAATAATGTAATCTCTCATGTCCATGTTTGGGTTCTGTAATGCTTGTACTTGTATCAGCGTGTTAATGAGAAAGATGAACCTTGCCGGGAACCCGTGCATGTATATGTCCATGCGTAAGTGAGACGCCTCTTTAGTGTAAATAAACGAGTTTGTCCCGGCGGGCTATCCTGCCCCCCCCCCTTGTCCGCCAGAGAACCTTATCTACGGGTTACAGACAAAGGGGCCACCCCCGCCAACTTCCTTTTATCAAAGGCAACTGCGACCATCTTGACCGAAGCAACGTTCGGGTCAGGAATGGGAGCACCTAAGTCTAAAATGAGCGGCGAGGTTTTCTAATGCATAAGTTATAGCTTACAGAACACGAATGGACAAGAGGTAGAACTTATTTGTTTGGCTTGTCGGGATCGTAGTGCCGGGCAATCTTCTCACCCCCTTGTGGAAGTCAAGTCCATGGTAAGAACCTGCAGCTTCATGCAGATGAGAATGAATGCAAGATGTGATCCTATCTATATGCATATGTAGATGCTCATGAAAATGCTTATGCAGTGATCTGGAATGCTCATGCATGCATGCAATCTAGGTTGAGGGCCCTCCTATAGTGCTTATTTATTTTCTCTTTCACAGGGTCATCGCTCCGGCTTTGTACAAGGGGTTACATGCAACTAAGGAAAGGCTTGTACAATTGGGCACACCAGATCTCTCAAGAACTTGATAGCTGACTGGACAGTCACCTTTCTCACGACAGTCACTTCCGGCCACTTTGTAAACTTAAAAATGGCAACGAACAAGAATTCAAAGCTCGCGATTGCTCAGGGGAAGGGGCCGAGGATATCGAGCCCCCATAACGAAATGGCCATGATAGAGGGATTGTCTAAAGCACTTGGGCAGGCAGGTGGGTTTTCTTGGAATGGAACTAGCAGGCTTCACACTTAGTGACTAGCTCGATCGCATCTTGGAGGGCTGTGGGCCAATAGAAGCCTTGCCGGAATGCTTTCCCAACTAACGCCCTTGATCCAATGTGGGAGTCGCACATTCCTTTGTGTATCTCAGCAAGCAGTTCATTTCCTTCTTCCCGGCAGACACACTTCAATTTCACACCATTGGGCCTCCATCTGTATAGAGTGTCATCAACAAACTGATACACACTGGCCCTTCGGGTTACTTTTTCGGCTTCGTCTTGATCGCTGGGAAGCTCCCCGGTTTGGAGGAAGCGGACAATGTGCCTTGCCCAAGTTGGAGCCTCCGGCTCAGCAACGAGGACTGTTGCGGTGGAAGTCGGTGTCTGTGAGGCATGTCGGTTGCGGCGGCCAACATTGTCGGTGGACCACCCAACGCGGTGGACAAGGGCATAGATGAGGTAGCTCAGGTGTGGTGGTGAAGCGCGACCATCGTCTTCATCGTCGTCTTCCGGCACAGAGGTGGGGAAAGAGACGAGACGAGGGGTGATTCAAACTTTGCTTGGGTTGGCGGCGAATTAGAGATTTGAGCAATCTCGGCGCGGAAGGGGGCGGTGGAGAAGGGAGATTTTGCAGGGCTGGAATTGGGGCCGCCAGATATTTCAATCCGAAATGTGGAAGCGCGAACTTATTTTGTCATCATCCTTTTTTTGGGGGGGGGGGAGGGGGAGGGAGGGAGGGGGTGGGTGGCTGGGTGCTAAGCGTTCGTCTGACACACGCGACCACCACGACACGACCCTGGTCTGCATGGTGCGCCTACATTTAAGAATGCAAACGAATCTTCTTTCATTTGCAAATGAATTTGTATGTATTACCATGCCCGTGTTTTCCTTGCAAATAATTTGTCATTCGAAATGAGATACTATAAATTAATTAATGAGGAGTTATTTGAAAAAAAACGAAATTGTATCCATGCTAACGTGGATTAGAGTGTGTGTGTCGCATAGTGATCTCCAATTCTAACGTGGATTTCGCATTTCACTGTATCCATGCTACTTTTTTTAATACAAATTCATATGTATATGATGAACACCATGGTAGTGAGAAAACATTTGGATGGATTCAAAAATATGACCTACAAAATAGCACAACAATCGAGTCAATGTCAACTTTTCCAAACCTAGTATGGCACGAATTCGAAATAATTACCCATATGCATGGTCCTCAGTTTAAATCTTACAATGTACACCGAATTGAAACATCGATATTAAGTCTTGTACTATCTACAATCAAATATTGTTTTTAGCCCCCCCCCTCGGTACACACGCTACATACTTCTTGTATCAGTCAATCTTCCTCTCCTAACCACCTTAGGAAGCTATCGGTTTCTGACACACGTTCGTTCTTTCTCTCCATGTTTCGATCTCTAACTCTCTGAACTACACAACCCCCTTTTTCCACTCTGTTACCAAATGTATTTACCTCACACATCTGCCATTGCACCCCATGCCGAGCTCTCTCTCTCTCTCTCTCTCTCTCTCTCTCGCCCCCACCCTCTCGCGCTAGATACATGCATTGCCTATCTACCCCCCCAACCTCTCGTGCGCACGCACACACGTTGTCTATCTAGGTCACTCCCTCGAGACTGTCTCACTCTTTCTTCCGCACGGCAGGACACACTCGCTCAATCTTGCTCTCTTTATCTGAGTCTCGATTAACCTCGTTTTCTTTCACACACAAATGATATATCTCCCTGTTCAGGCCTCGGTCGACAAACTCTATACTCTCTCACACAGATTGTCTATCTAGGTCAGTCCATCCAAGCCGCCCCCACTATTTCGACCTCATGGCGGGCCACGCTCGCTCAATCTCTCTCTCTCTCTCTCTCTCTCTCTCTCTCTTTATATGTCTCGATTGACCTCACTCTTTCTCAGACACAAACAATATATCTCCATGTTTGAGCCCAATTTGACATATTCATATTGTATACTCTCTCACGCACATTGTCTATCTAGGTCACTCTCTCCAACCCGTCTCACTCTTTCGATCACACGACAACCCACACTCACTCAAACTCTCTCCCTTTATATACGTAATCGATTGACCTTGCTTCCTCCTACGCACAAAATATATCTACATGTCTATGACTGGATCATCTCTCAAGCTCTATCTTACAACCCTCACCCTTCCTAAAAGCTCAATCGGACAATATCTCTCCAGAGCATATATATCTTTTCAATGAATGTCGGACCACACTCACTTTGGCTCTCTATCTATATGTCTCTCGATTGACCTTGCTTTCTCACGCCGTATCTTCCACACATTGGAGCTACCTCTCCATCCGTCGCAAAGCCGGAGCTATTTACATTGCGAGGGGGACGCCAACCTTGGATGATGATATTTTCATTGTAGGCGTTTATTCCAGTGGGTTTAGATGATATTTTCGTAGCATTCGGCCCACAACTACTCCAAACACCGTTGCGACCCCCGCACCTCCTCCAGTTAATTTCCCTCTGGCTCGGTCATCGCTCTCTTGCACGTCCTTTCTCGCCTTCAACGTCGCACCATGGTATTATTGCAAAAAACCTCTGTTTCTCTCTTTAATTATTACAAAGAAGCTACAAAACTACACACCAATAGTCCACTTGGAATGGAACAAATTTCGACCCACAAATTAAAGTGCTACAAACTACACACCGAGGGGCCCACCTGTCGTGAAACAAATTTGGACCCATATACAAATTAAAAATAAAGGACGAGGATCGAACATGCGACCAGGGCCTTCAAGCCGCACGTCAATAGGCAACATACGTAGAACAACAATGTTTGTTGTACCCCCTTTGTTCATATAATGTTTTTATATTACCACAACCTATTTAATGGATAACATGTAAGATTATTTTTAGCACATTAGTGGTACCGGCTCGTTAGCACATACTATTCGCCTTCACTTACTGGTGGGTTCCATGTGTGCTATATCTCTCTCTCCTCCCCTTCTACGTTTAGACGCACGGGCAAACACGAAGAACTCACGGGCAATGTTGTCGTTGACCATATCTGGACGCGTTCACAAGTTACGGCACCAGTTTCACGTACTAGTGGCACTAGTCAATGTGTACATGCAATGCACGTTAATTTGGAAGTATATTAAGTGCATGTGGATATTAAGTATGATATTATATTATGTAGGATATTATTTGCGTGTTATTATGTAATTAGCACTATTTTTGGCATGAAATTAACTGCACGCTTAACGTGTTGAGCGCTCAACATTGAAGCAGTCTAGGTCGTTGGATGAGAAGAATACATGTGGCTTGATGACGTTTTATATTCAATTTGATGCGGCTCTAGCAGAACATTCAATCGATCAAACCATAGATTTCATTCAGTCAGACTCCGACTTTACATTCATACGACGATCAATCTAAAATAAATGGAAATGATAAACGATAGGATTTTAAGCATAGCAATCCGAACATTTTTCATGGCAAATTTAGATTACGCGGCGGCGGCAGCGGCATCTTGCGGTGGGAAGCGGCTCCTCTGCCGTGCTCTGTGTGTAGTCGGGCCACTGACCGACAACGACGGCGTCAGCAACGGCGGTGTCTTGCGCCGTTGTTGGCAAACTCCTGGACGTTGGCCCTAGCTTCAAGGAAGGCCACAATGTTCTAGACTTTGGTCTTCAGGAGCGAGTCAACTGGCGGGAGGAGGGGACTGGCGTTGGTCCAAGGAAGCGGTCGACGATGGCCATCCATGCCGCTGAGGAGGGAACTGGCACCCGCGCAGGGACAGGCGCTGTCAACAGCACGGCGCAGCGGTCTGCTCGCACGCCTCCCGTCGACTCACATGCTTGCTCGGAGGGCACCTGCCGATGAGAAGCGGGACTCGTGGCGGCACGTAAATGCCCACGGTTTCAATAGTGAAAGCGTTTGCCTTAACGTGACAGGTCTTTGTTCCAAAATACCTTGGCTCATCATTTGTGCAACTTCTCATAAGCACCTTGTCTCAAATTGAAGAAAAAGTTACGAACGAATATTTTTTCCATATCACGTGACCATGTGATACGTCTCCATCGTATCTATAATTTTTGATTGTTCCATGCCAATATTATTCAACTTTCATATACTTTTGGCAACTTTTTATATTATTTTTGGGACTAACATATTGATCCAGTGCCCAGTGCCAGTTCCTGTCTGTTGCATGTTTTTTGTTTCACAGAAACCCAATATCAAACGGAGTCCAAACGGGATAAAAACGGACAGAGATTTTTTCTGGAATATTTATGATTTTTGGGAAGTGAAATCAACGTGAAACGGTGTCCGAGGTGGTCACGAGGTAGGGGGCATGCCCTACCCCCCCAGGCGCGCCCCTGACCCTCGTGGTCCATCCGTAAGGTGGTTGACGCTCTTCTTTTGGTGCAAGAAAGCTAATTTTATGAGAAAGATCTGGGCGAAAGATTCACCCCAATCGGAGTTACGGATCTCCGGATATTTAAGAAACGGTGAAGGGGTAGAATCAGGGAACGCAGAAACAGAGAGATAGATCCAATCTCGGAGGTTCTCTCGCCCCTCCCACTCCATGGGAGCCAAGGACCAGAGGGGAAACCCTTCTCCCATCTAGGGAGAAGGTCAATGAAGAAGAAGGAGGGGGGCTCTCTCACCCTTGCTTCCGGTGGCGCCGAAACACCGCCGGGGGCCATCATCATCACTGCGATCTTCACCAACACCTCCATCATCTTCACCAACGTCTCCATCACCTTCCCCCTTCTATATCCAGCGATCCACTCTCCCGCAACCCGCTGTACCCTCTACTTGACCATGGTGCTTTATGCTTCATATTATTTTCCAATGATGTGTAGCGATCCTATGATGTCTGAGTAGATTTTCGTTGTCCTATTTGGTGGTTGATGAATTGCTATGATTGATTTAATTTTCTTGTGGTTATGTTGCTGTACTTTGGTGCCCATCATATGAGCGCGCGCGTGGATCACACCATAGGGTTAGTTGTATGTTGATAGGACTATGTATTGGAGGGCAAGAGTGACAGAAGCTTCAACCTAGCATAGAAATTGATGCATACGGGTTTGAAGGGGGACCAATATATCTTAATGCTATGGTTGGGTTTTACCTTAATGAACATTAGTAGTTGCGGATGCTTGCTAATAGTTCCAATCATAAGTGCATAGAATTCCAAGTAAGGGATGACATGCTAGCAGTGGCCTCTCCCACATAATACTTGCTATCGGTCTAGTAGAGTAGTCAATTGCTTAGGGACAATTTCGCAACTCCTACCACCACTTTTCCACACTCGCCATATTTACTTTAGTTGTGTTTTTATCTAAGCAGCCCCTAGTTTTTATTCTCGTGCTCTTTATTACCTCGCTAACCTGTCCAAAAACACCTACAAAGTACTTCTAGTTTCATACTTGTTTCTGGTAAAGCGAACGTCAAGCGTGCGTAGAGTCGTATCTGTGGCCGATAGGACTTGAGAGAGTATTTGTTCTACCTTTAGCTCCTCGTTGGGTTCGACACTCTTACTTATCGAAAGAGGCTACAACTATCCTGTATACTTGCAGGTTATCAAGACCTTTTTCTGGCGCCGTTGCCGGGGAGTCATAGCGTGGGGTGAATATTCTCGTGTGTGCTTGTTTGCTTTATCACTAAGTAATTTTTATTTGTTGTTCTTATTCGTTCTCTATCTTTAGTTATGGATATGGAACGCAAAATACCAAAAAAATAGATGTACTTGCTACTCATGTAGATGGGGTAACTCCTAAAACCCCGACTCTCATTATGCGAGAGATAGTATGTACTACTTTGATAATCCTGAGAAAACCCCATTCAACTTTATAATGGGAGACACGTTGGAACAACGTGAATACTTTAGGGATTATTGCTCAACACAAAAAGGGAAACTATTATGGGATCAATTTATTATGTTGCATTGGTATGCCTGGAATATGTGCTTGAGATATGATATTACTTGTTGCTATAGGATGGAGGCTCCACACCTTCCCTTTTCATGCAAATTTAATGATAATGAAACCTTAGCTTCTTATGCTAATGGTATATATGATTACTATGATGTGGAACAAATAGAAGAATTTGTTGCTTTTAAGGCTGCTTATGAAATTGACGCTTTGTTTGAAAAGTATGAAGCTTTTGATGATGATGGATATAGGCCTGAAAATCTAGCTATGCTTAGATACTGCTATGAAAATTATAAATACAATTACTATATTAATGGTTTTATAAAGAAAGTCTCCGCTGTCCAAGAAGAGAATAATATTTTGCAGGAAGCTATGGCAGAAGAAATTGATGAAACTGTGAGCTCATTGGATGAAAAAGATGATGAGGAGAGCCAAGAACAAAAAGAGCGGATTAGCTACCCGTGCCCACCTTCTAATGAGAGTAACGCTCCAACTCATACATTATTTAATTCCCCTTCGTGCTTACCGAAGGATGATTTCTATGATGACTGTTATGATCCCTATGATTCTTTTGAAATATCCCTTTTTGATGATGCTTTCTATGCTTGTGGCCAAGATGCCAATATGAATTATGCTTATGGAGATGAACTCGCTATAGTTCCTTATGTTAAACATGAAATTGTTGCTATTGCACCCACGCATGATAGTCCTATTATCTTTTTGAATTCTCCCTACTACACTATATCGGAGAAGTTTGTGCTTATTGAGGATTATATTGATGGGTTGCCTTTTACCATTGCACATGATGATTTTGATAGATATAATATGCATGTGCTTGCTTCTCCTACTTGCAATTATTATGAGAGAGGAACTATATCTCCACCTCTCTATGTTTCCAACACCATAAAATTGCAAGAAACTGTTTGTACTATGCATTGGCCTTTACTTGGTGTGCATGAATTGTTCTTTTGATGACATGTCGATGCATAGGAAGAGAGTTAGACTTTGTTGTTACTTGATATATGTTACTTTGTGCTCACTACTAAATTACAAATCATTGTTAATTAAAATTGGCTTTGATATACCTTGGGATCCGGGTGGATCCATTACTTGAGCACTAAATGCCTAGCTTAATGGCTTTAAAGAAAGCGCTACCAGGGAGCCAACCTGGAAGTTTTAGAGAGTAATTTATTTCTGTTGAGTGCTTTCATATAGTTTAAAAACAACAAAAATAAAGAGGGGAACCCAAAACTTTTCAAAAAGAGAAGTGAAAGTGAGAGAGACGAGCATTGTGAAAGTGGGGGACGTCCTTGAACTTTGTTCATGCCCATGGGAACTTTGTGAATCTTAATTACAGAAATGTTTCAATAAAAACAATTATCCCCTTGTACAATTCCATTGTATTATAAAAATAATGTGCCAAGGTTTGCCTTTAGGATGTTTACAATGTTTGTTGGTCTGTACGGTGCAGGACAGAAACTTTGGCTGTAGTGCGTGATTTTAAATTTTTAACTGGAACGTCAATTGGTTCTGATTCCTTTTGCACTGTCTTTCTATACAACTTGTTTATCTTTCCTAATTTTTGTAGAATTTTTGGGGTACCAGAAGTATGGTGGATGTTCAGATTGCTACAGACTGTTCTGTTTTTGACAGATTCTGTTTTTGATGCATAGTTTGCTTCTTTTGATGAATCTATCATTTTATATTAGTGCATTAAGCCATGAAAAAGTTATGTTACAGTAGACACAATGAAAAAACAAAATATTAATTGGTTTGCACAGTACTTAGAGTGGTGATTTGCTTTATTATACTAATGGATCTTACCGAGTTTTCTGTTAAAGTTTTGTGTGGATGTAGTGTCTAATCGAGGATGTTTCGATGTGAGAAGAAGGAAGAGAGGCAAGAGATCAAGCTTGGGGATGCCCGACGCACCCCAAGTAAATATTCAAGGAGACTCAAGCTTTTAAGCTTGGGGATGCTGGGGAGGCATCCCCTCTTTCTTCAACAAGTATCGGTATGTTTTCGGATTCGTTTCGTTCATGCATTATGTGCAAGTCTTGGAGCGTCCTTTGCAATTAGGTTTTTACTTTTCTTTTATGCACCATGCTAGTATGAGAGAGTACTTGGTTGATTTATGGAATGCCCATTGCACCTCACTTAGATCTTTTGAGTATGGCTTTATAGAATGCTTCATGTGCTTCACTTATATCATTTAAATTTGGATTGCCTGTTTCTCTTCACATAGAAAACCGTCATTTGTAGAATGCTCTTTTGCTTCACTTATATTTGTTAGAGCGTGGGCACATCTTTTGTAGAAAGAATTAAACTCTCTTGTTTCACTTATATCTATTTAGAGAGATGACAGGAATTGGTCATTCACATGGTTAGTCATAAAATCCTACATAAACTTGTAGATCGCTGAATATGATATGTTTGATTCCTTGCAATAGTTTTGCGATATAAAGATGGTGATATTAGAGTCATGCTAGGGGTGGTTATGGATTGTAGAGACACTTGTGTTGAGGTTTGCATGTCCCGTAGCATGCACGTATGGTAACCGTTGTGTGACAAATTTGAAGCATGGGGTGTTTCTTTGATTGTCTTCCTTATGAGTGGAAGTCGGGGACGAGCGATGGTCTTTTCCTACCAATCTATCCCCCTAGGGGCATGCGTTGTAGTACTTTACTTCGAGGGCTAATAAATTCTTGCAATAAATATATGAGGTATTTATGACTAATGTGAGTCCATGGATTATACGCACTCTCACCCTTCCACCATTGCTAGCCTCTTCGGTACCGTGCATTGCCTTTTCTCACCTCGAGAGTTGGTGCAAACTTCGCCGGTGCATCCAAACCCCGTGATACGATACGCTCTGTCACACATAAACCTCCTTATATCTTCCTAAAAACAGCCACCATACCTACCTATCATGGCATTTCCATAGCCATTCCGAGATATATTGCCATGCAACTTCCATCATCATATTCATGACATACATTACTTTTGTCATATTGCCATTGCATGATCATGTAGTTGACATCGTATTTGTGGCAAAGCCACCATGCATTATTTTTCATACATGTCACTCTTGATTAGTTGCACCATCCCGGTACACCGGAGGCATTCATATAGAGTCATATCTTTGTTCTAGATATCGAGTTGTAATATTGAGTTGTAAGTAAATAAAAGTGTGATGATCATCATTATTAGAGCATTGCCCCAGTAAGGAAAGGATGATGGAGACTATGATTCCCCCACAAGTCGGGATGAGACTTCGGACGAAAAGAAAATAAAAATAAAAAAAGAAGAGAAAGGCCAAAAAAAGAGAAGGCCCAAAAAAACAAAAAAATGAGAGAAAAAGAGAGAAGGGGCAATGTTACTATCCTTTTTCCACACTTGTGCTTCAAAGTAGCACCATGTTCTTCATATAGATTGTCTCCTATGTTGTCACTTTCATATACTAGTGGGAATTTTCATTATAGAACTTGGCTTGTATATTCCAACGATGGGCTTCCTCAAATGCCCTAGGTCTTCATGAGCAAGCAAGTTGGATGCACACCCACTTAGTTTCTTTTGTTGAGCTTTCATACACTTATAGCTCTAGTGCATCCGTTGCATGGCAATCCCTACTCCTCGCATTGACATCAATTGATGGGCATCTCCATAGCCTATTGATTAGCCGCGTCGATGTGAGACTTTCTCCCTTTTTGTCTTCTCCACATAACCTCCATCATTATATTCTATTCCACCTATAGTGCTATAACTATGGTTTGCGCTCATGTATTGTGTGAGGGGTTGAAAAGGCTGAAGCGCGTTAAAAAGTATGAACCAATTGGTCAGCTCGTCATCAGGGTTGTGCATGATGGGAGCATTTTGTGTGACGAAAATGAAGCATGGCCAAACTGTATGATTTTGTAGGGATAAGCTTGCTTTGGCCTTGTTGTTTTGAAAAGACATGATTGCTTTATTGCTACGCTCGAAGTATTGTTGTTATTTATGTAAAATGATAGACTATTGCTTTGAATCACTCGTATCTTAATATTCATGCCATGATTAGACATATGATCAAGATTATGCTAGGTAGCATTCCACATCAAAAATTATCTTTTTTATCATTTACCTACTCGAGGACGAGCAGGAATTAAGCTTGGGGATGCTGATACATCTCCGTCGTATCTATAATTATTGATTGTTCCATGCCAATATTATTCAACTTTCATATACTTTTGGCAACTTATTATATTATTTTTGGGACTAACATATTGATCCAGTGCCTAGTGCCAGTTCCTCTCTGTTGCATCTTTTTTGTTTCGCAGAAACCCAATATCAAATGAAGTCCAAACGGGATAAAAATGGACGGAGATTTTTTCTGGAATATTTATGATTTTTGGGAAGTGAAATCAACGTGAAACGGTGTCCGAGGTGGTCACGAGGTAGGGGGCGCGCCCTACCCCCCCAGGCGCTCCCTTGAACCTCGTGGTCCATCCGTAAGGTGGTTGACGCTCTTCTTTTGGCGCAAGAAAGCTAATTTTATGAGAAAGATCTGGGCAAAAGATTCACCCCAATAGGAGTTACGGATCTCCGGATATTTAAGAAACGGTGAAGGGGTAGAATCAGGGAACGCAGAAACAGAGAGATAGATCCAATCTCGGAGGGGCTCTCGCCCCTCCCACGCCATGGGAGCCAAGGACCAGAGGGGAAACCCTTCTCCCATCTAGGGAGAAGGTCAAGGAAGAAGAAGAAGAAGGGGGGCTATCTCCCCCTTGCTTCCGGTGGCGCCAGAACGCCGCCGGGGGCCATCATCATCACTGCGATCTTCACCAACACCTCCATCATCTTCACCAACGTCTCCATCACCTTCCTCCTTCTATATCCAGCGGTCCACTCTCCTGCAACCCGCTGTACCCTCTACTTGAACATGGTGCTTTATGCTTCATATTATTTTTCAATGATGTGTAGCCATCCTATGATGTTTGAGTAGATTTTCGTTGTCCTATTTGGTGGTTGATGAATTGCTATGATTGATTTAATTTGCTTGTGGTTATGTTGCTATCCTTTGGTGCCCATCATATGAGCGCGCGCGTGGATCACACCATAGGGTTAGTTGTATGTCGATAGGACTGTGTATTGGAGGGCAAGAGTGACAGAAGCTTCAACCTAGCATAGAAATTGATGCATACGGGATTGAAGGGGGACCAATATATCTTAATGCTATGGTTGGGTTTTACCTTAATGAATGTTAGTAGTTGCGGATGCTTGCTAATAGTTCCAATCATAAGTGCATAGAATTCCAAGTAAGGGATGACATGCTAGCAGTGGCCTCTCCCACATAATACTTGCTATCGGTCTAGTAGAGTAGTCAATTGCTTAGGGACAATTTCGCAACTCCTACCACCACTTTTCCACACTCGCCATATTTACTTTAGTTGTGCTTTTATCTAAGCAGCCCCTAGTTTTTATTCTCGCGCTCTTTATTACCTTGCTAACCTATCCAAAAACACCTACAAAGTACTTCTAGTTTCATACTTGTTTCCGGTAAAGCGAACGTCAAGCGTGCGTAGAGTCATATCTGTGGCCGATAGGACTTGAGAGAGTATTTGTTCTACCTTTAGCTCCTCGTTGGGTTCGACACTCTTACTTATCAAAAGAGGCTACAACTATCCCGTATACTTGCGGGTTATCACCATGCTCAGTTTCATGAATTTGTGGTCACTTTTGGATTTTCTGAAATTTGAAATCCAGGATTCGAAACAATATCATAACCTTCATCATGCAATAAATTTTCAAGTGATACATCTGTCCTGTTGTATTTCTTAAGAAAGGATTTGGTCAAACATTTTGCTTAGTTAGACTTCAGACAAGTTATATATGCAAAGTAAAAGGATAATCCCTCCGTACCAATGCATTGCCTGATATATTAACTCAGGTAATAGGCACGAACAAACGAGCTCAATTCTGTGCACATCTTAGTGTAGTAGTAGTACTAGGCAATGTAGTTGACGGGTGACCTTGGGGAGCGGCGACCGAGGGAATTGAACCATGCTCGACACGGTAGGTAAGGTTGTCTAGTTACTAAAGCATCCCTCCATTGTTCATCGGCGGTCATTATGGACCGGGGACATAAGGGGAATTTCCTAGGGATGATGATCCCCTTCCGTGGCCTAGCCTACCTTTGAGTCACTAACACATGGGCCCCACGGAGCACGGGGCCCACCTGTCAGTGACTCAATGCACTACAAGAAATATGTCAACTAGTGACCTTTTGTCAGTGACTCTGGAAGAATTGGTCATATATCTATGACCATTTCAGACCAATTGGTCAAAAGCTGTTCGGGGGGCTCCAAACCCTAAACTATAACGACCATTTTGGTCAGAAAGGTCGTAATTTCCTTATACAAAATGGTCATAAAGCAGATAGCACAGGTCCACTGCCTTATTTCTAGCTGATCATGACCAATATAGATGGTCATAACCTTGTAAATTGTGGTGGGTTGCTATGACTAGGTGCCACCTCATCAGTTTTGCCTATGTGTCATGTCCATGTGGCGGTTTTTGCCCTACGTTGTGAAGCAACCTATATTTCTGTCATTCCCAAAATTCCCAAAAAAATCTCATAAATTCTTTGGGTCATATCTTCGTCAAATATGTAAAAAACCTTCCTTGCCTAGTTCAAAAATAATTCGAAAATATTCATTTTCCTATTCTATTCAGAAAAACACTTTGTGAAGGAAGTACCACTTTGGCATGTCCAAATGGTATCCATTTTCTACAGTGCTTTCCTATGCCCAAATAACCATCCTCCACCAAATGCCACCTCAATCCATTCATTATTTTGAGCCCAGCTTCAACATTCGTATTTATGTTCAGTGTGGTACTTTGTAAAGCAAGTACCACCTAGGCTCCTCCTTTTGAGCTCAAAATGTGTGAAGACGGTCTTCTTAGTAACTCATCATCCTCAGCCAAAACTCACGCCCATTAGCCATGTGCATTTCCCGTACCACTAATCAAACACTTGGCTGCTTATTCATGTTTGAGCATCGATCAGTCTCCTCGTGAGAATCTTATGTTGTGATTTTCTTCCTAGCACCTACCTGGGGAGTGCCCAACCCACTAGACATGCCTAGGCCGCCCAGAACACATGGCAATGCCACGGTCACATGATGACCACGCGACGGGCATGCGAGTTTACGCGCTCTAGAGTTGGGGCCCTCGGCCACCATCCAAACCTCGACGTATCGCCACCAAACCATGTATTTATGATTAAATAGGTACTTATGTGACTAGAAAATATTTTTGGAAAAAATAAATAGCAAACTATGAGGCAGCTGCAGTTCAAATTTGACCCGCTTCCTACTGAATTGGTGGAAATTTGTCTTTTTCACCAGAGGTGGATCAAAACTTTTGACACCAAACCATTTTATCAATTGTGCATTAAATATGGCCTAGTATTTTAGAAAATTAATTTGGTCCAATGAAAACAAATATATGGTAGGTCCATCACAAAAAAACTCATTTCAGGCACTCGGAAAATGGAAAATGAATTTTCCGTGCAAAGAAAATGAAAACTCCCTTAGGCAACATTGTTTGGAATTCCAAGATGCACCCTTGTGCACAATATGAGATCATTTGAACAAACTATGCCATGAATGTGGTCATAAGATTGATCATTTGGCTTGAAAGACATGAATCTTCACGCATGATAGCTCATTTTTTATAACACTTATTGAAAATAATTTCCGTATTACAAGTTTATTATTTTTCCTCGAAACTTGGTCACATATAATGACACAATGCGAAGGTTTTCCAATTTTTTGATTTTTTTTGAATTTTTTATGCTCATTTCAAAATGCGTTCAAAACGGCGGGCTTGACCATTCCTAGCTAGTGGTTGAATCTTGGAAAAAATTTGATGTTTCTCTGATTAAATAGATACTTACTAGCAAATATGCCCGTGCGTTGCAACGGAAGAAAAAATTACACGTTGGTCAATATCCGACATATGAATGTCCTCTATTTTAACACGATGGCTCACCATGTTGCCAATTATCTTTCTTCTCACTCTCGTTGATGATGGATGCAATATCCACGTGATCGCAATGCATTCAACGTGGTCAAAAATGGGCTTGTCACTATACGACACACTTGTCATTGTCTCGCGCAAGGGAATGTTTTGAACTTTGAAAACAAATCTCATCGACCATGGACTACTCGCCAACCCCAAGACATATAAAGAATTTCCAAAATTAATCAAATCCTAGATATAAAATACATCCGAATAGGAAGAGTTTTTTGAATCGACAAACATTCTTTTTAAATTTAGACATTTTTTTAAATTCACAAACATTTGTTTTTTAGACGAACATTTATTGAAATGCATGAATAGTTTTTGATTTCATGATGACTCAGATTCACAAATATGTTTTGAATACACGATCATTTTATCAAGATCATGAACTTGATTTTATTTAACGACATTTCTTTCCAAATTATTTTTATAATTTGCAAATATTTTTGTAAAATCAGTAACATTTTTTGAAACCACGAAAATTTTATGATTTCCTGAACTTTTTTGAATTCACACACATTTTATAATTTCTCAAACAGCTTTTTCAAACTCGCAACTTTTTAATACTTGAAAATCTCAAATTGATTTAAAGAAGGAGAAAACAAAAACAAAAGTGAGAAAAGAGAAGACCAGAAAAAATAAAAAAATAGGGCATTAAGTCCGCTGGCTGGCCCATGTAGGCCTAAAGTAGGTGGGAATAAGTCATGAGAAAAAGGTGGAGGAAAATATTGGTAGAAGCTGGGGTTCGAACCCTGGTCTACAGGGCAGAAGACAATGCATCGAGCCACCGCGCTGCTACTGCTTCACTGCTATTTGTTGGATATTAACTGTATACAAACTCTGGAAACGACGGCGACTTTGAAAAGAAAAATCGAATCGTTTTCTTCACTTACGGGTGGCATAGCAGGTAATTTCTAGCAACTTCGGGGGGCGATTTTTGTGACGTACGGGCAGAAGCAATATCTGCTTTATTAGTAGGTATAGATGTACCTAGAAATGATTTTTGGAAAAAATAAAGAGCAAACTATGAGGCAACTGCAGTTCAAATTAACCCGCTTCCAACTGAATCGGCGGGAATTTGTCTTTTTCACCAGAGATAGATCAAAACTTTTGACACCCAACCATTTTGTCAATAGTGCATTAAATATGGCCTAGTATTTTATAAAATTGATTTGGTCAAATTTTGCAACAAATATTTGGTAGGTCCTTCACAAAAAAACCTCACTTGGGGCACTCGGAAAATGGAAAATGAATTTTTCGTGCAAAGAAAATGAAAACTCCCTTAGGCAACATTGTTTGGAATTCCAAGATGCACCCTTATGCACAATATGAGATCATTTGAACAGACTATGCCATGAATGTGGCCATAAAGATTGAGCATTTGGGTTGAAAGCCATGCATCTTCACACTTGATAGCTCGTTTCTGAGAACACTTTTTTAAAATAATTGTCGTATTACAAGTTTATAATTTTTGCTGGTAACTTGGCCACATATAACGACACAATGTGAAGGATTTGCAATTGTTTGATTTTTTTTTTTGAATTTTTTATTCCCATTTCAAAATGTGGTCAAAATGGCGGGAATGACCGTTCCTAGCTAGTGGTTGAATCTTGGAAAACTTTTTGTGTTTCTATGATTAAATAGATACTTATGTACCTATAAATGATTTTTGGAAAAAATAAAGAGCAAACTACGAGGCAGCTGCAGTTCAAATTTGACCCACTTCCAGCTGAATCGGCGGAGATTTGTCTTTTTCACTAGAGGTGGATCAAAACTTTTTACACCCAACCATTTGGTCAATTGTGCATTAAATATGTCCTATTATTTTATAAAATTGATTTGGTAAAATTTTGAAACAAATATTTGGTATGTCCTTCACAAAAAAACTCATTTTGGACATTCAAAAAATGGAAAATGTTTTTTTTGACAAAAAACTCATTTCTCATGACATATTTTTAAAGATATTTATCTTATTTCATGTTTGTTACTTTTCCTGAAAACTTATTCACATTAGTGACACAATGAGAAGGTTTTTCATTTTCTTTTTGAATTTTCTTAGGTCATAAAATAGCTGATATGATTTTAACACGCTATTTTTAGTCAACTATGACCAATTTAAATGGTCATAATGTGGTACTGCATTCTGATTGGTCCGTGGACGTCTCACGCGGATCGTGCATGGAACACCGTCGGATGCTCGCAGATCCAATGGCAGTCCTCGGCCCACCACACCAACCCCAAGCCCACCAAAGCCGAAACCCTAGCTCTACTTGTGGACGTTTTCCATCCACCACCCCCCCCCGCGCATCCTTTCTTTCTCTGCCTTGTTTCTTTCTCTACCCCTCGCTCCCTCACGCACCCACAATCCCTCCCCTGAAACCCTTGCTGCCGCCAGCTATGCCTCTTGTTCCGGCGTGTTCCGGCGGGCTTTGCCGGCGCGCAACCCAGATCTGAGCTCCCCTGCCTCCGCTCTTCCCTCCCCTCCGGCAAGATCCGCATCTCGCGCCCCCGGTAGCTCATCCCCAACCCCTTCCCACGGCTAGGACTTCGAGGGTGGCGTTCCCACCAATTCCGGTGCGGCGGCGGCGACTGTGCTCTGCCCTCTTCGACGCCCACCAACCTAGCCGCATGGCACGGCCATGGCCATGGCGGTGGCCAGATCCACCCCCTCCCTCATCTCCTCGCTGCCGCCACCTCCTCCCCGTCCTGCATCGGCGCGTCCCGCCACCACCTCCTTCCTTGAGGCGTCCCACAGTGACGCCCATCGTGTCCTGCAGTTGCCGTCCCTCTCCCTCAATCCCCAGCGCGTTCCCTAATCCCCACCCCCAACCAAAATCTTCTCCATCTCCCTCGGCCGATTATCCTCCCGTCCGCATCCCCTTCCCCACCCCCGCTCCTAGATCGTGCCGCGCGCTGCCCCTGACCGCCGCGGGAACCCCACCCCGCCACCGACGAGGCCCGACCCCCAGGGGCCCAGCCAAGATGGTGCTCGCGTAGCTGGGCGGGAGCATCTCCCGCACGCTTGCGCAGATGAGCAACACCACGGTCAACGAGAAGGTGCTCGGGGAGTGCCTCAATGAGATCTCCCGCGCGCTCCTGCAGTTCGACGTCCGGAAGATCGTCAACCTCGAGACCCTCGCCGCCGGCACCAACATGCAGCGCATCATACAGCAGGTCCCACCCGCTCCACCTCCCTCAATTCATTTACTGCGCTAATTCGATCGAGGAACTGGTCGGGAGGAGGCTGATGCCCTTGTGTTTTTCCTGCTGCAGGCCGTCTTCAGGGAGCTCTACAACATGCTGGATCCAGGGAAGCCGGTCTTCAACCCCAAGAAGGGCTAGCCCAACATCATCATGTTCGTCAGATTGCAAGGCCAGTCTGACTCACCAACCAACCTCGCCCGCTTGCTCTATTTATTATTCTACACCTATTACTGAATGTATATATGTACCACTCTGTGTGTAGCATTTTTCTAACTGTACAATAGCACTCACTCCTCTACTGTCACATAATAGATGAGCCTTAAATTCATCTAGTTTGGATCAAAACAGAACCATTGATTAATACTCGATGATTGTTACTCTACATTTGGTTACAGATTTCTTTGAACTAGTTTGATTTCCTGCTGATCTACATCCTTTACTTACTTGCATGCTTGACTGAATTTACTACTGCTGTTACTCTAGTGGTGAACGAGATAGGCATTGTATTGCTTGTTTCCTTGCTTCCACAAATTAAAACTCAGTAATCTTGTTAACTGCTAGTGTTGTCATGAACCACACATCTGAGATGAACTTGACATTGATTTGCTCGTGTGTCAAGTATGGATAGACTTTGTTATTCACCAGTATTCAGGCGGTTGAAGTGTGCGTGTTGCTACGGCTGTTAGGATGTCGTTGGGTTGTTATCACTAGTACTAGTCCTATCAAATTGCCTGTGAGTAGTTCATTACCATGCTATCCAGGGGATATTTATTTATGTGCCTGTGAATTCGTTCTTGGTGTGTATGTATGTATATGTGCTAGCAACATGAGTACGAATTAGCATCATGCTCGGCTGGGATGAATTGCATGCATACATTGATCCAGGGAAAAGTGTATGGCTGATACAATCCTATTTTTCACAAATCTATTATACACTTTGGGAAATACAATAATTTGTTCTTTACTAAATGCACTGCAAGTATGGATGTTGATGCATGCATGCATCTAGGGTGAGTCGTACCTAGTTGTTCTTTATGCATCTCCAGTCGTACCTAGTATTGTTTTAATGGAATCAGTACAATTTCTGTGCACATTGGGATTGCTCTATTTGCTTCATATTATGGTGTAAGTGTCTTGCTAGCTTATTGTGGCAGCCGCCTGGATTATCGCTCATAGTGTCACTCGTATCACGCTACACTGGCTAGGCTTCTACCGGCTATTTCGGTGTCGTGCTACGCTGGCTGGGCTTCTCTGGACCGGTAAAAAAAATTAATAGATCGATCATTGGCATGGAGAGATCGATCCTTCCGTGCGATCTGTTCAGTGAAAAAAAAGAGAATGGGATCGATCAGGGTAGTATATTTGTACTGTTATGATGAATAAGAGCTTCCAGTTAATTACATAATATTGGTGATGTAGTTTTACTTGCTATGTATGCTTGCTTAGTTGTTCATCGGGTCGCTCTCTTTTATTTTTTGAGTGCGCCAACTAGTTCGGCCAGCCTCTCTATGATTTATTCTGATAGCTTATGGAGTGCTTCTATCTATATTTGTGAAATATTTGACCCAACAAAAAAATCTTAATCAGTCTGCTCTCTCAAAGTTGAGTTTGGGCTGCTGCATATGAATGATTTTTTTTCATAGTTTGATTTTGAGGATGCTGTTGCTGCTAAAGTAGCAACAACAATCACGCTTTGGTTCCCAAAAATTTAGATGGCACTTGCATCTCTACATACACACACATATGAATATGCACCTCGGTTTGGCTGAGTTTGCATGTTTACATTTGCTTTAACTTGACTTAAACTATCTTGGTGACACTTTGCATCAATGGTGTGTTCTACCCTTATAGATGTCCTTGGAGAAGATGGTCATTGGAGTGTAGGAGAGGAACAACCTTGTCCTGCTCGAGGAGGAGGAGGAGGACCACCCGAGCTCGATGACGACACGGCAACAGGTAGCACTCGCCTCCCTCCCAAGGTGAAGATCTGATCCGCCTGTTTAGATGGTCTGCTCTTGTCTTATGCATGTGAGGGGAGAAGAAATCAATTGGACTGAATTATATTTGCATGTGAGGGGAGCGATCCTTTTGGTAGATGCAGAGTATAGATTCACAAAATTCACCACATGAGCGTACTACCTATATCCAAATTCTGGATACAACTTGCATGCTTGAAAAGATGATTTCATTGAATGCTTGAAAAGATGAGTCGCTAAAGTGAATGATGTGAGGGATGTTCTCACGTATTACTGTTAGTGTCGTTCCTTTTCTGTCTTCTTTTGTCAGATTTTGTTTTTTGTAGTAATTTAAGTTCTGTTTTATAGACCTATTTGTTTGTGTTACTGTTTTATTTGTCTGGTGATGAAAAACCTGTTAATCATACCATCTTTCGAGACTGATTGGTCGCAGTGCGCCCATGCTGTCATTCTGCAATTCTTAGGACAAATTGAACAGCTTGACTGTAATTTTTCTGAATACTTTCGAACTTACATGTCATCTATTTTTCAGTTTTTTTATTCTATTGTTTCCTATGTATAGAATATGGCTGGACAACGATGAAAACTGAATAAAACACCATCTTTTTGGACACCTAATGACTGGACAAATATATTCATATTTTTTAAGTTGCTTTGATCTTTGTTGATAATTTTTTGGTCTAAAATCTTTCTCTATGAAGAGAGTACAAGCAGACGGGTGGTCTGAACTGATGCCATGTTGATATGTCTGCATCATCTGTGCTACCCTTGTGGTTGGCATCTGAGAGAAAAAAAATTGTGCACTTTGTTCTTCTCATAAGTTACATTTTTTAAATTCTTCTACTTTTTGTCCTGTTTGCACTTAGCTTCTAGTATCCCTCTTTGTTGCACTTGGTCTGAGGGGGATGTAGTGGGCGCGGATAGGGAAATGGTTTACTTGCCAACCCTTTGTAGCGTTTGCCATTTCTTTGGATTAGTGGCAGTGATTTGAACCTTACCCATGCTTCTGATTAATTCATGAAGGACAAGGGAAAACATGGTTGAATTTCTTAATATGAGGCAAAAAGAGACACTTTCATTATTGTCATTCTTTTAGATTCATGTGTTCTGTTTGACCATGGCTGTGATGAAAAACACTTTCAACAAACATGCCAGTTCTGCTTCTGAAAATTCATGACTGAAAAACCTGTTATACAAGATCTGTTTAGTACTCATGTATTATGGCCATGGCTTATTTAGTATGTGCTTGATGTGCCTTGTGTATTCGTGCCTAATTAGCTTCTTTTAGGCGATAATCTACTGGTTATAGCAAGATTTTACTCTTATTTTGTGGAATAGATGGTTCATGTGTACTGCGATGTACTAGTTGAGCTCTGTTGGCTATACTAGTCGAACTCTGCTGCTTCTAACTCATATCAATTTTGCTCCTGCTGATGTACAAGTGATGCTTGTGTGATTGTTGATGGAAAGGAACTAGCAAACTTTGTTGTTTTGCAACTGAGTGAATGAAACTTCAATTTGTACGTCACCCAGCTTGCTGTTGCGGTGGCTGTCGATGCTGGCGAGCCTGCAACATCTCCGATGAGCTGCAGGACCTGGAACATCTCATGTGCTCCAAGTCCATCTATCTCATGTGCATGTAGATCATGATGTACCAGAACCCTACAACAGAACTACTGATGTAATATGCGAAGAACAAATTGAAACCATGTTCTGTATCCTGACTTGTTATTTTCTTCTCTAGCAAATTGTAGACATGAATCTCTAGTTGACCTATTGTTTCATAGACATATATCTGCATTTCTACTGCTTTATCATACATTCGATACATAAATCTGCATTTCTGTGAAATTTTGTTAAATATATATTTTCCAGATAGTCTATACACTAAACCTGGAGGTTTGAATATCTACTCCGGGAATGAAAATGCTACTCTAATGACTTTGTGTTCACCCTTTTACAGGAGCTCCAGGCCTAAGAAATTTCAAGTTTGAAGTGGCATGTTCTGATAGTCCAGAAAAGTGAAGAAGTCTGGAGTGTATTTGTAGTAGGAGTTATATGTTCTGATAGTATCACATGTAATGGTGAAATGAATTATGTAAAGATTGTGCTATTAGCCAAAATTGGCATGTGGTTTGATAATTCTCATTTGTTTGTTGTTATGACTGAAATAATTGTGTGGAAATTGAAACATTGGTTGTCTTGAATTAGAACCTGACAAGTGGTACCTAATAGTATTTGGCATATAAAAAGGCCATTTTCCAAATAATATTCACAGGAAAAAAACCCTAAAAACTAAGAAAATGGACTGTAAAAGGCTGAGGCCCAATTGAGAAATAGATGCGGCCCAAAAAAGAAACCAAAAAAGGATCACAACCCTGGAAATGAAAAGGCTGCAATGTTGGGCTTGGCCCATGAAGTTGACCAAAAATTAACAGGAAAAAAAATAGAAAGGCTGAATTAATGGGCTCGGCCCATCTAAAGCACCAAAATGGACCGGGCTGATTCTAAGTAACGATCATTTTAATTGGTCATAATTTTGCCACGTCAGATTGCCACGTCGAATCCGACGTGTCCTGGGAAGACAGCCAGTGACCAAAACAAAAGGTCATGGGTTCAACGACCTTCTGTTTTGGTCATAAACGTCTACAACTGTCACGCCCAATATGCGACCCTATCCAAAAGGAACTCGAAGGTCCCACCAAGGATAGACCCGCATATTGAAACGCTTTTGCAAGGTGGATATCATTACATCAACATTACATAATAGATGGGGATACATACAAGAGGCATACAATGCCACATGAATACAACATCACAATACATAAGAGCATCATCCGACTACAAATGAAACACAAACAGAAACTCAAACGACATCCACCCTGCTAGCCCAGGCTGCCGACCTGGAACCTATCCCCTGATCGAAAGAGCAGAAGAAGAACTCAACGCAAGCAAGCATCGCTCTCGCGTCATGATCATCGCACAACCTGTACCTGCAACTGTTGTTGTAGTAATCTGTGAGCCACGAGGACTCAGCAATCCCATTACCATGGGTATCAAGACTAGCAAAGCTTAAAGGGAAAGGAAGGGGGGTAAAGTGGTGAGGCAGCAGCAGCGACTCAGCATATATGGTGGCTAACATACGCAAATAAGAGCGACAAGAGATCAAGAAGAACGGTCGTCAACTAGTAATGATCAAGAAGTGATCCTGAACTCCTACTTACGTCAAACATAACCCGGAAACCGTGTTCACTTCCCGGACTCCACCGAAAAGAGACCATCACAGCTACACACAGATGCGTTTTAATTCGGATCTGGTGTCAAGTTATCTACAACCGAACATTAACAAATTCCCATCTGCCTATAACCATAGGCACGTCTTTCGAAAAATTATACCCTGCAGGGGTGTCCCAACTTAGCCCATGACAAGCTCTCGCGATCAATGAAGGAATAGATCTTCTCCCAGGAAGACCCGATCAGACTCGGAATCCCGGTTTACAAGACATTTAGACAATGATAAAACAAGACCAGCAAGACCGCCCAATGCGCCGACAATCCCGATAGGAGCTGCACATATCTCGTTCTCAGGGCAACACCGGATAAGCTAAGCATACAGGTACCGACGTAACCCAAGTTGCCAAGGGATGGCCCCGCACGGTGCTCTAGTTTGGACCAACACTTAGACAAGCACTGGCCCGGGGGGGCTGTAATAAAGATGACCCTCGAGAGCGCGACTCCCAAGGGAAAAAGGGCTAGGTGAGGCAAATGTAAAACCAAGGTTGGGCCTTACTTGAGGAGTTTTATTCAAAGCAAACTGTCAAGGGGGTCCCATAAATCACCTGACCGCGTAAGGAACGCAAAATCCGGGAACATAACACCGGTATGACGGAAACTAGGGCGGCAAGAGTGGAAGAAAACACCAGGCAAAAGGCCGAGCCTTCCACCCTTTACCAAATATATAGATGCATTAATAATATAAGAGATATTGTGATATCCCAACCAAAATCCTGTCCACCATGGAGCAATCTTCAACTTCACCTGCAACTAGCAACGCTATAAGAGGGCTGAGTAAAGTGGTAACATAGCCAAACAACGGTTTGCATAGGAAAGGTGTCAAAGGTTAGAGGTTCATGGCAATATGGGATGGCTGGATAAACAGGTGATAGGTAGCGCAGCATAGCGATAGAACGAAACAACTAGCATAGCAATGATAGTAGTGAGATCTAGGGTTGCGGTCATCTTGCCTGAAATCCCGCAAGGAAGAAGAACGAGTCCATGAAGAAGATGAAGCCACGAAGACGAACCAAGCATAGACGAACGAATCCTCACGATCGCAACGGAAACAGGAACTATCGAAAAGAAGCACACAACATAGTAAACACACCACACATGAACAAGGCATGATGCACAACAAGCATGATGCATGACAAATCTAGATGAGGCTACTCATGGCAAGAGATGACGCAAACAAGAGCAACACATCAAGGCAAGTTTAAATGAGGCCGGGAACAACATATAACAATTTCGGTAAGTCCTCATATGCAAGTTTCGAAATTGGTCCAGATCTAAATAAACCTTACGTTCGAGTTGTTAAACAGCAATTTAAGATGCACAAGGATGATCTGCATGAGATGCTAGTCAAGTTACATATAAAGTTCATTTAGTTCGGAGCTACGGCCTAGAAGATATGAGCAACACAAGTTAAACATGGCATTGATGCAAAATGCACCCAAACATCAAGAAAACACCTCAAAACATGAATGCAACATGATAATATGAAACTACATGCAATTCTAAGCAAGTTTCATATAGAGCACACTCAAAACGGAGCAACGGTTCAACACACACACACATGAAACAAGTTTAAAGGACAAGCTGTCCAAAACAGCAACTAGGCATATTGCAAGCATCAAAACAATATACTACAGCACCCCAGCATGATGAAAAAAGGCATGGGCATGATGTACAGGTAAAGCACAACAAAACATGAACACTGAGCTATCTCCAGAAACTACTAGAACATGCTCAAACACACATGGTAAGATTGCAAGTAATAACAATTTCAGACTTTGCAGAAAATAACATCACGATGCAATGTTCAGAGCTATCAAACAACATGTTACAGGAACTTATCATGGCAAACAAAGGCATGGCATGAATCTACTAAATGCATAGATCAAAAGTCCTTTACTGACCATAAGCCAAAAAGGATCAGAAAACATGATGGGACCCACGTAAACATGGCAAGTTATAATACAGATTCATACATGGCAGGAACAGAATAATGAAGGCATGTAAATGAGCTCGTGCAACTCACTACAAAGCAATACATGGCACGGAAAGGCAACCTACAGTAAGAAGGCATGTTTGTGAAGTTAAGCATGGCAAGAGCAAGGTCATAGGGTGCATGGAACACTAGCAAAACACATGGGAACAAGTGAACTTAATGTTAACAGGCTGATAGCAACATTATGAAGCAACTTTGGAGCAAGATATGAACAATCTACAGCAAGATATAAATGCAACCAGGGGCATGTATGGTTATAGGATGACATGTAGATCAAAACATGTTTAGTGGTCATCTCCATATTATGCATAGAATGATTTGTAGGAGCAGGTTTACATCGCATCACGAAATAACAGATTCAGCCTAGCAAAACAGTAACATCATGTACACTACTTAACAATATCGATTCACTCACCACAAGTCATTGCATGACAAGATAAGCACAGCATCATCAAGAAGACATATTTGTGAAACAAACCAAGTCAAGAACAAGTCCATAGCATGCAAGGATCAACTACAACAATCTTGGCCAAATTGAATAACACGTAAACAATCTGCTAGGAAACATTTTGAAGCAAAAGTAGAGCACGAAAATAACATGCTAGACTACTCCATAATTGCAACCAAGGGCATGAATGGATAGACAATAACCATATGTTCAAAACACCCTTACTGAACTATCTCAAAATATGCATGGATCTCTCTGTAGCATCAAGTTTACATGGCATGAAAATAACAGCAGAACAGGGACTAAAATCAACAACATCACGATGCCTAGTTTGCATGCTTGTGCTAGTCACCACATTGATCACAAAAATACATGGTAAGCACCTCTGTAAAGAAGACATGGCATAGTTCAAAACACATGTAGACATCAACCTCATAGGATGCACACATCAATCATGGCAAAAATGACAAAAGAGCTCGTTATGATAATATACAGCAGAAAACATCATGAACAACTCTTACAACGATGATTCAGGCATCCAGATGAGCTCAAATGAATATGATGCAATAGAATGAAATGATGTACTCGTTGAGACGAACAATTTGACATATTACACGCACAAAATGGAGCTACATGCATGGAGATATGATGGCATAAACATGACATGAAAATTACACAGACTGGGGGACTTAGCAGTTTTCTCACCTCCGCGAAAGTCAACGCGGGACGGAGGCATGCGGGACAAGGAGATCCGGGATCGGGGGCGCCGTTTGGTTGGACTCCCGGTGGATCTCATCCACCCGGAGTGGATCTTGACCGGAGGTAACTCCGGCGAGCTCGCGAGAGCTCCGGCGAGGCGCGCGACGCCGGGAAGGCGCAGGGGGGCGGCAGATCCGGTGGGGACGGGGAGCCGGTGCGGAGGACAAGGAGCGGCGGAGCATGGAGGGGCACTTGGGCGCGCGGTGGTCGGCGCTGGGTCCGGCGAGGCACGGCAGGGACGCAGCGGCGACCTCGGCGGGCGGTGCGCCGGCGAGGCGCGTGGCATCGGGTGCGGTTGCCCACTCTGCGGCGGCGGCTCCGGCTGGGAGGCGCGGGAGACCGGCCGAAGGCGGCGCCGGTGGGGACGCGCCGAGGATGGTGGCGGCCGGCGGCGGGGCGGAGCTTCTCCGGCGGCGGCGGCAGCCGGGCGCGGGCGACGGGGACGCGTGCGCGGTAGGGCCCGGCGCGGCCCGGGACGGGCCGGCCGTGGGCTGGGCGGGCCGCGGCAGCGGACGGCGGCGCGGGGACACTTGGCACGGTGGAATTGGACGGGCAGGGCGGCGTGGACATGTCCGGCCAGATCGGACGTGTCCGGCGGGCGAGAGGAGCGGGGCTAGGGTTTGGGGATCCGGAATTTCGGGGGAGTGCACATATTTATAGGTAGAGGGAGCTAGGAGTGTCCAAATGAGGAGCGGTTTTCGGCCATGCGATCATGATCGAACGACCGAGAGCATGGAGGGGAGTTAGATGGGTTTTGGGCCACTTTGGAAGGGGTGTTGGGCTGCAAAGAGAGAGGGGCTTTACGGTTACCCAGTTAACCGTTGGAGTATCAAACGACCTCCAAATGGCACGAAACTTGACAGGCGGTCTATCGGTGCTATACCAAGGCCGATTGGCAAGACTCGGTCCATTCTGAGAAAGTTTGACACCCACTCACAACAGGAGACAAAAAGGAGAACGCTAGAGGACATAGGAGCGCCGGATTGGAAAACGGACAACGGGGAAAATGCTCGGATGCATGAGACAAACACGCATGCGAAATGAAATGCACATGATGACATGACAAAATGCAACATGCAAGCAAATGACATGGCAACGGCGGCGAATAACTGGCAGACACCTGGCGCATCGGATCCGGGGTGTTACAACACTCCTCCACTAACAAGAGATCTCGTCCCGAGATCTTAGGACCGAGACGGAAGGGAAAAGGGATGAGGTGAAAGAAGAACTCAAGAGAAGAAGCAAAGAATAGAGAGCACTCGAGAAGAAGAGAGGAACGACGAGAATGACGAGCATCGAAAACTCACGGAATCAGATATACTAAGAAATCACTCCGGTTAGAACGAGATAAGAAACGAATAAGACTGAAAGGATTTATGCAGCACTCCGACTGAAAATGGAAGGATTAGAACATGAACTTCACAAGATGGGATGACACTTGGCGAGATGAAAAACGCAAATCCTCCGGAAGAATTGAAGAATGGAATCAAAAGAATTTAGAAGGAAGGGTTGAACAGAGTTGTTGAGAAGATCAACAATGAAAGAATAAGCTTGTTTTGGTCTTATAGGTAACATCTCAAGATCATGAGGTGATAACCGGCCACAAACGG
The DNA here is from genome assembly GCF_018294505.1 of Triticum aestivum. NCBI lineage: Eukaryota > Viridiplantae > Streptophyta > Magnoliopsida > Poales > Poaceae > Triticum > Triticum aestivum. Next base: position 635,031,450 of record NC_057801.1, read on the forward strand.
AAAAGATTGAATAGCTGAGAAGAACGAAGGAATGCAAAACTCCACTTCAAAAGAAAATGAAGAATTAATTGCACTTCGAAAGGCAAGAAAGAAAGATACTTGAACTCCTACAATAAGAATCTTGATGAACACTTGAGGAAAGAATTGAATCATGACGAGCCACCGTGAAGAACTCCGGTAACAGAAGGATGACGAGATAAAATGAAAGATGAAAAGGATAAGATTAAAGCCTTGCAATGATTTAGATGGGGTTTCCGACGAGATGGCCGAGGAAAATTGAACTCCGGAAAAGAAAAGATGGGAAACACTTGGGACTAGAATTTATTCATCAAGAACAAACTTCGAAGAAAAGGATACTCACTTGGATGAAATAAGAATAAGATTTATTGTATGCTTATCCTTCATCAAATTAAATTGATGACAAACAATGGATTTTTCATACTACTTATTCTTCTTGAAAAGGATTGAGAAGTGACAGCACAAAACTTGAGAAGGTCTTCATGAACCACCGGTAGGATTGAAAGAACGAATGGATTGATACGATGACAAAGGAAAAGGAGTGTGAAGGAACCACCGTTAGAATTCAGAAATGACTGATGAAAGAGACTGAATCACTGGGAAGAATTAGAAGAACAAATATGCTTGAGGAAATTTAGATGCAAAAGAACAAGGAGATCATGAGCTGATTAAAGAACACTTGACAGATACGCCGGGATAAATAGAGAACGATAACTGGAATGATGGCCTCCGGTGAAAAGAATTGGAGAAACAACTCCTGACATACTCCGGATGGGTGAGAAAAGGAATATCTGACAAATGGAATAAATTGAGAGGATGATATGAAAACTCTTCTTCCATCTTCAAATCTGAGAAAGACGACGAGAAACACCACCGAAATTACTAAGATACTCTGGGAAAACGAAAAGCGAAGAGGTTGAGGCAACAAAGGAAAATGATTTGAAATCGATCTTGGAAAAGCATCTTACTGATGAAATTCATTCTTACGTCACTCTTGAAAAGAATTGAGAATAACTCCGGGAGAATTAGAAGAGTCAGGTAAGATCCTGGGAAAAGACCTATGGGTTAGGGCCCACTGAAGAGAAAACACCGTTGAAAAGGGATGATGAACAGATAGATGAAGCACCAGAACAATTGAAATATTCGAATGAGGTGACAACCTTGAATTAATTCAAACACAGACGAATCTTCTGAGATGTCTTGAACTCCGGAATGATAAACCGGCGAGAGGAGAACAAGCAGGGAAAACACTTGATCCAAGGAAAAGAATGTGATCACTACCAAAAATTGGAATTGAATCCACCGGAAAAAGAAAGGGATGAAGAATGACGAACAAGACGAGAATTCACCGGTTGAAATAATTGTTGGAAGACTGAAGACGCTCCACACGAATGAAAATTGATGGTCGAGAGAGACTCAGACTCTGGGAAGAGAAAGGGTGGGAGGGCGGGAAAACAAAGGCAACTTGGAAGGGGGAACCGACGAATAACTTGAAGAGGAACACCGGTTGAAAGAAAGCAAAGGCTTCGCACGAGTAGGATGGATACTCGATTACGGACTCCGGCTCTAAGGAGAAAAAGGGTGGGCGGGTGGGAAAAGAAGACAACTGAGGATCGACCTCAAAGATGAAGCGGCTCGAGTCAACTTGGCGAGAAATGCACCGGATGAGAAGAGCTGAGGAACAACGATCGGAAAACCAACTGCGTGATCCTAAAGAAATATTTGAAGGGGAAGAGGAGTAGTTCAAAACACCTACGTCAATATTCCTTACCAGAGCGACGAAGGGGATGAGGAGTAAAAAGAATTCCTACTCTCCGATATAACTAGACTCAGAAAACAGTTTTCTTCTAGACTCAACAACGGCCAAACTACACGATCAATAAAGGGGGCTCCTAGGGTCGGTCGAGGCTCTGATACCAACTTGTCATGCCCAATATACGACCCTATCCAAAAGGAACTCAAAGGTCCCACCAAGGATAGACCCGCATATTGAAACGCTTTTGCAAGGTGGATATCATTACATCAACATTACATAATAGATGGGGATACATACAAGAGGCATACAATGCCACATCAATACAACATCACAATACATAAGAGCATCATCCGACTACGGATGAAACACAAACAGAAACTCAAACGACATCCACCCTGCTAGCCCAGGCTGCCGACCTGGAACCTATCCCCTGATCGAAGAAGCAGAAGAAGAACTCAACGCAAGCAAGCATCGCTCTCGCGTCATGATCATCGCACAACCTGTACCTGCAACTGTTGTTGTAGTAATCTGTGAGCCACGAGGACTCAGCAATCCCATTACCATGGGTATCAAGACTAGCAAAGCTTAAAGGGAAAGGAAGGGGGTAAAGTGGTGAGGCAGCAGCAGCGACTAAGCATATATGGTGGCTAACATACGCAAATAAGAGCGAGAAGAGAGCAAGCAGAACGGTCGTCAACTAGTAATGATCAAGAAGTGATCCTGAACTCCTACTTACGTCAAACATAACCCGGAAACTGTGTTCACTTCCCGGACTCCACCGAAAAGAGACTGTCGGGGGTTGGATACGACATATGCCAAAGGATGGCTTATCATGGTGGGAGCGAGTAGAACGTCGCCGATGCCTGGAAGCGGGATGAGGCGAAGACATGCACGCCGGCGGAACTTACCCAGCTTCAGGCCTCTCCTAGGAGATAACACCCCTACAGCTGCTCTGCGGGGCCTCCGCATGATCACTAAAGCAAAGTGACTACAATGGTGCTCTTGGAGCTGTTTCGGGAGGTAGGAGAGGGCAAGGCTAGCTCTCTCCTCCCTGGGCTATCTGGTCTATCTCTCTCTCTAGGTCCGAACCCTTCGCATGGGTGCCCCAGGGGGTTTATATAGGCCTACCCCCCGGGGGTACAATAGTAATCCGGCTGGGTGTGGGTCCCAGCCGTCTGTCTCTCAGGCCGCCGTCCTTCCTGCAGGCTTCTAGGGCCCGCCGACTGGCGGGTCCCGCGGACAGGCTTGATACTGTAGCGGCACTCCTGATGACGCAGGCTCGGTCATCGGGTCGTGGCAACAGTGCCGCTGTCTATCGGGCGATCTCTGTCGCCATTCCCCATCTTATCTGATTAATGGCTCGTGTGGCCCCGGGAGGGGTCGGCCGAATACAGGGAGGCCGACTCGCACAGGTCCGTCTTCGGGTTGCCCAGGCCGCTTTCGGCCCACCCACTGACAGGCGGCCCCACCGCCTTCGGGTCGTACAGGCCGGCGTCATGGGCACAGTGTACTACGTACTATGGCTGAGATCAGGGCAGGCATGGCAACAGTGCCGCATCTCGCCGGAGATCTTCCAGCGATACGGCTCACTGTAGCCATGCCGGCCCTTCGTAAGCAGGGGGGAAATGGCCATGCCGTGACCGTACCCCGCGTCATACTTCGGGATAAGGGAGGAGTCTTGGGCCAACTCTCCATAGTCGGCCTCCCTGGAAGTCGCCAGCTTGGAGTCGGCTTATCTGGGAGTCGCCGTCTGGGACTCGGCATATCTTGGAGTCGCTCCTGGGACTCGGCTTGAGGGGCGCGGCCTTCCCCGATGTCTTGAAATGTCCTGGGGCTCGGGTTAGCCTACCCGTGGCCCATTACTCCGACAGTAGTCCCTGAAGCTGGTGAAGCCCTGCGGTCGCCGCATTGTGGGGCTTCAACAGCTTCAATCTTTAAAAGTGCAGATTCCGGGACTCGGCTGCCGTCTTCCCTTGGGCCGACTGTCGAAAGTCGGAGCTTCAGTGAAGAGCCTCAGTTCGAAAGTCGCGGCGGGAAGCCAGGCGGCGTGCCTGATATGCTTCCCCGCAGCCATCAGGGCGGTCCTATCGCGTGGCGCCACGTGGGGAGAACAGTCTGCCTGCCCACGCGCGTGACAGGACGGGCCGTCAGGCGGGGCCCGCCACTACCACGCCTCGGCATAAGAACGGATCCGTTGCAGCCAAGGACGGTTGGTTTTCCCACGTCGTTACTGCGCGCAGTAATTTCGTGGGTAAATCGTGGGGCGGCATGGGGCATCGTGCGCAGTTAATCCCACGCCCGCCCCCTCGGCTTCTCAGCCCGCAGGGCTATAAGTAGGCGGGGGGAAGCGGAGCGGCACAGATCGCGTGCCCTTCTTCCCCGCTCCCCCGCCTCATCTTGCCTTCTCTCCCTCCTTCCTCCGCCGTCGAGCAAGAGCACGCCATACCGCAGCGATGACCTCTTCCTCCGCCGCGGCCCCTGCCGTGCGCTCTGGCGTATGGGACGGCTCGGAGGTAGAGGAAGAACACATAGAGTTCCTCCGCCGGACCCGCCGTCTCCCCAGCGCGGACCTCGTGCGTGCCCGCGCCGCGCCGGAGGGGGAAATCCGGCCGGCGCCGGAAGGGGGCGAGCGAGTCATCTTCCGCTTGCACCTTATGCATGGCCTGGGGCTGCCGGCGAGCGGCTTCTTCCGCTCGTTCCTGGAGTTCCACAGTCTTCAGCTGCACCACCTCACTCCGAATACGGTGGTGTTGCTCTCCGCCTTCGCCACTCTGTGCAAAGGTTTCCTCGGCGTCCTCCCCACCATCGAGCTGCGGGGAGAATTCTTCTCTTCTAAGCTCGGCACGCACATCGCTGGCGTGCCGGCCCAGTGCGGCGCCTTCATCGCGATGCGGCGCTCGACAGCCGACAACCCCTTTCCTCCCATCACGCTGATCAAGTCGGTGAAGATGTGGCAGCGCTCGTACTTCTACGTGAAGAACCTCGCCTCCGACGGCGACTGGGTCAACTTGCCGCCTTACAACGCTGCTCCCATGACTGGGCGGCTCCCCAGCTGCTCCCACCGAGTCAAGACGCTGACTCCCGCCGGAGCCGCCGTCGTAGCGCGACTCCGAGTCTTGACGCAGTCAGAGGGACTCGTCGGGGCCGACTTGCTGGCCGCCTTCGTGGCGCGCCGAGTTCTCCTGCTCCAAGGCCGGCCTCACCTGATCTGTCAGATGAGCGGCCTCCGAGACCCAAGTCGGATGAGTACCAAGGAGATGCCCCGCAAGGAGGTGGCGAACATGGTGAATTACATCACGCACTGTGAGTACGAGGAGGACTGGCAGTTCGGCAAGGAGCCGTACTCGCGCGACAACCCTCCACCGGTGGTAAGTCGCGTCTTCCTATTATTTTGTCTTTTTTCCGCAGCCGACTCCGGCTTCTGACTCTTGTTAGCTTCTTCTGAACTAGAATCCTTTTATGCAGCCTGCCGCCGGCGCCACGAGACAGCCCCGCGAGTATGTTCTCGACCGCGTGGAGAGCGACGTCGACGACCTCGACTTGGGGGCGGCGGCGATGGAAGCCGATGCCGAAGGCGGGGGAGGAGGAGCAGAAGGCGACTTCAGGCCCTCGGCCACCTTCGCCGACTGCCCTGATGACGACGCCGAAGGTGAAGTCGCTCCGCGCCACCAGCTGAGGATCGGCCCGTCGGGCGCCGGCCCCTCCGCCGGCCAAGGCGGCGCGAAGAGGCATCACGCCGGGCCGAGTGCGCCCGGCGGCAAACTGAAAAAGCTCAAGGGGGCGGCCGCCGCGACCAGACGAGAGGAGGCGGCCACGAAGGCCAACCGCTTCCGAAGGGAAGTGAGAAAGCCGCCGCTAGTATCCGCGTAAGTCTTTATGCTCTTTTATGCGCGGGAGAAGCGCGAGGAGGAGGAGGTCGCGCGTTTGGAGAAGGCGGAGGCCGACAGGGCGGCCGCCTCTGCCCAGAAAAAGCTGGATGATGCCGAAGCCGCCCTTGCAGCGAGACGGCGCGCCGAGGAGGCCGCGCGTAGCCGATCGGCGATGCTCGTCCCCCCACTATCGTCTGCACCGCCACCTCCGGAGTTCACGGGGCAGACCGGGGGAGCCGGCACCGAGAACCCCATCGCGGAGAAGGAGAGCAGCAAGGCCTCCATGTCGGACACTCTCATGCCGCCACCGCCTCCACCGCCGTCGGGGAGACCGCACGGCAAACAGCCGGTGGATCCGTCGGAGCCGCCGGCCATGGACGAGGCCGAAGCGCGGCTGCTTCTCCAACTCGCCTCGCCGGTGCATCGCCGTCTTGAGAGGGCGACCTCGGCGCCGCGACCTGGGAGATCGGCGCTGCCAGCTCGGCAACTCTAGACGCCGAGGCCACAAGCGCCGCGCCCACCGGGTGGGTGCGCGGAGGCGGCACTGGGCCGCTAAATCAATTGCTCCTGGAAGTCCAGGCGAAGTTGCGGGCCGAAGGCGACGCCCTTCAAGCCTGCAACAGAGCGCACCTGGCCGCGCGAACGGCCGTCCGAGTAAGTTTCTTCTCCTTCTTGATTCTTGTTTTTCTCTGTGGGGGCGCGCCAGCGCACCCACTGGTAGTAGTCCCCGAGTTCCGGGCCGGCTGCTGAGCAGGCGGTTCGGAACTCCCTCTAGCGAGTTCCATACACTAACTTTGTCTTTAATGACTTATCTGCAGGAGTATCACAACCTCCGTGAAACTGCCTTCAACCTCAATGTTGAGGAGTTGAGCAAGCGGGTTGCCGACTTGTCGGAAAGCCGGAGTGAGCTCTTCTTCTTCGTGGGGGCGCGCTGGCGCACCCGCGGGCTGTAGTCCCCGAGATTCGGGCCGACTGCTGAGCAGTCGGGCCGGATCTTCCCGGCGATCTTCTTTGCTGACGATTGATTTGTTTCCTCTTTCATTTTTCAGGAGCCAACGCCGCTCTTCAGGAGCAGCTGGGCGAGGCCAATACCGCCCGTCGCGCCAAGGAGGAGGAGTGTGACAGGCTCGCCACGGAGCGCGACCTGCTGGCGGCGCAGCTGGCCGAGCAGAAGGAGATGCTCAAGAAGGCACAGGACGAGGCCGAGAAGAAGGAAGCCGCTCTCCTGGCCGAGTTCGAAAGCGAGCGCTCCTCCTGGACTGACAGGGAGGCGATGCTGACCTCCGACTTCCACGAGATCGAGGATATTGTGGATGGTACGTTTCTTTCGTTTCTTCGGGCTTCCGACTATGTGCCAGGCTGACTTCTGATTTTTTGGCTTGCTTCTTTTTGTTTGGGCAGACTTCTTCCCTGGTCACTCGCAAGCGGTCCCTCTGGCCATCGAGGCTGCTCGTGAGGTGCGAAGGGCGAATGGTGAGGAGATCGCTGCCAATGCCCCCCGAACCGTTGATGAACAGCTCCTGAGCATTGAAGCCCGTCTTCATCCGGCCCACCGGCAGATGCGCCGGCTTCAGCGTGCCGGCGCCCAGGCGGTCGCCGCTTTGTGGCCAGATATGCTGGCTCTGCGCACCGCCAGTCGAACCGCCAACTGGCTGGAAGTCGCTGCCGGCCGTCTTGAGGCCTGGAAGGGCTCCTCGGCCCGGGCCGGAGCGCGCCGGGCCTTGGAGTTCATCAAGGCATGGTATCCAGGGCTGGACCTGGACCGTCTGGCTGTGTTCCGATTAGAAGCCCAGGCCGAGCTAGTGGCCGTGGAGGGCGTCCTTATAGAGCATGCGGCGGACATCGCCGAGTACACGGACACCAGCGTCTTCGTGCCCGAGCGGGCTAAAGGCGGCGAGGAAGTGCCGGCAGAGTGGTTCGGGATGAACCCGAAGTATGGCGAGGACTCGGCGGAGGTGATCGACTCCAGCACTGAGGAGGAGGACGAGGCGGAGGCCGAAGGCGAGGCGGAGGTGCCAGAAGACGGAGCAGGCGGCTAGCCTCAGCTCGACCGCGTCTCCAGCAACGAGCCGCGTCAAGAGAAAACGACTGCCGCCGGAGGCGATCAAACCGAGACCGCCCAGCCGACTGCCCCGGCGCCTGACACCGCCATATCCTCCGATCCTCCAATCCCAGATGCTGCCTCCTAGGCTGCTTTTTTTGCCTCTGTTTGTCTGTGTTAGTAATCTTTTGAAAACTTTGTTAGATTCGAACAATTCCACCTGTGGGGTGTATCTTGAACTTCTATTCGAAGATTCGGCTAAGGGCCTATGTAAATATTAATCTGCTTTCCGTCTTTCCTTGCTTACTGCTCTTTAGGCTTTTCCTTTTGCTGCCTTCCTTTAGTCGCTGCCTTGTCAGTCGAGCAGCCGCTCTGCAGACTGTCGCTGGGTCAAGTGCTTGGCTACTTCGGGAAGGCAAGGACTTGGCCGTTTAGAGTTTCTTTAGCAAGTCGGATAGAAAGCGACATGCCGACTACCCAAGAGTCGGTCGTCCTTAATAGAGGCTAATAAAGACGGTGAGCCGGCTACTCATGAGTCGGCCTTCCGCTTCAGAAATGCTGGAGGCCGTCTTATGCTATGTTCGTGCTTTAGGTCCTTAGCCATTTTTCGTGTGGGTGCCCGTTCTTCCTCACTCCTGCCTGCCTCACAGTCGCTCTGCGAGCTGCGGCTTTGCCAGGAGGCGGATTGGGCACCGCACACTACTTGTCTGATTGCGGGAAGCTTCTCATAGCGCAAGGCGGCGAGTCCCTGGGCCGACTAGTCAGGCCCGGTGCCAAGCGGCTTGTAATGAAAGTAATGTACTTGGAGGCATAATTCTTATCGTACAGATAACAAAAAGGGCAGTCCCCGAGCTCGTCTCGGGGGGCCCAAAGTCTTAGTACTTTAATACAAAGGGGTAGTGTGATACATACTGCATCAACTGTAAAATCTTCGAAGAAGATTTGCATTCCACGGGCGCTCTGTCTCTTTGCCGGAATCGTCCCTCTTGCGCGCTCGGGGCTTCTGGGCGTCGATCAAATAGTAGGCGTCGTTCCCTAGCACCTTGCTGATGATGAAGGGGCCTTCCCAAGGTGCCGACAGCTTGTGCTGGCCGGCTGTTTGCTGGATCAGCCGGAGCACAAGGTCGCCTTCTTGAAAAGATGTTGGCCTGACCTTCCTATTGTAGTATCGACGCAGACTCTGCTGGTAGATGCTGGACCGGCTGAGTGCCAACAGCCGGCCCTCTTCTAGCAGATCGACACCGTCTTGACGTGCTTCTTCTGCTTCTTCCTCGGTGTACATGGTGACTCGCAGGGAGTCGAACTCTATGTCCGTTGGGATGACGGCTTCAGCGCCATAGACGAAGAAGAATGGTGTGAAGCCGGTTGACTTGTTTGGAGTCGTGCGCAGACTCCAGAGGACGACTGGCAGCTCCTCAAGCCAACAGCCGGCAGATCACTCCAGCGGTATGACGAGTCGAGGCTTGATGCCGGATAAGATGAGGCCATTTGCTCGCTCCACCTGGCCGTTTGACTGCGGATGGGCAACGGACGCTAAGTCCAGTCGGATGCCCTGTGTCGTGCAGAAACTGACCAAGGCGCCTTTGGCAAAATTCGTGCCATTGTCGGTGATGATGCTGTGTGGGATGCTGTACCGAGTTGTGATGTCAGCGATGAAGGTCACTGCAGTCGGACCATTCAATTTCTTGATGGGTTTCACCTTCACCCACTTGGTGAACTTGTCCACTGCGACAAGTAGGTGAGTCAAGCCACCTCGTGCCGTCTTGAATGGTCCCACCATGTCCAGGCCCCAGATTACAAAGGGCCATGCGATGGGGATAGTCTTGAGTGCGGAAGCCGGCTGAAGTGGCTTGGAACGAAAAATCTGGCACCCCTTGCACTTTTGGACTAACTCTTTGGCCTCTTCCAAAGCGGTTGGCCAGAAAAAACCGTGCCGGAAGGCTTTGGCGACGAGTGCCCTTGAGGCTGCATGGTGATCGCACTCGCCTTCGTGGATGTCTCTGAGGATTGCCTGACCTTGTTCTCCTTTGGCGCAGCGTTGGAAGACACCGGTAACGCTGCGCCTAACCAGCTCTCTGTTGACTATGGTGTATGCTGCTGCTCGACATTGCACTTGCCGAGCCAAGATTTCATCAGTTGGTAGCTCCCTGTTTACTAAGAATCTGAGGATGGGCTGGGCCCATGAAGGTGCTTTTATTTCTTCAACTGCCACTACTGCGACTTGGATAAGGGCGGCCGGGCTGGGAGGCGGCGGGTTGGAGTCCGCAGCCACTTGCTGATTTGACAAAGTCCCGGGGCCGACTGGAGCAGTCCCCGGGCCGAGCTCTGGAGTCTTCGATCTTGCTACTGCAGTCCCTGGGCCGGGTTCTGAAGTCCCCGGGCCGGCTTCAACTGTATGTTTCTTGGAGTCAGATCCATCCTCCTCAGGCGGAGCCGGCACATAGATTGAATCTGATTCTGGTGACGGCTTGATAGAAGGCTTGAGGAGGCGCCGGAGGGCGACACCAGATGGTATTGCCTGGCGGGTGGAGCCGATTCGTGCCAAGGTGTCTGCTTGGTCGTTGTCGTTCCTTGGCACGTGGAGGAACTCGCACCCCTCGAAGTATCCGCTGAGTTGCTGGACGAGGAAACGGTACCTCGCCATATTTGCGTCCTTGGCGTCCCAATCGCCAGATGATTGCTGGACCACCAAGTCAGAGTCGCCATAACACAGGATCCGGCGAATGCCGAGTTCTTTGGCAAGCCGGAGCCCGTGGATGAGCGCCTCGTACTCGGCCACGTTGTTGGAGGCGGCGAAGTGGATCTGTAGCGCATATCTGAGCTTGTCGCCCTTGGGGGTAGTGAGGACGATGCCGGCTCCCAGGCCGGTGCGCATCTTGGAGCCGTCGAAGTGCATCCGCCAATGGGTGGAGTCGGGCGCTGGCGGCAGATACTGGGTCTCGGCCCAGTCGACGAGGAAGTCGGCCAGTGCTTGTGACTTGATGGCGGTGCGGGGCTCGTAGTAGATAGTGTAGGGAGCCAGGTCGATGGCCCATTTGGCCACCCGACCAGAAGCATCTCGGCTTCCAATGATCTCGGCCAGTGGAGCTGTGCAGACCACGGTGATTGGATGCTCCTGGAAGTAAGGCTTCAATTTCTTGGCGGCAAAATGCACGCCGTAGCACATCTTCTGGTAATCGGGGTAGTTCTGCTTGGAGGTCGACAGCACCTCGCTCAAGTAATATACCGGTCTCTGGACGAGTAGCGCCTTGCCTTCCTCCTTGCGCTCGACTACAATGACCATGCTGACTACTCGGCTGGTGGCGGCAATGTATAGGAGCATGGGCTCTTTGGGAGTCGGAGCCGCCAGCACAGGGGGAGTAGTCAACATCTTCTTTAGTTGTAGAAAAGCCTCGTCCGCCTTGGGAGTCCACTCAAAGAAGGTCGTCTTCTTCATGAGCTGATACAAGGGGAGAGCCTTCTCGCCCAGTCGACTGATGAATCAGCTGATGGATGCCAAACAGCCAGTGAACTTCTGCACATCTAACAGTCATCTGGGTGCCTCCATCCTTTCGATGGCCTTGATCTTTACTGGATTGCACTCTATGCCGCGTTCGGAGACCAGGAAGCTAAGGAGCTGGCCGGCTGGTACTCCGAAAACGCACTTCTCCGGGTTGAGCTTGATCTGGAATCGGCGCAGATTCTCAAATGTTTCCTTGAGGTCCTCCAGCAAGGTTCCACGCTTCTCTGTCTTCACCACCACGTCATCCACATAGACGTGGGCATTTCTGCCGAGTTGCTTCAGGAGGCACTTCTGCATGCAACGCTGAAAGGTGGCGTCGGCATTTCTTAAGCCGAACGTCATGGTCAGGTAGCAGAAGGCTCCAAACGGCGTGATGAAGGCGGTCTTCAGTCTGTCAGCCGGGTTCAGCTTGATCTGATGATATCCTGAATATGCATCTAGGAAACTCAACAACTCGCATCCGGTTGTGGAATCTATCACCTGATCAATTCTTGGCAGAGCAAATGGGTCCTTGGGGCAGGCTTTGTTGAGGCTTGTGTAATCAATGCACATCCGCCACTGCTTGTTCTTCTTCAGCACCTGTACTGGGTTTGCCAGCCACTCTGGAAAAAATACTTCCATGATGAAGCCGGCTGCAAGGAGCTGGGCTATTTCTTCTCCAACAACTCTTCTTTTTTTCTTCTGACAGGCGGCGCAAGGGCTGCCTGACGGGCTTCATATCCGATCGGACGTGTAATTTGTGCTCGGCGAATTCCGTCGGGACACCAGGCATGTCCTTGGGGGACCATGCGAAGATGTCGCGATTCTCACGGAGGAAATCGACGAGCTCGCCTTCCTATTTGCCGTCAAGGCCTGTGCCCATGACAGCGTACCTCTCTGGGTGCTCCGGGTCCAACGGTATCTTCTTTGTTTCTCTGGCCGGCTTGAATGATCCTTCTGCTTCCGACTCCTTGGGGTCGGGCGATAACTCGGGCTGCTTGCCGGCCATCGCCACGACCCGATCAAGGAGCCGTTTCTCAGCTGCGATCACCAAGGACTCGGCCAGCCGACTGCTTTCGGCCACGCAAGCGGACGACTTCCTGTAGTCGCCGAACACGGTTAGGATTCCCTTGGAACTCGGCATCTTCATCTTGAGGTAGGCGTAGTGGGGGACCGCCATGAACTTGGCTAAGGCGGGTCGGCCAAGCAGTGCATGATATGGGCTCTCAAGGTCCACCACCTCAAACCAAATTGGCTCTCGGCAGAAATGATCTTTGTCTCCGAAGAGGACATCTATCAGGATCTTGCCGATTGGTGAGCAGGAAAGGCCAGGGATGATTCCGTGGAACACAGTCCGGCTGCTCTGAAGTTGTCTTCACTTGATTCCTAATTTCTCCATTGTATCCTTGTACAGGATGTTGATACTGCTGCATCCATCTATCAATACTCGCGAGAAGCGAGCGGCCCGCCTATCTGTGGCGAGTGTGGCACCTAAGACCAAGGCGTAGGAGCCTGGACTCGGCATCACTTCTGGGTGATCAGCTCTGCTCCAACTGATAGGCTTCTCGGACCAATGCATGAACTCTGGAGTGCTTGATGCAACCGCATTCACTTCTTGCTGCTGTTGGCGCCTGCTGCGCCGGTCATCCGCTACACTGATGAACACCACATAGGCTCCGTGCTCATCTGGGAACTCGTCTTGTATTGCGCCGACTGGCCTGACGGCCGGCTGCTGGGGCGGTGGTGAAGGAGGCGGCCCAGCAGGAGCGGGAGGGAGCAGGCCGTCCCCCTTGGCGATTCTGGTCAGCCAGTGGCATTTCCTGGTGGTGTGGTTTGACGGCTTTGCGCCGCTGTGAAACTTGCAGGGACCATCTAGAGTCTGCTTGTAGGAGAAAGCCGGCAGCCAGTTGGACTTGCCGCCCTTCTGCCGCTTCGCCAGAGGCGGTCCCTCTAGCTGCTGGTCCTCTGCCATTGCCACTTGCCGACTGTTGGAAGTCGACTGCGGGGCTTTGCGCTTCTGGTCATTCTGCTGTTGCCGCCGACTGGTGTCTCCAGCCGGAGTTCTTGGAGCCTGAGGGGCGACTTTGCCAGTTGTGCTGACCCGAATCTCCGCCTTCATGGAGGAGTCGCCCATGGCGTACTTGTCCGCTGTGATCAGCAGCTCATCGAGGGTCTCCGGCTCGTTGCAGAGGAGCTTGTGCTTGAGGAGGGTGCCTTCTCTGCACCCGGCAGTAAAGTACTCGATAGCCTGCACCTCGTGCACGCCCTCGCAGGAGTTCCGGAGTTCGCCCCATCGCGTGAGGTAGTCGCGGGTAGACTCGTCAGGGCCTTGCACGCACAAGGAGAGCTGGCGTGGCTTGGGAGGTCGCTTGTACGTGCTCGTGAAGTTGCAGACGAAAGCCTCGGTGAAGTCGACCCAGCTCTTGATGCTGCGAGGCTTCAGACTGTTTAACCACGTCCGGGCCGAGCCCTGGAGCATGAGCGAGATGTATCTTACGGCAACACGCGTGTTGCCGTTTGCTATGTTGACAGTTGTGGAGTAGTCGATCAGCCAATCTTCCGGCTTCATGGTGCCGGTATATTTGGGCGTGTCTCGGGGGAGCGTGAACCCTTTGGGAAAAGGCTCGTCCTAGATGCGGGGTTCGAAGCAGGGGGGACCCAACTCGTCTTCTTCTTCCAGCGCCAGGGATCGGTGGAGTCGGTCGATCCGGTGGCGGGCGTCGTTCTCTCCGACTCCCTCTCGGCGGCCAAGGCGGTCGCCGAGAGTCGAATGTTCCACGGGCGGCGGGGAGACTTGTCTTTCTCTGCGAGGAGGGGGAGGCAACTAGTCGTCCCGCCGTTCCACCGCTCTAGGGCGGCCGTCTTGGTCGCGCTCGATGGTGATGTGAGTCCGACTACGGCTGGCAGCCGGCTCCTTGTCCTTCTTCCCACGGGCCCCGCCAGTCGGCGTTCGAGACGTGGCACCTTGGTCTCGGCGAGGCGGTGGGTCGTCGTTTTGGCGCTGCGGCGCCTCAGCGCGGCAGCCGGCATCATTCTGCGCGGCAACCGCGTTGAGGAGCTGCTTGACTCGCTTGGTCATTATGCGGCGCTCTTCGCCTTCGAAGTTGTTGAGATCGTCTACTGCCGCCTGGGCGGCACGGATATTCTCTGCGGGCGTGGCATACACAGGGCGATCAGCCCCGAAGAGGTTGGCGATTGTCGTGCTGCGCTGTCGGACCGCGCCTAGGCGGCTAGGCCCGGTTGGAGCCGGCGAGCCGCCTACGGCGCGATCCATCTCTCGTTGGTAAGCTTCTGACAAGCGCCTCATGCTTGCCAGCTTCTTCGCGCCCTCGATGAGCTGAAGGCGGAGCGCCTCCAGCGTCCCGGCGTCGGCGTCTTCCGGAACTGGTGCTGCAAGGTCTCGCAGGGCCGCGTCAAATGGGTCATGCGCTCCTTCGCCGGAGCGCTCGCCGTGCTCGAGGACGAGGACCTCAGTGACGGTGCTTCCGCCGCTCCCCGCGTACGAGAGCGGCTCGTTGTAGACCACCACATTGGTGGGGAATGCGTCGAGCGACGCGGTGTCGGAGTCGACCAGCATCGGGTCGGTGGATCCTATGGACTCCAGATCCGTGGCAGGCTCGCTGGCGACGTGGAGTTGGTCGAGGAGGCCCGCGAGGAGGCTCTCGGGGCCACTCATGCCTGCGTCGGGCGCAGGCTCGTTGGAGAGGCAAACCTCGCCGACAAGATCGGCGAGGCAGCTGGCTGCACAGGCGATCTCAGCGCCGCGTAGCGCGTCGGCACAGACGCCGTCCGGCGTGCCGGGCTGGCTGTGCTCGCCGGAGAGGAACAGGGTTCTCGTCCAGAGCAGATCTTCGGACGACGGTGCACCTCGCCCCACGGTGGGCGCCAAATGTCGGGGGTTGGATACGACATATGCCAAAGGATGGCTTATCATGGTGGGAGCGAGTAGAACGTCGCCGGTGCCTGGAAGCGGGATGAGGCAAAGACATGCACGCCGGCGGAACTTACCCAGCTTCAGGGCTCTCCTATGAGATAACACCCCTACTGCTGCTCTACGGGGTCTCCGCGTGATCACTAAAGCAAAGTGACTACAATGGTGCTCCTGGAGCTGTTTCGGGAGGTAGGAGAGGGCAAGGCTAGCTCTCTCCTCCCTGAGCTATCTGGTCTATCTCTCTATCTAGGTCCGAACCCTTTGCATGGGTGCCCCGGGGGGTTTATATAGGCCTACCCCCCGGAGGTACAATAGTAATCCGGCTGGGCGCGGGTCCCAGCCGTCTGTCTCTCAGGCCGCCATCCTTCCTGCCGGCTTCTGGGGCCCGCCGACTGGCGGGTCCCGCGGACAGGCTTGATACTGTAGCGGCACTCCTGATGATGCAGGCTCGGTCATCGGGTCGTGGAAACAGTGTCGCCGTCTATCGGGCAATCACTGTCGCCATTCCACGTCTTATCTGATTAATGGCTCGTGGGGCCCCGGGAGGGGTCGGCCGACTCCAGGGAGGCCGACTTCCACAGGTCCGTCTTTGGGTTGCCCAGGCCGCCTTCGGCCCACCCACTGACAGGCGGCCCCACCACCTTCGGGTCGTAGAGGCTGGCATCATGGGCACAGTGTACTGCGTACTGTGGCTCAGATCAGGGCAGGCATGGCAACAGTGCCGCATCTCGCCGGAGATCTTCCAGTGATACGGCTCACTGTAGCCATGCTGGCCCTTCGTAAGCAGGGGGGAAACGGCCATGCCGTGACCGTACCCTGCGTCGTACTTCAGGATAAGGGAGGAGTCTTGGGCCGACTCTCCATAGTCGGCCTCCCTGGAAGTCGCCAGCTTGGAGTCGGCTTATCTGGGAGTCGCCGTCTGGGACTCGGCATATCTTGGAGTCGCTCCTGGGACTCGGCCTGAGGGGCGCGGCCTGCCCCGATGTCTTGAAATGTCCTGGGGCTCGGGTTAGCCTACCCGTGGCCCATTACCCCGACAGAGACCATCACGGCTACACACACAGTTGATGCGTTTTAATTCGGATCTGGTGTCAAGTTATCTACAACCGGACATTAACAAATTCCCATATGCCTATAACCGCAGGCACTGCTTTCGAAAGATTATACCCTGCAGGGGTGTCCCAACTTAGCCCATGACAAGCTCTCGCGATCAACGAAGGAATAGACCTTCTCCCAGGAAGACCCGATCAGACTCGAAATCCCGGTTTACAAAACATTTCGACAATGGTAAAACAAGACCAGCAAGACCGCCCGATGCACCGACAATCCTGATAGGAGCTGCACATATCTCGTTCTCAGGGCAACACCGGATAAGCTAAGCTTACAGGTACCGACGTAACCCAAGTTTGGACCAACACCTAGACAAGCACTGGCCCGGGGGGGCTGTAATAAAGATGACCCTCGAGAGCGCGACTCCCAAGGGAAAAATGGCTAGGTGAGGCAAATGTAAAACCAAGGTTGGGCCTTGCTGGAGGAGTTTTATTCAAAGCGAACTGTCAAGGGGGTCCCATAAATCACCCGACCGCGTAAGGAACGCAAAATCCGGGAACATAACACCGGTATGACGGAAACTAGGGCGGCAAGAGTGGAACAAAACACCAGGCAAAAGGCCGAGCCTTCCACCCTTTACCAAATATATAGATGCATTAATAATATAAGAGATATTGTGATATCCCAACCAAAATCCTGTCCACCATGGAGCAATCTTCAACTTCACCTGCAACTAGCAACGCTATAAGAGGGCTGAGCAAAGCGGTAACATAGCCAAACAACGGTTTGCATAGGAAAGGTGTCAAAGGTTAGAGGTTCATGGCAATATGGGATGGCTGGATAAACAAGTGATAGGTAGCGCGGCATAGCGATAGAACGAAACAACTAGCATAGCAATGATAGTAGTGAGATCCAGGGTAGCGGTCCTCTTGCCTGAAATCCCGCAAGGAAGAAGAACGAGTCCATGAAGAAGATGAAGCCACGAAGACGAACCAAGCGTAGACAAACGAATCCTCACGATCGCAACGGAAACAGGAACTATCGAAAAGAAGCACACAACATAGTAAACACACCACACATGAACAAGGCATGATGCATGAAAAATCTAGATGAGGCTACTCATGGCAAGAGATGATGCAAACAAGAGCAACACATCAAGGCAAGTTTAAATGAGGCCGGGAACAACATATAACAATTCCGGTAAGTCCTCATATGCAAGTTTCGAAATTGGTCCAGATCTGAATAAACCTTATGTTCGAGTTGTTAAACAGCAAGTTAAGATGCACAAGGATGATCTACACAAGATTCTAGTCAAGTTACATATAAAGTTCATTTAGTTCGGAGCTACGGCCTAGAAGATATGAGCAACACAAGTTAAACATGGCATTGATGTAAAATGCACCCAAACATCA
Source organism: Triticum aestivum (assembly GCF_018294505.1). Taxonomy (NCBI): domain Eukaryota; kingdom Viridiplantae; phylum Streptophyta; class Magnoliopsida; order Poales; family Poaceae; genus Triticum; species Triticum aestivum. The sequence continues at coordinate 635,049,008 of NC_057801.1, forward strand.
AGAAAACACCTCAAAACATGAATGCAACATGATAATATGAAACTACATGCAATTCTAAGCAAGTTTCATATAGAGCACACTCAAAACGGAGCAACGGTTCAACACACACACATGAAACAAGTTTAAAGGACAGGTTGTCCAAAACAGCAACTAGGCATATTGCAAACATCAAAACAATAAGCTATAGCACCCCAACATGATAACAAAAGGCATGGGCATGATGTACAGGTAAAGCACAAAAAAACATGAACACTGAGCTATCTCCAGAAACTACTAGAACATGCTCAAACACACATGGTAAGATTGCAAGTAATAACAATTTCAGACTTTGCAGAAAATAACATCACGATGCAATGTTCAGAGCTATCAAACAACATGTTACAGGAACTTATACTGGCAAACAAAGGCATGGCATGAATCTACTAAATACATAGATCAAAAGTCCTTTACTGACCATAAGCCAAAAAGATTCAGAAAACATGATGGCACCAACGTAAACATGGCAAGTTATAATACAGATTCATCCATGGCAGGAACAGAATTATGAAGGCATGTAAATGAGCTTGTGCAACTCACTACAGAGCAATACGTGGCACGGCAAGGCAACCTACAGTAAGAAGGCATGTTTGTGAAGTTAATCATGGCAAGAGCAAGGTCATAGGGTGCATGGGACACTAGCAAAACACATGGGAACAAGTGAACATAATGTTAACAGACTGATAGCAACATTATGAAGCAACTTTGGAGCAAGATATGAACAATCTACAGCAAGCTATAAATGCAACCAGGGGCATGTATGGTTAGAGGATGACATGTAGATCAAAACATGTTTAGTGGTCATCTCCAGATTATGCATAGAATGATTTGTAGGAGCAGGTTTACATCGCATCACGAAATAACAGATTCAGCCTAGCAAAACAGTAACATCATGTACACTACTTAACAAGCTCGATTCACTCACCACAAGTCATTGCATGACAAGATAATAATAGCATCATTAAGAAGACATGTTTGTGAAACAAACCAAGTCAAGAACAAGTCCATAGCATGCAAGGATCAACTACAACAACCTTGGCCAAATTGAATAACACGTAAACAATCTGCCAGGAAACATTTTGAAGCAAAAGTAGAGCACGAAAATGACATGCTAGGCTACTCCATAATTTCAACCAAGGGAATGAATGGATATACAATAACCATATGTTCAAAACACCCTTACTGAAGTATCTCCAAATATGCATGGATCTCTCTGTAGCATCAAGTTTACATGGCATGAAAATAACAGCAGAACAGGGACTAAAATCAGCAACATCATGATGCCTAGTTTGCATGCTTGTGCTAGTCACCACATTGATCACAAAAATACATGGTAAGCACCTCTGTAAAGAAGACATGGCATAGTTCAAAACACATTTAGACATCAACCTCATAGGATGCACACATCAATCATGGAAAAAATGACAAAAGAGCTCGTTCTGATAAGAGACAGCAGAAAACATCATGAAGCACTATTACAATGATGATTCAGGCATCAAGATGAGCTCAAATGAATATGATGCAATGTAATCAAATGATTTACTCGTTTAGACGAACAATTTGACATATTACACGCACAAAACGGAGCTACATGCATGGAGATATGATGGCATAAACATGGCATGAAAATTACACAGACTGGGGGACTTAGCAGTTTTCTCACCACCGCGAAAGTCAACGCGGGACGGAGGCGTGCGGGACGAGGAGATCCGGTATCGGGGGCGCCGTTTGGTTGGACTCCCGGTGGATCTCATCCACCCGGAGTGGATCTTGACCGGAGGTAACTCCGGCGAGCTCGCGAGAGCTCCGGTGAGGCGCGCAACGCCGGGAAGGCGCAGGGGGGCGGTGGATCCGGCGGGGACGGGGCGCCGGTGCGGAGGACAAGGAGCGGCGGAGCACGGAGGGGCACTTGGGCGCGCGGTGGTCGGCGCTGGGTCCGGCGAGGCATGGCAGGGACGCAGCGGCGACCTCGGCGGGCGGCGCGCCAGCGAGGCGCGGGGCATCGGGCGCGGGTGCCCATGCTGCGGCGGGGGCTCTGGCCGGGAGGCGCGGGAGACCGGCCGAAGGCGGCGGCGAAGATGGCGCCGGCAGGGACGCGCCAAGGATGGCGGCGGCCGGCGGCGAGGCACGCGGCGGCGCGGCGGAGCTTCTCCGGCGGCGGCGGGAGCCGGGCGCGGGCGACGGGGACGCGGGCGCGGTCGGGCCCGGCGCGGCCCGGGACGGGCCGGCTGTGGGCCGGGCGGGCCGCGGCGGCGGAGGGCGGCGCGGGGACACGTGGCACAGTGGAATTGGACGGGCGGGGCGGCGCGGACATGTCCGGCCAGATCAGACGTGTCCGGCGGGCGAGAGGAGCGGGGCTAGGGTTTGGGGATCCGGAATTTCGGGGGAGTGCACATATTTATAGGTAGAGGGAGCTAGGAGTGTCCAAATGAGGAGCGGTTTTCGGCCATGCGATCATGATCGAACGACCGAGAGCATGGAGGGGAGTTAGATGGGTTTTGGGCCACTTTGGAAGGGGTGTTGGGCTGCAAAGAGAGAGGGGCTTTATGGTTACCCGGTTAACCGTTGGAGTATCAAACGACCTCCAAATGGCACGAAACTTGACAGGCGGTCTACCGGTGCTATACCAAGGCCGCTTGGCAAGACTCGGTCCATTCCAAGAAAGTTTAACACCCACTCACAATAGGAGACAAAAAGGAGAACGCCGGAGGACATAGGAGCGCCGGATTGCAAAACAGACAATGGGGAAAATGCTCGGATGCATGAGACGAACACGCATGCGAAATGAAATGCACATGATGACATGACTAAATGCAACACGCAAGCAAATGACATGGCAATGACAGCGAATAACTAGCAGACACCTGGCGCATCGGATCCGGGGCGTTACAACAACCTTCTCACAGAGAAGGTCGTTAATTTTAGTTTATGACCGCCAGCTTTTGACATTCTGTTTTGGTCACAAAAAGGTCGAAAATGAAAAACAATGACCTTTCAGTGACCCATAGTCAAGGTCACAAGTTGACATATTTCTTGTAGTGATGACAGGGTATGGCAGGGATTCCAAAGTCATAGGATGCACGTCCGGGCTGGAATTCTGGATGCCAGATATTTCAACTCGAAACGCGGAGGCTCGACTGGTTGGGGTTGCCTAATGTGCATACCATGCACGCCACAAGAAGGACATGAGCCCGTTTTTTTTAGGATCTACACGAGCCAAGGTCTGGCTGGTGCGCCGTTGGGTCCTACCATTCGAGAATACAAAGGGGATCTTTTAAATTGCCGAACGAATCTATGTGTATTACAATGCCCATATTTTCCTTGCAAATAGTAATCTCAACGTGGTAATTGATTTATGATGAGTTCTTGAATTAGAATGTGTTTGTGATATAGTGATCTCAACGTGGATTTCACATTTCATGGTATCCCTACTAAGGTTTTCATGCAAATTCAAATTTAAAATATGAACAATATGGTGGTGAGAAAACTTTGTATGTATCAAGCATATGACCACACATGCACACACAAGCACACACCACGAACACAACAACAATCAAATAAGTATAGTGCATCTATTTTTCCAAACCATGCATGTATGACACGAATTCAAAAATACTCCTTCTGTTCCTAAATATTAGTCTTTTAGAGATTTCAACAAGTGACTACATACGGAGCAAAATGAGTGAATCTACACTCTAAAATATGTTTGTATACATCTGTATATGTTAGTCCATTTGAAATCTCTAAAAGACTAATATTTAGGAACGAAGGGAGTAAAATGTAAGACATCCATGGTCCTCAACTCAATATTTAAAATGAACAGGAAACTAAAACATGAATATTAAGTCTAGTACTACAGTACATGCAAATGTTGTGTTTAGGCGGAGCTATGTAGATTGTCGGGGGTTAACCCCTCGACCTTAGATAAAATTGTGGAGCTCTGTTTAGGATTGTTTAGATTATATTTGTCCCCACCCTCCCAAACACCGATTGGTTATGCACCCCCTCCTCTTCGGGAGAATATCATGTGCCCCCATACCTTAGATGCTATATGCTGGTACGAGTTTCTTGGAGGTTGTAGATCTGAGATATAGCAGCTCACAGGATGTCTTAATATTTTTACAGGAAATCTTGATGAGTTTGAGAATTGCACAAAATTTGTACAAAAACTACTCAGATGCCCTTGGATCCTATATCCAACGACCTCCAAGCTCGTATCACCGTAGCATCTAAGATGAAGGAGGACATCATATTCTCCTGTATGTAAGAATACCATGTGCTACCACACCTTAGATGCTTTGGTGATACAAGCTCTTCGGAACTGTTGGATTTGTGACCCAACAATTCCTCGATGGTTCAAATGGTTTTTTGCAGAAAAGCCCCCAAAGAGTTCGGCCACTGCTTACAAGCACAAAGACTGCTCAGATGCCATTGGATCTCAGATCAAACGACCTCGAAGCTCGTATCACTGTAGCATCCAAGCTGTGAGAGCACCTTATGTTTTCTCGCACAAGAGAATATGAGGTGCTCCCGCACCGTAGATTCTATGGTGATATGAGTTCACGAAGATATAATGGCCCACAGTAGGAGGTTTGAATGTTTTTGCAATATACGACTGCGAGAGTTTGGGAATTGCGCAGAAAGTACAAGTACTACCCATGTGCCATCTGATCACTGATCATACGACCTAGATGCTCGTATCACCGTAGCGGCTAATTAAGCTATGGGGAGCACCTAATATGAGCAACGAGGAGCTGTTGGATCCAAGATGCAGCGGCACACACGAGGCCTGAATGTTTTATTTGTAAAAAAACCTTTGGAGAGTTTGGAAATTGCGCATAATTAGAAAGACTACTCCCAAGCCATTGGATCTCACTTCCAACAATGTGAAAACTCTTATCACCATAGCATCTAAGCTGCAGGGTGGATGTGATATTCTATGCCACTGTAATTTTTGTTCATAAACTTGCAAAATACGTGTAACTCGTGCCGTTACTTCTCTAACCGCAAAGTGTTTGTTCAAAAAAAACATCCTACACTGAAATATTGGAACAACACACGGGGGTCCCACTTATCATTAATCAAATTTGGACCTAAAACTAACAAATCTGAAAGACGAGATTCAAACTGGCAACCGGGACTACAAAGAGTAAGTCGATAGCCTGAAACAACAACGGTTGTTGGCTTTGTCCCATAACTTGATTTTATACAGTATTACGTTGAGTAGAGTAGAGGGAGTGCCTCGTAAACACGTGCATGACCGTTGACTCACTTACTGGTGGGTCCCAGGTCTGCGATCTCTCTCTCCTCTTCATCGTCTAACCTTTGCACGGGCACACACGAAGAGCGGCGCTAGCTTGCCATGGTGTTATTATAACTAAAAAAGCTTGGACAATAGAAGAATCGCCTAGAACAAGAAATGTTATGGATGGTCGAGACGGAGCTAACCACACCTATCCTCCTTGCCACGTTAGAATGATGAAGTTGTGTGGCTAGTGGGGTGTTTTCGACTGACTGGCTGGGTCCCGAGGTCGAACAATAGGTACTATGTTTGATACAGTATATTTTTACACGCACATTTTTCCTCCATGCCGAGACGTGGCACACCCTACCGCGTGGCTTCGGGGTCCTCCTGGGTGGTGCACGCATATATTCTTCCTTTTTGAGAGGTGGGACGCCCTACCGCGCATTTTTTGGGTCCTCCTCGGTCGTAGCGCCGAAGCAAGTAAATGAGTCATCAAATCACGAAAGACCACCTTTCCCGCCGAGTACATCAGCGAAGCACGGTGGCTAGCTAGTTGGGCTAGTGCGACCGATTATCTAGGCCACCGCCACATTTGTTTTTTCACCCCTTTTTTATCTCCTTGCCGGCAGGTAAATTTAAATATCCACCACAGTGTTGCTCTGGTGTTTGGGTGCGGCAGGATTTCTAAATTTTTGATTGACAGGAGCAGGCGCGACAGGATTTTTAATTTTTTGATTGATGGGAGTAGGCGCGGCAGCAATTAGTCATGATGACTCCGCCTGTAAAACCCACTGCTCCCTGATGTGAGAAGTCGCCGACTAGTGTTTTCCCATGGTGAAAACCAAAAGATTCCCCGCTCCTCGGCTGGCTCCCTCCGCCTTTCTATAGATTGCATTGCCTTTCAGCCATTTAGCCCCCTTTGCTTCCTCTCCCCATTGCTTCTACCTAGTGCCATGGCGGCACAGCAGATCACGGAGTCCGGGGTGAGGCGCCTGACACAGGAGCTCCAGGCCAAGGATGCGGAGCTTAGGGCCAAGGACGTGGAGGTCCGTGAGCTCAAGGAGGAGAGGAGTGCCATGCTCCTCCGTTATGTGCGGGATTTCACGGAGCTTCAAAAGCGGCAGGCGTCCACGACAAAGATGATCGAGGCATCGGCGGAGTTGCTGCAGAAAGCGGGAGATACGATAGGCCGTCAGGGGAGCCGGCTGGAGCGCGAGCAGGCCGATCGTGATGAGGTCCAGGATCGCCTCCGCCACTTGGTGGACCAAGTTGCCACGCACGTGTTGCAGCTGCGTGATGCCTACCATCGTGCCAGCGCGACCATGCCGACCATCGGGCTAAACCCGTTCGACCACCCCGTCGACTTCAACGAGCTGCGGCTTCCTGACCTGGTCAACTTCTTCACCTATATCTCCGAAGAGCTGAGCTGTCTTCGTGCGATGGTGGGGGCGGAGCTGGACAAGGAGGGGTTGCGGTCTGCCGTCACCGTTGCCGGGCAAATCCTCTCAGGGCTCCGTCACCAGAATCCATTCGTGCCATTGGATGTTGTCTTTGATGAGCTGTCTCCCGTCGACCAGGAGCAGGCTCCGCTGGCGGTTGCACCCTGCATCACCAAGGTCGTGCGCCTCGAGAAGCAGAGGGACAATGATGGTGTTTAGGCGCCCTCTGCATGGGCATGTCCATATCTCAGCGCAACATGACAGTTGGATCAAACTCAGACGATGCAGATCAGTCACTGTAGCACAAAGCGTGTGGGTGTGTTTGGTTGCATTCTCATCTCAATATAGTTGTTCCCTATTTCTGTATTTGTGTTAACCTACTAGTGTGGACTCATGCACCCTTCATGCACTCTGCCAAACACCCAAAAGTGGGCGGAGAAGGGAACTTTTGCTCCCATCCCGTGCACCCTTCATACACTCGGCCTAACACTGATTCGTGCTTCATATGGTTCATGTTTCATGGAGTACTGTAGCACCATACTCTCCGTGCACTGTAGACCTAGTTATGTTAACATTGATCTCACCATTCATTCTCGATCGAACAGTCGAAAAAGCGGTACTATGCTACTACATTACTGTTCATATAGTTGACATGCGCACAACATCATTTGTTATCGTCATATCTTACTACACTAGCAACAAGATTATGTACTATTGACGTATGAACCACTGCACATGCCTAGTAGTAGGAGCACTGTGTATGTTCAAGTGGCTGCCGTGTTTCACACTCCTCCATCGTAAGAGTGGAAACGCTTGTTGTAATCATTTTTTTCTTCAAAAAAATAGTGGACACGCTCTACCGTGTGGATCCTCCTCCAGCCATGCACTAAATTACTCACTTATGCCGACATGTGGGACAGCCAACATCGGGGTCCACCCACCATGCACTAAATTACTCCGTATTAGAGTACCCACCTGCACGGTAGACTACCCCGTTCGAAGCGCCGTAGTAATGCCCAATGAGCCGTCAAATCACAAAACCCCCTCCTTTCTAGCAGTAAGTTGGACGGACGAAGCAACCATCATTTCACTCTTCTCTCTCAGCTTCCTCTCTTGAAGAAAACCCCCACTCGCTTTGCTTCTCCCTCATCTTGTTCCTCATTTCACTCTTCTCTCTCAGGTTCCTCTCTTGGATGGACGCTAGAGCACCGGCTGATGTGATGTCTATGGCTCTGGCCAAAACCGTCGAGGCTCATGGTACAAAGAAGTGCAAGCACCCTGCGGAGACTACCGCAAACAAGCTCAAAGCCATCGCCCTGTCCAAGCCCCTCTCTTTCGGGATCCCTCATTAAGCAAGTCTAGGTAATATCTCTTCTTGATGATCTTTTTCTTGATCTTGAACATGTTTTTTCATCTAACACGCAGTACTAGTACTAGCAGTACAACTTTCTGGGTGATCTTGCATGTGATTTTTGTGTGCCAAATGACGGTTCTAAATTCCTCTTTTGACCAAAACATGAGAGAGGTTGACACTGATTTCTTATAGATTACTTTCAACTACTCCCTCCGTCCCAAAATTCTTGTCTTAGATTTGTCTAGATACAGTTGTATGTATACAAAAATGTGACTTGATACATCCGTATCTAGACAAATCTAAGACAAGAATTTTGGGACGGAGGGAGTTCTTTATGAATATCAATGCTACCTTTGAAGAGGGTATATTTGCCTCAGTAACTTGTGTTATGGATATTGCAAGTAATCTCTCTGATCTCACGCCTTTGAAGACATGTTCTAGTGTCTTTGTTCACTCATTTCTGTGTGTATATGTAGTCATATATGGAGTATAATATCGAAAATCATCTTATATTTCTAAACGGAGGTAGTAATAAAATATGGTTTCTGTTTGAATTAGAACCAGGTCCGCGGTGGAGATGAAGTTCTCAAAGTCATGTCGTGTGAACTGGAAGACCTGAGGATGAGTTCTGTTGCTAAAATATCCAGCTGATGTGTCCTTGTCGCCATGTGTCCTGAACTAGTGTTTTCCTGTAGCATTGTTGCCAGGCATGTTCTTGAGGCTGTACTTGACCACAACAATTTCCTGGTTGTGCCTTCGATTACAAAGGGTGTGGTTCTTGTAAGCTTCCCGACAAATCTGATGTGGCCTGTCTTCATCATCATGTTTATGAGTGGAAAGAACACTCTATTAGGTTCTCCAAGGTTGACAAGATGGTGATGGTGCAGGTAGACATCTCTCACGAAGTCCATAGCCTAGTCAGTTATGCGGG